>NC_083282.1:8153838-8459671 GCF_963506605.1 Zootoca vivipara | reverse complement strand
GGGAGTTTGTTGAGGGGCAAAGGAAGTGGGGAGGAGAGTCTGCAAGGGGCAAAGGCAACTATCTGTAAGGCAACTATCTGTAAACAAGCAATAAACGTCCATAAAAATGGTGAATGTACTTACTTTCCAAAATACGTTTTATCTTAAACAATTGTAAGCACAGTAACGTTACGATTGATTTTGACTGCTCTATGACTAAGCTCTTTAGCAATGAAACGTCTTGATGACCGGAACGATGTCAGAGCACTGAACCACTAGTGGACTCTTTTTTACTGCATTTGCAATTGTTTAAGATAAAACCTATTTTGTAATGAAACTGCTTTTGCCATTTTTATGGATGCTTATTGTTTATTTACAGATAGTTGCCTTGGTGATCTTATCTTGAGACAGTGCGCAGGCATACCACATGGAGCTGGTAGTCAGCTGCCCCGGACACAACTGACCTGTGCCTCCATGGACAGCTTTGTTTTTTCTTGTTAGTTGGTGGGATGACAATAAACAGCAGTTGTAACTTCTTTCTAAGCAACTTTTTGCCTGTGTATACATGTGTCTGTTTTCTTTCAGGAATGCTCTCTGCTGGAGGCTGTACTTGGTTCTAACACAATCACTGATCTCCTGGCTATGGATGTTTGGTGCTTCCTTGCCCGGTAAGAAAAAAAGAAATCCTTACAGCATATTAAAACAATAAAACAACAGCCGGGCAATGTTCCTCCGGACTCATGAGGAGCCTCTTTAGTAGGGCTGGATGAGTCTGGGCCCCGCCCCCTAGGCAGTAGGACAAGAAAAAAAATTACGTTACGTACAGATACCACTTTTTCTTCAAGAAAGATAGAGTATCATACAGGGAATTTCTTTTCTCCCCACAGTAAACTTTTTAAGCTGAGAGAGAATGACTTGCAAGAGCTATGCTGATAGGTGCCATGACTAAACAGGGATTTGAACCCAGGCCTTCCCAGTTCAAGGTCAACACAGACTAGCACCCCAAGGAGAGATCTGCTGCCTCACTTGTTCATCTTGCTCTTTTTTCTTCTCCCAGGTATGGAAGAGCGGACTTGTGTGCTCATCATGCTTTTATAATAGCACATTTGGTAAGCAGAACGTGGTTTGTTTATAAGCAGAGGTATTTTAGCAGAGCAGAAAATGTAACATAGCACAACATGAAGTTTACATAGCTGCAGATTGTGACCCCAGGCCTCTTGAAGACTATGGGAAAATCTGTTTTACAAAACAGGGGAAATGCTCAGCCCACCCCCCATTTCCCGATGTGTTTGTATTGTTGTTGTTGTTGTTTAGTCGTTTAGTCATGACCGACTCTTCGTGACCCCATGGACCAGAGTACGCCAGACACTCCTGTCTTCCACTGCCTCCCGCAGTTTGGTCAGACTCATGTTGGTAGCTTCGAGAACACTGTCCAGCCATCTCATCCTCTGTCGTCCCCTTCTCCTAGTGCCCTCCATCTTTCCCAACATCAGGGTCTTTTCCAGGGAGTCTTCTCTTCTCATGAGGTGGCCAAAGTATTGGAGCCTCAGCTTCACGATCTGTCCTTCCAGTGAGCACTCAGGGCTGATTTCCTTCAGAATGGATAGGTTTGATCTTCTTGCAGTCCATGGGACTCTCAAGAGTCTTCTCCTGCACCATAATTCAAAAGCATAAATTCTTCGGTGATCAGCCTTCTTTTGTATAAGGTAAAGGTAAAGGGACCCCTGACCATTAGGTCCAGTCGTGACCGACTCTGGGGTTGCGTGCTCATCTCGCATTATTGGCCGAGGGAGCCGGCGTATAGCTTCCAGGTCATGTGGCCAGCATGACAAAGCTGCTTCTGGCAAACCAGAGCAGCACATGGAAACGCCGTTTACCTTCCCGCTGTAGCGGTTCCTATTTATCTACTTGCATTTTGACGTGCTTTCGAACTGCTAGGTTGGCAGGAGCTGGGACCAAGCAACGGGAGCTCACCCCATCACAGGGATTCGAACCGCCGACGTTCTGATCAGCAAGCCCTAGGCTCAGTGGTTTAACCACAGCACCACCTGGGTTCTTTTGTATAATAAGGGCTAAATATTAGTTTTGTAATATAGGCGCTGTGGTTAAACCACTGAGTCTAGGGCTTGCTGATCAGAAGGTCGGCGTTTCCATGTGCTGCTCTAGTTTGCCAGAAGCGGCTTTGTCATGCTGGCCACATGACCTGGAAGCTATACGCCGGCTCCCTCGGCCAATAATGCGAGATGAGCGCGCAACACCAGAGTTGGTCACGACTGGACCTAGTGGTCACGGGTCCCTTTACCTCTACCTTTAATATAGCAGTATTTAGTCAAATTTAGTTTGAATTTAGTCAAAATGCAGTGAAGTTAGGGGATGATTATATTCTTTCTTTCTTTCTTTCTTTCTTTCTTTCTTTCTTTCTTTCTTTCTTTCTTTCTTTCTTTCTTTCTTTCTTTCTTTCTTTTGCCAGCTTGATTCTCTCATTATATATTTTGAAATATTTCCACCCCATGTCTTCAGCCAAACATGGATTCCAAGGAAATGTACATACAAAATTAATTATCAACACTGTTTTAAAATAAACAATAGCACAATAAAATCTGGGAATCATGTCATATTCAATCATTTTAAACAAGCCTAAATATGTTCATGGTGCTTTCTTCAGGAGATGCTTGGTTGTTCAGCTTTGCTTCATTTTGATAAGCATTTTTCTCTAGGTCTGATTACCTAGTGACGGGGAATTAATTTGTTATTTATTTTTACCTTCCTCTTTAGTATGTGGTTTGGCTCATTTGTTTGAGCTATCTGGATGGTTTTAACAAACAAATGCTGGCCTTGATATGCCACTCTAACATGGTGCCACTTTGATTAATTCCTAATTTTAGGCTTGTTGTAACAGAATAATTTGTGTGGTACAGGCTACTCTGAAGTAGTTTAGGAGGGACACACAAATGGGTGCAAATGGTATTTCGTTAATACAGACATCTGGCTGTGGTCAAGTGGAGAATCAGTAATGTTAAAAAAGGAATATGTAAGTAATGTTGGACTTGCTGTTACTTAAAATAGGACCCGGGGTACGTATAGCTATAGGTTCTGCATCAAAACTGTTTTCTTTCTAAAAAAACCAAACAAACATGCTTAGATGTTGCTAAATTGTTAGAATTTTGTGACCTAATAATTTCTTGCCCTATTCAGATAAAAGCTTGTCCTGCAGAGCATTTTCAAGTTTCTCAGCTTGGAGTCCTGCTGAGGCGTCTGCTCTTCCTAATGACTGCTGATCACCAGGCAAGTACTGCCAAAAAGGTTATTTATTGATTCCAACTGTACCCCATCTTTCCTTCAAGGAACTCAAGGTGGTAAGCACTTTTTGTTTAGTAAAAGATGAGCCATATGTTTCAACTTGCTTTGTTAGAACCAGAACAATTTTTTAGGGCTCATTCAAATACTACACTCACCATAGGAAGGTGGTCAAAGATGTTTCTTTTTAGTGGCCTCCACTCATTTTGTGCGATTAGATTAATCTTACCATCCAGAAGGTCTCCCTTTCAACTGCTGCACTGAATGTGCAGCCCAGGCATTTAGAGTTTTTCCTCATGGTAAAAGGCTTACAGCATGGGTAGGCAAACTAAGGCCTGGGGGCCGGATGCGGCCCAATCACCTTCTAAATCCTGCCCACGGACGGTCCGGGAATCAGCGTGTTTTTACATGAGTAGAATGTGCCCTTTTATTTAAAATGCATCTCTGGGTTATTTGTGGGGCATAAGAACTCGTTCATATTTTTTTCAAAATATAGCCCCCCGCCCCCAAAAGGTCTGAAGGACAGTGGACCAGCCCCCTGCTGTAAAGGTTTGCTGACCCCTGGTGTTCTGTGAAAACATTTTGGTGAGAGCCGTACTACCTGAATTTAGCCCAGAGGAATCATTGTGTGGAGTGTCTTTGCAATTAAACCTCTCAGGAATCTCCCTCAATACTAACTGAAGTTGTGCACCTGTCTGTTATGTAATTAAAGGGTAGACATATTTTATGGGTATTGTTAAGGTTTTCTGTGAACCGCCCAGAGACCTTTGGTATAAAAAATTCAATAATAATGATAATGATAATAATTAATTGTCTGTCTTGGAAAGAGAGTGGCTGAAGTCACATTCTGGTTTGGGGACTGGAGAAGCTGCTGGGATGGTTTCAGAGTCTAAACCTTGCCTTTGAGAGGGAGAAATACTTTCCTCTAGCCTGCCATCTTACTCTGTCATTCGACAGAAAGGATATTCTGTTTAGTTTATTACTTTCCTATATTTGGGAAACAGCTTATTGAACTCTCCTGTGCTCTTTCTGATGTTGCCTTCACCTCCTTGCAGGTGAGGTTCACCCAACAATTTCCTTCCAGAGAAACAGACAACCTGATATTGTGGCAGCATCTTTCTCTCCAGGCCCTGATCCCTCCCCTCAGGCAGCAAGTTGCTCATGAGCTCTTTGTGGCCGGATTTGCACAATGTCAAGAGTGGCTGAGCAGCAAAAGGTCTCTGGAGGAACTTCCACAGGTGGTAAGGAAAGGCTTGAATGAATTACTTCCGGATGAAAAACTCTGGTGAGGATTTTCTTGTCCTCTTTGGTTCTGTTATGGGCATGGGTCGGCAAACTAAGGCCTGCAGGCCGGATCAGGCCCAATTGCCTTCTGGATCCCGCCCGTGGACGGTCCGGGAATTGCCGCGTGGATTGCCAGCGCACACATTCTTTCCCTCTCCCTCACACGGCGGCACCGCCTCCTCCCTCCCTCCTCCTGGCTTCTCCGCACCCTGCCTAGAGGAGGAAGGGGGCTGGGCTTTGTTGGCGCCAGCAGCAGCAGCAGTGCTTGAGCGGCCGCCATTTTAAGCAGCCCCTCTCCGGAGCCCTTTCGCACGCTGCTCATCGTGCCGCCAGCCCCTGCTGCTCGCAAGACACAGGTAAGCAGCCACCAGGGCTCGTCCAGTGCTGTGGAGAAGGGAGGGGAGAGTCGGTGGGCTTATAGGTCTGAGGGACAGTGGACCGGCACCCTGCTGAAACAGTTTGCTGACCCCTGGTTATGGGGATACCCACAAGTAAGCCCAGCTTTTTGCATCTTTGTGCTAATAGTATAATTTAGAGGGATATAACTTTTTGTGCCGAGTCTATCAATAGTTTGCATGACTGGGATCAAGTGTTGGTGCAAAGGATGCAGGGCTTCAGATTCCTGAGATTCAAGACTTGCACTTTAAAGAGAGAATGCATTTATTTTTTCCTTGCCTTTATAGTTGCAGAGGGAAGCCTGAAGGTGCACACACTTTTTCTGTTAAAACAAGGGTGCTAACTTGTGGCTCTCTGGATGTTGCTGGACTATAACTCCCACCACCGCAAACTACTGGTTAGCTGAGGTTGACAGGAGTCCCACTTCTGGAGAGACACAGGCTAGTCATCCCTGTGTCTAAATGCTTGCAGATCTAGATGGTGTTTCTAGTGATCAGAGATACAACAAGAAGTGTTCCTAGCTCCTCACAGCTCTTTCTTCTCCGTTAGAACACTGCTCTCTCTGCCTTGTTGTCCTTGTGCCAAACTGCTGGGAAGTCACTAGAGGTGGGACAGCAAACAGCACTTGTTGGAATTGTTGGCCAGTTCTTGGTAGTTCTACCTGCCACACAGGTGAGGAAATTCATTTCTCACTTCCTGCTGCTCCGTCTAGTTCTCCCTTCTCCACAAGTCCAATAATATGTCAGAACAGAGATAGCTGCAGTTTTCCTGTTCTTGTGGGAGGGCTATAGGAGGAGAAAGCAGAATTCCAGGAGAGAGAGAGAGAAGAAGAAGAAGATGATGACAACGACGGTGTTTTTTACAGGAGCAGGAACATGCAGTTTGCATCTTTCTTGCCATACAAATGACAACATTTAAGGTGTTGCTGACTCTTGCAATAGTACTAGTTCCATTATGTGCCAAAAGAGAGGGGTATTTTTGCCTTGTACCATATAGCCATAGAAACGGGCAAAGAAGTGTTTCCGCTTTGATATACAGCCATACCTCGGGTTAAGTACGCTTCAGGTTGAGTACTTTCAAGTTAAGTACTCCGCGAACCCGTCTGGAACGGATTAATCCACTTTCCATTACCTTCAATGGGAAAGTTCACTTCAGGTTAAGTACGGACTTCCGGAACCAATTAAGTACTTAACCTGAGGTACCACTTTACAGTACAGGGTGAATTTAATAATACTTCAGTGCAATATGAATTGTTGTTAACACTTGCTAATCATGTGTGAGATTTTTGGTACCTACAATCACCAAACATTGTGCTTTACTCTCATCTGGCAAAGACCCCAAAAGGGAACTGGGCTAGGAGGCAGCAGTTTGTGGTAGTTTGTAACAGTCCTCATATTTAGATGAAGCTGACTTCACACTTTCCGTCTGTGAGAGGAGTGCACCTTCTGTCAGCTTGAGTTTTGAGTAGATCAACAACACTGACTTCCTTAGCCAGACAGCCTTTCATGCTGCCGTGACAGAGGCAGGGCACAGCAGAATCATTAAACATTCACTTTGCAGTGGATCTTTACCTAGTTTAGCGAGCCAGAAATAGAGGACACTGTGAGGCTATAATATGCTCTTTTTGTCCAATGAAGGTCTCCAGTCTGCCCTGTCTGCAGCAGACCTTTAGCTTGGTGCTTCGACTCATGCAGTTCTTCATCCAAATATTGGAGCCTCAACTGCTAATTCAGGTAAGAAATAGTGTGATGAGCAGACTTGCCTTGCATACACAGGTGGGTGTCTAGCAAGGTACTTTTCACAGCTGATTGCTGCTAGTTATGACAGGTGTATCCACACATAATTTTTCTACCAGAGAATGATCCTGGTAAGCATAAGCCACAGTAGTACAAGAATGTCATGATCCTAGTTCCTGGCTATTTAGAAACCCTAGCCCTCATGAAGCAGAGCTACAGTTTGCTTCATAAGGTGTAATTATGAAGTTACAGCTGGTTTGCAACATACTCACAAAACAACCGCCTGCATCTTCACTCACAGATGTTCACAGTATAGTGAGAGGGAGGAAGAGTGTTTTGCCCCCTACATGATTTTAAGGGCCTTCAAACAGTGTTTTATATTTGGAGGCACATACCTCTTGCCCAGGCCCAATGCTGCCACAACACCTCTGGCCTGAATTTCCCCCACTTCCATCCTTTATTGGCCTATCTACTGTCAAGGCTAGAATTTGCCAATTAGTTGAGGTTGAGCATATTTAGCACCTGTGCATACTGCATAAACAATGCTACTCTGGTGAGGGTTGACGGATTTGGGAGAAGCAAACAGTGCCAGGAGCCTTCAGGGTTGGTCAGTGAAACAGAATTTCCTGATCATACTTTAAACTACAAGATTTCCTGTCCCACTACTATGTTGATTGTTTAATCTATTATTTCTGTTATAAAAGGTTGCTGTGCTTCTTTTGCATGCAGGCCAGGTTATATGAATTGTCACTTCGTGTTCTTGCATTTTAAACCCCTCTAAACCTTACTCCACCAATGTGTGTATGTAGCTGTATCTCACTGGATGAAACGGACCAAAAGAGCGTATATCATAATCTTAAAATGTGACAAAACTCTTCATTGTTTTCTCTTCCTGCAGATACTCACATTGCAAACTTCCCTCCTTCAACTTAATCCCCCAGATCATGTTCTCACTGCAATCTTAGATTGTCTCTCTTCAATGGGGGTTCCCATTATTCCACCAGATTTCCAGGTAAATTCACTAGAACAAGATTCTGTTCTTTCATTAACCTTCTGCAGGTGTCATTTACGGGTGAAAATAATGGCTGTAGTACGAGAACATTGAGACAATGTTTTTCAGTGGTGGCCACTGAGTAGCTAAGGCCCAAAGTACATTAATCATGAGAATGTCAAGTTCCTAATACTTTTAAGAAAGCCTACATGGAAAGCCTACATGGGTAATGAAAGGTACAGGGACTCCTTGATAGTCCCCTAGGGGTAGAAATATATCACTATTACATTATCCCTGGACTTGGTGATGTTCTTGCCCCTGAGTTTATTTTAGCCTGGAAATGCATTTTTACTTGGAATTTTCCATTTTTAAGTCACTTTCTTGACGCTTCTGTTGAATGGAAGTGGGTCAGTGTGACAACTGGACTTGGCATGTTGTGGGACGTTTTGCTGGTTTGATTTGGAGGGCTGGACATGCCTATTCGTCAGCAGAGTCCAGAGAAATAGTCATATCAGTCTGTTGCAGCAAACAAAAAATATTTTGGTATCTTAAGAGACTGACACATGTATTATGGCTTAAGTCAGGCATCCCCAAACTTCGGCACTCCAGATGTTTTGGACTACAATTCCCATCTTCCCCGACCATTGGTTCTGTTAGCTAGGGATCAAGGGAGTTGTAGACCAAAACATCTGGAGGGCCGCAGTTTGGGGATGCCTGACTTAAGTGCTTGTCTTCTATCTGATGCATAAACTGTAATAAAATTGTCAGCCTGTAAATTGTTACAAGATTCTTCGATACGTTTTCTCAGTAAAGGCTGCCATGAGCTTTTCATTATTGTCATTCTCAGTGGGGTATCTGGGCTGTCTTTAATTATGATTCCCAGGGAAATTATGAGAGGAGGGAAATATATAGGCTTAAAACACAAATGATAACTGCATTATTCACTTGTTAGGAGCAGGTTTTGTCCAAGCTGTCCTACCTGTTTTCTTCTTTGCTGGCCAACAGTAGCTGGTTGATTCATCAGCACGCCATAGAGGCATTCACACAGTTTGCACAGGTAAGTTGAAGTCCAGCTGTGGTTTCCAGTTTGGGGGAGAAATGCACATGATCCCGCTAAAATTAATTAGTTTTCAGCTCACTCTTAACACTCTTGGTGTCTGTAAAGGGCTCGATCCAGCTAAGTTTGGCTACAAGTAACTGAGCTCCTGGCATCCAGAAATTCCAGAGGAAAGTGTGCTGGTCCTCTGGTGGAAAGAACTGCCAGTAGCACACTCCCTCCCTCAAGTTCTCATTTGCACTGCAGTTTTGAGAAACGAGAAGCAGCAAAAAGTCTCTCTGACTTTTTCTTATCTTATCCAAACTGCAGTGTAGCGAGAGAAGAGCCCACAACTCTTCCAAAACCTTGCCACATGGTTTCAGGAAGATGCACTGTCTTCTGGAGTTTAGAGAAAATGAGAAACAGTAGGACAGGCATCCCCAAACTTCGGCCCTCCAGATGTTTTGGACTACAATTCCCATCATCCCTGACCACTGGTCCTGTTAGCTAGGGATCATGGGAGTTGTAGGCCAAAACATCTGGAGGACCGCAGGGTGGGGGTGCCTGCAGTAGGACAACCTGAAAAGATTGTAGGGATTTATTTCGTTCTGAGGTTTGGTGAAGTTGTTTTTTTCTTTGGGGGGGGGGAACCCCAAAAGAAGCTAAAGTCTCTTCCACTATCTATCCCTTTGCTTTCTCCGTGTTCCAGGCCAAATGAGAAACACCCCTAGTAAGCAAAGCTAGGGTCTGCAGACCACTGCTTAACTCCCATCACATTCAGTGGTACTTAGCTAGATTAGATAAGATGCTTCTCTTTGGCTGGATAAGTAGTGTTAAGTCACAACATATTACAGATTAGTTTTTTCTGGATCTGTAGATGTTTGTGTTATTAAAGAGAAGAGAAACGCAACTGAAGAGCTGATGAAGGAATTGCGTAAATTCTACTGATTGGTATTTTAGTTGTAATTTTAGCTCTGCTTTCATAAAATACTTGGGTACAGTGAAAGACTAGGGCTTAGAATTGTAAAATAATAGTAACAACAACAACAACTATTATTATTATTATTTATACCCCACCCATCTGGCTGAGTCTCCCCAGCCACTCTGGGCGGCTCCCAATTGAATATTTAAACAATACAGCATTAAATATTAAAAGCTTCCCTAAACGGGGCTGCCTTCAGATGTCTTAAAATTAGGATAACTGCTTATTTCCTTGACATCTGATGGAAGGGCATTCCACAGGGCGGGTGCTGCTACCGAGAAGGCCCTCTGTCTGGTTCCCTGTAACCTCACTCAGGGCAGAAAGATTTAGGAGCACCTGACTTTGAATAAACTACATGCTCTTTTGTTGTTAGTTCTAATAGTGCTGAACATTTCCAGTTGTTTAGCAAAAATTCCACAAATCTGCTTGATTATTGTGTTAACATAACCAGGTTGTGGTAGGAATGAACCCTCTTATCCCCATTTGTTTTTTTGTTTTGTTTTTGTATTTGTATTAAGGAGACGAGCCATGAAGCCATACTTTCCCAGTGCCTTAATTCTGAAGAAATTAAAAGCAAAGTTGTTGGCTTCCTATCAAAGGTATTTCTTAAAATATAAAATGGATGGTATACTGCTAGTGCCAGATTTTCCATTTTGAAATTTAATGTTTCCTGAACAAATTATGCACATTGTTAATACAGTTATATTGAGTTTACAACTAAACTGAGCCTTTATCGAAACAAAAGGCATAACCTGAAACAAAGATATGTAGACGACAAAGCTTGTGCGTGTGCCAAAAGATGGACTTTTGTTTATTTACACAAGTAAGGACACTAAATCACTTCTTTGTGGTCTCTGCAGTCATACCTGTGCTTATCTATTTGAAATAGTTAGATCACACCTTTCAGCCTAACGGGCCTTCTTTAAGGCACCCAGTAACCTCTAACTACCGGTAGTGGGATGCAGGTGGCGCTGTGGGTTAAACCACGGAGCCTAGGGCTTGCTGATCAGAAGGTCGGCGGTTCGAATCCCTGCGACGGGGTGAGCTCCCGTTGCTCGGTCACAGCTCCTGCCAACCTAGCAGTTCGAAAGCACATCAAAGTGCAAGTAGATAAATAGGTACTGCTCCAAGCGTTTCCGTGTGCTGCTCTGGTTCGCCAGATGTGGCTTTGTCATGCTGGCCACATGACCTGGAAGCTGTATGCCGGCTCCTTCGGCCAATAATGCGAGATGAGCGCCGCAACCCCAGAGTCGGTCACGACTGGACCTAATGGTCAGGGGTCCCTTTACCCAAGCTCTAACTAAGGGAAAACTGAACTTGTAATGTTAGAAACAGTTTTCTTCCAAACTCTTGACAGTAGTAGCAGCAGCTATGAATTTAACTGCATAGTTCCCGTAGGTTATTTCTGTTCTGGCTTTTCTCTCAGACCCGCCTTGTAGAGGAGACAGCAGAAGCAAGAGCAGAACGAATAAAAAAGGAAAATGTTCGTCTTAAGTGCCACTTGCTAGAAGCCACAGCAGACAGACAAAGGAGCCTGACCTTGGAGGTATGTTGCGGAATTGGGAATGCGTGTCTTAAGGGATTCCTGCTATCATTTTCACAGAGTTCCAAAGATGGTGCTAAATTTGTGCCAGCAAATTTAGGGCTAAAACGTACATTTTTGTTGTTAACTTGAGCAAGTCTGTGCGCTCGTGAGAATACATTTATTGTGTGAACTACCAGTATATATAAGCAATAGTCACATCACATGATCACAGCAGTTTATAGGAATTGCTGCTTCCTAACTGTATTTTTCCAGACAAAACAAAAAAAATCCTTCCAGTAGCACCTCAGAGACCAACTAAGTTTGTCATTGGTATGAGCTTTCATGTGCATGCACACTTCTTCTTTTCCAGTTCATAGTTTGCATGTGAATGTTGACCCAGAGGCAGTCACTAGTCAGGTAAACAAAAATACTAGTTTGGGGTTTATTAGTCCTCATTTTATATCCCGGTATGTAGCTTTTGGTATAAGGAAGAAAGGGACTCTTGGCTGAAGGAGGGAAGATAGCACCTGCTAATCGTTCTCATCTGTTGAGGAAAGGCAGTCTGGAACATGTGGGCTCCCAGTTCAGGCAGTGACACTTTATCCTGATATTAGGAAGTGAGGATAGTTCTGCATTGCAGTATATTCTTACCTTCAAGCCCTACTTCTTTATTATTACTGTAGATACAAACTAAACATTTCTAACCCTTGCAATTCATGGGGAGAAAGAGTCTCTCAGTCTGTCCTACCCCCCAGAACAGGGAAGAGATTTTTTTCCCTCTAACAATAGCTGCCTAACTATACCCGGTCTACTCTGACATAAGTGCCCCTGAGTTCAGTGTAGCTTGGATTGCAGACTTTAAAGGGCCATGTTAGGCAGAGCCTTTTTTAGGCAAGGCAAGAGGTTTTAAGACCCATTCTTTTGACTACTGAACTTCAATCATATTGCTGTAATTGAGTTTGTAAGTGATGGGGCCACAGCTGCTTTTATAGTCTTGCTGGTATACTTAGAACTTTCTCTACAGATGCTTGTTATACAAAACTTCACTTATATGAATATGAGGAATTAGTGCTGTATATGCCACAGATTCAGACAAACAGCTGGACCTGTGTGTGGTACAGTAAACAAATAAGCAGGCTTAAACAAGCCTTGTTGCATTTTGCTGGTCTGCAATAGCCATTTTGCCGGAAACCATGATGAGAGGGAGGGGGAGAGTGGACAAATAAGAGAGCATTTGTTTCCTTGCTTGCCTTTTGCAATGTTTTTAGAGGGTTTTCCTGTCGTTTTGGGGTCAAAACTCCATGCTCCGAAAACGCATTAGAAATTTCCTCATAGGAATCGTTGACACGTTATGCAAAAGCTTGTGTAATTATTTATTTCCAGGAATGCATTATATTCAGTAAACACAACCTGCATGTATATAATAGTCCATGCTGGGGCTTTTTGTTTGTTGGAGTGACAAGTAACTAACTAGTAGTCTGAGAGCTGCTTTTAAAAATAAGCACTGTCATGAGAAGTGACTCCTCTTAATATTGCAACTTTTCTTTGGAGTTTGCAATTACAGGCCAAGAAGATAGTGCCTGACAGTCTCCATACAATTTGAAAGTGGATCATTTTCATTTTTGACTAAGCAGCACTACTTAGCATGCTTAATGGCTATGAATCAAAATCTTGAAAATCAGATTCCATCTTGTGTGTTGAGCAGTGACTGGGTTCAGAAGTGTCGGATTATAAAACTGCTGTTTTCCATTTATAGCCCTTCGCAAAAAGAATTTGCTACTCAGCCAGTGAAGAGCAATATAAGTCTGCAGTCGACGCTGCCGGAAGGACACTGGAGGCTTTGAAAGCGCTACTACAAAAGGGCCCACCCCCTATTTGGTTCGCAAAAAAACTGGAAACACTACAGATGACGCTGAACAGTTTGAAGAACAGCACAAGTTGATAATTTAATGCAACCTTTTGCGTGACTTCAGTACTGCAGACTGCAGTCCCACCAGATTCACAGCTCAAAGCCAAAGAAACAAAGTGCAGCCCAGTGGTAATTTTAGAGTAAGCATGTTGTATAGTCGGTTTGTAAAGGTTTACAGGGTCTTATTGGCTTGAAGAGTGAAGATACTGAGCGAAGCTTTAAGTAATTGAACACAGAATTAAAATACATTTTTTCTATGCCATTTCCTTTGACTTCAGCCTGCCTCTTTTGGTTACCAAGAGCATTACAAACATGTAATGGAAACTAAACTGTGAGAACTAATTTTTGCTGTGATGCTACTCTCCCCTAATTTAAGTTCACAGCTTCTCACACGGTACAAAAACATAGCTTTGTAAAAGACAGCCTAGAATCTCTCGCACCTCTACCTGTTGAATCAATGTAAGCACTTTTAAAGTCTAGATTTCTCATAAAAAATAGCTTACACAAGCATTTAACCAGTGAATTGTCCATTTATTTTTCCTAGTTTTCCATAAACAGTAATGGTTGGTGGAAAAATATATCAGACCACACAGCCTATCCCTCTTTCCAAGCGCACAGGGCTGGCTGCATGAATTGTCATTGTGGCCTAAATGCTGCAGGTGGAAAAGGCAAGCACCTGAACGGACTTTGAAGATACCTGTGAGGCCTTGGTGCCTTTGGAGGGGCAAGATTTGTCCAGGGCATTGCAGAAGCAGCTATCTAACTTAGAACACAGCTCAATGTCTTTTATCTGTCACCAGTTGGCATCATCTTCCCAGTTCAGCTCATCTTGTTCCCAGCCAACATCCACCTAGAATAAAGGTAAAATGCATTAATTCTAACCGCAAGCTCTGTAATAAATGTTGCACAGCTAAGCTGCTAAGAGCCATTACTTTTTATTGGCTATCAGGGTTTATACACATTATGTAGAAGAGTAGTACAAAAAGGATGCTGAAGGCAGAGACTCCATCCCTCTCCTCCAAGCCAGGCAGTCCTGGCGGCCAACACAGTGTTGCTCACAAACCTCACGATTCCTTTTTTCTAGCATTACTTTGAGAAAGACTTAGGGCTGTATCCTAAACAGTCTATATTTTTTTTTAAACTGATACAACCTGTTAAACAAACAGTACCTTGATACCAGAGGTATCCAAATTCTCACCTCTGTAATTTCAGCTGCTGCAAATTTAGAAGAGAACTGTGCATCGCATTCGCTGCCAGAGACTGTGTTAAAGTTGTTCTGAATGACAGGATGGGGCCCTAGCTCTGGCAGAATCAGTAGTGCTGACGGAGGTTTGATGTCCGGGACCATGTCAGCAAACCAGTCCAGCTCTGTGTCATGCGACTCTTTCCTCTTCACCTGGATCATATACTCCTCCCCTAAACCACATTCCAACTTGGGAGGCTTCTCTAAAAGTGCTGCTTTGGGCAAACCGATTTTGTCTTCCTGGTGGTCCCTGTGGCCGTAGCTGCCACTATTGGTGCTGGGTCCCGGAGATGGATTACATTTGAGAGTTCTGAATTCTTTTCTGATCTCAAACATAGTTGGAGGCAGCTGCAGCTCTGCGATATCATTTAACCCTACAGCAGTGAGGCTTTTTCCTGAGGGGAGTTTAAAGCTATCAGCTGCACCGTCCCAAGATTTGCCGTCTACATCATGACCGGCAAGACAGGGGCTGCTGTTGACACAAAACTCTTTCCTTTGGCTCTCTACTACACTTTTGTCAGCCTCTGGCTTTTCACACTCGCTCCAGTCTGGCCATTCCTCTCCTATCTTCTCAACTGCATGCTGGTAATTTCCACCATTCCTCAATATATTTAATCCACCAGGAACATTGCTTGAGTGCAGAGAGTCTTGTTCTCCTGTGAAAGACACAGAGCATATGTCTGTTTTGAGGAAGGATGCATTATAAAAATTTAAAACACACCAACATGCACGACTGCTTGCACTGAAGAGACATAAAAAGTAATCCAAGCTGAAGAACAGTCCACCAGATCAGAACATATTAATCTAGTCTGACATCCCTTTGCAGCTATCAACCTGAGCTAACCTGTTAAAAATATTAAGTTCAATGATAGGAAAGGCCTGCAGTCTAAAGTGGCTAAGAACTATAAATGCTAGATTTTTTTCCATAGGGCAGAAGGCATTATAGAATCTTCAGAGCCTTTTTACAAGCAAGGACTGTGGCAATAAAAAAGAAAGACCAGGATTACCTTCCCTTAAGGCGACATTAGAATCTTGCCTTGGCACATGGTTCCTGCTACTGAAGGGAAGATTCCCAGAGCTTGGGCACTTGAGAAACATAGAGTTATTCTTCTGCAAGGGCTGATAAATCAGCCTTCTCTGGCAACTTACTACATGATTAGGAGAGTCTACAAGGATACACAAACCAAAATATGGAAAAATCATTATCAACAATATTTGCTTTTCAAAACGTCTACCTATTCATATGCAAAGGTATAATTCTAAGCAGTTTAAAGTATAGCTAAATTTATTTCGAATTCTGGCATGCTTTAATGAAGCCAAGCAAGCCGAATACATTTAGTATTTGCACTCTTAACTGGAATTTATTTTTGTCAGTTGCACTTTTTAGCATACCAAGCACATTTGATTATTCTGCGTTGATTTCCCACAAACAGGTCTTGGGGAAAGACATGATTTTCTCACACTTGTTAGGCTATGAAGACAGTAAGAAACAGCAGAGTCTTGTTATGCTTTAAAAAAAACCTTCAAATACTGCAAGCCTAGCTGGGGGAGCAGGAGCCGATTTATTTCCTTTGTGTTGTAGTTTGGGCAAAGATCTCCAAACTGACGGAAGTGAGAGCTGGAGAGGGATGAAAGCTGTTCATCATTGTTGCCCAAAGTCCATGTGCCCTCGGTGGAATGAAAGATACCTAGGCTGGGCTTTTAGGCACTTATGTTGTCATAAACCCATTAAAAAGTGTTAAGTGACAACACAAACATGAATTTAGGAAGGTAGGCATCGAACCTTTTGCATAAACTATAAACTGAACACCAGACTCAACTCAATTAACTTGATTATAGAAAGGAGGATCATTTGCAGAGACAATTTCAAGATTGTGGAAGACTAAATGAGAGTTTGTTCCCCCCGACCCAAGAGAGATTCTACCCATACGCACTTAAATTTTAAGTATCGGTTCCATTCAAAATAGACATTCAGGAGCTTTGGGGGGGATGATCAGCTGCTTGGCATGTACACAAAATATGAACAGCTGAGCCTATTACAATTAGCGCATTGTATTTTTTATTAGGCTTGTTCCATTGATGGCAGCAATGACCACTAGTCACCCAGTGCACTTTTGACTCACATGCCAGAAGTAAATTTTCTGTTTAGAACTGGTTGCCTAAACACCATCCTAACCCTGAGGAGAAAATCACTGGGTTCAGCACCTATTCCCAGCTGAGAGCTAACCATCAGCCCTGGTGCTTTCCTCATTAGAGCATCAATGCCTTGTGTTTTAGGAAATATAGTTCACTAATTAATCTGTTGCTCCAGTTACAATCTACTCTGGTTTGAGGAGCAAAGCAGGCCTATGTGCAGCTCAACTGGTTTGTAGGAGAGCTTGAAACCTGCTGCTGCTATTTACTTACCTTCTGGGGAAAAGTCTGTGGTTTTCGTGAAGCTTGGTGCCGAGCTTTTGAAGATCTTTGTCCTGTCGCCTCCCACGACAACTTCTGGTCCGAGCAGTGAAACCAGGACGCCTAAGCTTTGCAGCGTTGCAGCCACCAGAGAGTCGCTGGTATCTCGCAGCCCCAGTAAAACCTAGAATAAGGACAGGCTATCAAGCACAAGCCCATTCAACTGGGGAACCGTTTGCTGCAGGTTCTTAATCCTCTCTTGACAGCCCAACCATCTGGGAGAAAAGTCCCTGTGGCATGCCTCATTCCTCTAGCCAACTTCCTTCTGAAACCAATGTGGGTTGTGAGCAAGCACCACCTCCCTTCAACACCCTGGCTTCTTCACAAAACCAGTAATAATGAGTCACTAATTAGCATCTGCTTATGGTGGATTCTAACCCTGATCACAGACATAAGGGTTTGGAGGAGGAGGTTCAGTGTGAGTCAACATGCCAATAAGCAGGATGTGTCGTCTAAACGGGAAATAGGGTTATGATTGCACAGCATGGGCTATACGACAGGGGTGGGAAATCTGTAGCCCTTCAGGTGTGATTCAAATCCAGTTCCCAGCATGGCCAATAAACAGGGATGGAGGCCTATGTTTCCTGGCCCTGCTTTAGCAGAAGGGCACATTTGTTTCCGCGGTTACACACACACACACACACACACACACACACGGACACACGGACACAGTAGCAAAGCTTCGGAAGGGGGGAGATAGGACATGTGGATATAATAAGATTGACTTCTGCCAGTGCTGGACAGCCTTTATTTTGTCGGGAACCCCACAAGTGCTTTCTTGATACGTTAGTCCCAGATTCCTGCCTTGTCATATTCACCTGTGGCAATATTACATTTTTCAGCTCTTTCTGCGTGAACAGCTCCGCATAGGCATCTAGGTGAGACAGCAACACCATCCGAACATGCTCTTCATGCACCTCAAACAGTTTCAGCAACGCGGGGCTGACGTGCGCCTGGAACACAGCTGGAGACAGCAGGCCATTGATTTGGCTCTCGCCCACTTTATCTAAAGCAAAAAGGGTTGGGAGGGTCAACAGGGGGGTCTGCGGAAGTTAGCGATTTGAAACTGCCAGCACGGACAGGAAAATGCCTCTTACTATCACAAAGCCTTCGATCTTACAGTAATGTGTGGTAGCTTTTCTCTAGTGATGCTGCAAGCTGGGAGCAGAAGTTTAGCGCTTCCGTCTGCTGCAGGGAATGCTTCTTCTCTGCCCTCAAACTCCCAGTTGGCCTGGGATTTCTAAAACTGAAGGAAAGCATGCTCAGGTCTCACACACTGCCCAGGGCACTAAGGGCTGCTGGGCTCTGCGAGAGTTACAGCAAGCCACCTCGAGAATCGTGGTCTAAAGATGGGACACAAATAAATGACGAAGCAGCGGCAAGTGCTCTGCATTGACCTACTGACTCGTCTCGTGGTTGTAGGTGGGCAGGCACTTTAGGAAAAGCAGTCTGGAGTCTTACGGGAAAAGGAACGGCATCAGTAGGTGAGAAGCAGAGTACCTTTCTTCTGCCTGGTAAATTTAGGCCAGAGGACAAGCTAATCTCTACAAGAGAGTCAGAGCAGGGGTCGGCAATCTTTTTCAACCATGGGCTGGTCCACCATCCTGCAGACCATGTGGGGGGCCGGACTATTTTTTTTTGGGGGGGGGGAAATGAACAGATTCCAATGGCCCACAAATAACTCAGAGATACAGTTTAAATAAAAGCACACATTCTACTCATGTAAAAACACCAGGCAGGCCCGACAAATAACCCAGAGAGCCATTTTAAATAAAAGGACACATTCTATTCATGTAAAAACACACTGATTCCCGGACCGTCCGTGGGCTGGACTGAGAAGGCGATTGGGCCGCATCTGGCCCATGGGCCTTAGGTTGCCTACCCCTGAGTTAGAGCATCAAGCGAGAAGGAGAGGCAGCAACAGGGAAGAATGGCTGTATTGTGGGCAGGTATATAGTACAGCTGTCCCCTTCAGCACAGCTTGAAATTCTTCATCCACTCACACTTCTAATGTGTTGCGCTTAATCTGAAGAGATAATAAAAAATTTCACCTTTTCTTGGACCAAGGAGATGGGGAAGGAAACTCTTGACAGCTACTGGCTCAGCAAACACAAGCTGATTGAGCAACAGGGGTACCAACCGCAAAGCGATCAACTTTTCTGACAAGCCAGCCACTCTGTCCAGCAGGAATCTGTGTTGAGAGAGAAATTGCTCAGCCTTCGCCATTATTGCCTCGCAATGCAATTGCCGGACCAATTTCCTCCCCTCTCCTTTCTTGCTCGCCCATTTACAACCCAAACACTGGGAGTGTATCAGTTGTACAAATGCCCAGTGACTTGGGAGCCCAGGGCTATGGCAATAGAGCAGTGGACACAATCCTTTTGGGAATGGCAAATCTATTGCTGGCATTGCCAGCCCAATGCCCTCTCTCGAGGAATTTCCTTCCGTTACCCTGTACTTGCCATTTATTTATTCTCAGCTTGCAGCCCTGATCACATTTTTCAGGGACTAAGGATGCAATCCACACACCGGGGAGTAAGTCCCACTGAATGCAGTAAAGATTTATTCATGAATAAACATGCATTCGATTGCACCATAAAGGCATTTGAAGAGATCATTTTCATTTTTTTTGTTACACTGAAGTTTGTATCACTGTTATTTGGTCACATGTATAGCTCCTAGATGTTCTGATTCATCTGCATTCTTGAAGATTGCTTAAGTCTCACCCATGCTGGCCCCGAGTGATTTCTCCAGAAGGAATGTAGCCCTCAAAAGCAAAAGATTTCTATGCCCCTGCTGTGTAAGCCTACACATCACAGTACTGGCGTGCTTGAAGTGAGGAACATCAAGTGTCTCTAAACATCTACAGAGTGCAATTCTTTCGGTCCTACATATCGTAGCTGAGTACTGCACGATTATTTGCATGATCAGACCACCAGCACTCAACCAGCTAACTTCCCCAACCTTTGGTTATTTCTACTTTTAAAATGTAGTATCCTCTTTTTTGCAACAAAATGGTGCTTATTGTTTATGTTGAAAATATGGAATGGGCATGGGGGAGAGAAATGTTCACTGCATGCTTCACATCTGAACTAATACCCGAATGTCTAAAGTGGGGGCTCTGTTGCCACTAAGTTACAGTCCTAAAATGAACTAGTTGAGACGGCGATTCTCATTTGCACCCTCATATACATAGGAGTTTTCTTGGCAAAATAGAAGACAGGAGTGCCTGGCATGCTCTGGTCCATGGGGTAACGAGTTGGAAACGACTAAACAACAACAACATACATGGGAACTAGTAATTAGACAAGACAGCACTTGCAGTCATTGCAAAAGGAAGATATTTTTCTGAAACACACTACTGCTCTGACAGACACAAAACAGAACGTATTTCAAGAATGTTACCACAGCGTTTTGGGAGTTAAAAGGACCCCTTTTCAATCTGCATTAAAACCAAATCACACAGTTGACGCCCACAGTGACCAGAAAAAATACTAATTAAAATACTATGGGAAAGAAGACTTTTTAAGAATAGTGGCAAGCTAACCTAAGTAATTCACTTACTTGAAAAATTCAGTTTTCTCCTCTTCCGTTTTCAGCGTTAGACTGTTCAGAAAGCTCACAACTTCCAGGAAATCATTTCTGATAATTTTAAAAAAAAAGTCACTATGCATCAAGAATTGAGAAGCAGAAGCAAAAGGAATTCAGTATCCACAAAGGAACAGAAACGCTTAAGTAAAGTCGAGATAGTGAAAGAAGGGTAAACTTGTTTCTCTCATTTCATGCTGCTGGAAATCAAGGGGTCATCTAATGAAACTGAATGCTGGAAGAATCAGGACGGACAAAAGTACTTCTTCACACGGTGGTATGAGATCACTGGCGCCAGGTATAGGGGGTGCTAGGGGCTCCAGGAGGTCCAGCCCCCCCCAATATTAAGGGGGGGCGACATCCCTGTTGCCGCTAGGCACCCCACTCCACACCAGAAGCCAAGAGGGGGGTGGGGCAAGTGAGGGCGAGTGGCAGAGCCCAGCACTGCACCCCTCCTCCTCCCCGCGGCACGTCCCACTGGGGCGGATGCGTCATGTGATGCACCCCCCCCACCAATGTGACTTGGCGCCTTTGTATGTGATTCACTTCTACATGATGTAGCGATTGATGGCCCCCACCATCCCTGGTGGCTTTAAAAGGGGGTGAGACATTCGTGGAGGAGGAGCTTATTAAAGGCTGCAAGTCATGATACCTGCATTGACAGTATACCTCTGAATACCACTTGCTGGGAATCTCAAGAGGGGGGGGCTGCCACACTCAGGTCCTGCTTAGGGACTTGGCACAGGCATCTGGTTGGCCAATACGAGAGCAGGATGCTAGCCTAGAAGGGCATACGGCTTGATCTAGCAGGTCTTTTCTTACATTCTTAGTACAGCCGTACCTTGGTTGTCGAACGCCTTGGTACTCGGATGATTTGACTCCCGAACACCCCGAACCTGGAAGTGAAGTGTTCCGGTTTGCAAACGTTTTTCGGAAGCCAAACGTCTGACGCAGCTTCCGCTTGAGTGCAGGAAGCTCCTGCAATCAGAAGCGGCGCCTTGTTTTTCCGAACCATTCCGGGAGTCGAATGGACTCCTGGAATGGATTAAGTTTGACAACTAAGGTACCACTGTAGAATTAAAATCTGGGGTTGTATCCAATGATGTTCTGCTCAGCACAATGGACCTTTGTTAGTCATGCCCATTAACTTCAATTGGGTCTAGGAAAAGTACAACCAACAGTGGATACAACTCTTTTATCTTTAGAAGGAAATTATAGGACCTGGCCTTAGCCTACTTAAGTCTTCAGATGATTACTTAAAACTTTAGATTGTACAGTCATACCTTGAGTTACAGACGCTTCAGGTTGCGTCTTTTCGGGTTGCGCACCGCGTGAACCCGGAAGTACCTGAAGGGGTTACTTCTGGGTTTCGCCGTTCGCACAGAATTGCTAAATCGCACTATGCGCAGAAGCACCGAATCGCGACCTGTGCGTGCACAGACGCGTCGCTGCGGGTTGCTAACACTGCAGGCAGCAAGCGTGCCTCCCACACGGATCACGTTCACAACCTGAGAGAGCACTGTATATTAACTGACAGAACTGAATTACGCAACAATTCTAATAAGAAGATACTGTGACATTTCTCTTAATCATAACTTCTTGCAATTATGGTTGGAAAGTATATTTTGTTTATCAGAGGCCAATATTTAGGCAATTTCGACTACTAGGTGTGAGAAATGTCGGCAAATGTAACTTAGAAAATCGGGATTTCGAAGAGCATCGTTTCCTATCACACCACTAAAATTGGAGTGATTGCCCTTGTAGAATATGATGGTAACTTTATTCCCCCGCTCCTAATCCGTAATGAAATTCTTTTAAGGAGTACACTTGTTACATATCCCCAGTTGTATGGCTCCTTTTACCCACACTCCAGAAACCTCTGATAATGACCTCTGAATTACATACTCAGGTAAGCTTTTAAGGCATCAGCACACATTCTAAGAGTCTGCTCACCTGAAGAATTCATGCAACAATAAACTGGACAGCGGAGAGCGGCCCATAAAATCTGGGTTCAGCAAAGTAGACCGTAAGGTGTCGTGAAAGCTTGATATAACATCCTCTGAAACTGAAAGACAGTTTAGCAATCAAATCTATGTTAGAAACTCAGGGCAAAAAGACAGGCTCAAGCAATAGTGGGGGCAGTTAAGGTTCGTTCTTCTGCCCCATAACAGCAACAATTTTAGCAACAGGAATGACTTTTCCTGCAGTGATTTACAAATGCAGAAAACAAGGTTTGGCCAGATGGCAATGCAAGCACTAAGTGTGCTAAGAAATAGCCTTCCAAACCAACACAAGGAGAGAAAACCCTTTAAAAATAATATCGGCTTCCACTTTAGGACTTAGTCCTAGTGGATAAATTACGGGGAAGTACTCTTAAGGAAGTCATTCCTCATGCCATTTAGCTGGTGGAGCTTCCGCAGGTATGTGGCACCAATGCCCGGGAATATTTAGGGCAGATTCTCTTCCGCCAAGTGGGCCAATAATATAAAATAAAAGGAATATGCCATAAGGACCTCAATGCAGATTACCATGCTATTTATCTAAACCCTTAGCTAATATATGCAGAGGGGGTAATTAAGCTACTGCTATGTATGCACTCTGCATGTGTTCTAGAGAAACCATTTTAAATAGCAAACCACTGTTAGCTACTGCACAGCGCTTGCATTTAAGACAGTTGTTTCTCAGACTCATTACAGTACAGTCAAACCTCGGTTTGCGACCGCCTCCATTTGCGACTGCTTCGGTTTCCGACCACCGCAGACGCGGAAGTTTTTACATCTGGGTTCCGCGGCGCTCGGGTGCGCAGAAGCTATCTGCGCAGCGTGCGTAAAAATGCTCTATCGACGCTTTGCGCACGCGCAGAAGCGTACATCGAGGATCGACCGATTCGGGGAGCGACCAGCTCTGCGGAACGGATTGCGGTCGCAAACCGAGGTACCACTGTAGAATCTCTCATGGAGGAACCTTGTATATTAAAGTCCCTCGATACCATTCATTACCATCTTTAAGAGGCAGCGTGTTGTCCCTGAAATTTGCAAACAAAACCATCATACCACTTAATAAGTCATTTCCTATCTGGAACCAGAACATCTGTTCAACAACATCACCAAATTCTATCGGGGAAATAATAGACAACTCAACTCCTCCAGAGTGAATGTTCTAATCTAAGGCAACAATTTTAACTGCAAGGATGTATTTTCCATACCAAAAGCAGCTCATCAGAAGATTCAGTCACAAAGGAAACTTGGGATTGCTTATTTGCAATGATGCCATTTCAATTCCAAGAACTCTTACCCTCTTCATTTAAAAAAGTCAGCAGGTTTTCAACCATTACACCAAACGAGTAGGCATCGCGGGAATGCCCTTGGCCGTCAGGAAGAAGTTGGAAGTCTTCAGACTAGAGTCATAGAAAGAGGATCACACAGCAGAAACTGGCTTAGTCCCTTTGAAAATACTTCCCACCCCTGACTCCAGACAGTTTGTACACAGTTTGTTTTATATCCCTGCCTTTCCATTAAGGTGTTCAATGCAAATTACAAAAACTAAGAACAATACCGTAACAAAATACAAAAACAATGGAAAATATCAGAGACTATATAGCAGCAAGGAGTCTAAAAAATACAAAAGCGTAAAAGTCTAGTCACAAATTGGGAAAAACAACGACACGATATTGAATTTTAAATACACTTTACATGTTAAAATATGACTTGAAAAGGCAAGCAGGTATTTTGCGGTGCCAAAGTTGGACTCTGGTTAAAAATGTTTACAGACAGAAAATCCAGAGACAACGTTCTTGAGGGTTTCCCCATGCAATTCCAAACTAGAAATTTAACAGCAACTTCATCTTAGCATCTTTTAAAGTATCTTCCCCACAGAAGACAACGGTAAGTTAGCTGCTTATTGGCTCCACCCATCAAATTAAAAATGGAGAGTTTTCTGAGCTTATTTTTCAGATCTCCCACATAAACAATGGAGAAAACTTACCAGTTCTTCAGGGGGAATGCCAGTCTTCTCCCGTATTGTCTTGATACTATGCAGGAACTATAAAGAGAGAAGAAGCCTTTGAGCCAATGAATGGTGATTATAGCAACACTATTACTTATTGAATTTGCACACCACCCTTCATTGGTAGATCTCAGGAGGATTGAAACATGACAAACTATGAAAAGCATATACTACAGAAGTCTTCACACGTCAGCTGCCATCCGTATCATCTTGGCCATACACTGATCAAATATTCAAGAAGCTGTGTCTTTCCTCTGTTTCACCCCTGAAGTAGCGGCTATGCAGAATGCCTTGCCCAACACAGTGCTTTTCAATCTGTGCTCTGTAGAAGCATGGATTCTGCAACAGGATATATTAAAGTGGGAACAAAACCACTCAGGTTGCCTCTATTTTGTGGAGTTAAGTTTCCTTTTATGGCTCCACCAGAGGAAAATTGCTCCACACAACAGCAGAGCACTGTGCCTCTACATTCCTTTGTGCTCTCGTGCTGTGCTGAGCTAAACCAACATTTGCCTTATTGGGTGGACCGAACTAGGATTACTGATTAAACTCTGTCACCAATAACCATGAGCTGCAGCCAAGAATAAATCCAGAAAACTCAAATGGCAATAGCATTACTCTCAGGTCTGCCATGTTATTAAAAAAGGTTGAGTTGATTTCATTTATGATATTTTACTTCACATTTATGAAACATTTTGTATACTTCTTTACTATGTTTATTGTCAATCTCTTCTTGTATTTTTGTCCTTGGGATTTTATGTGTAATGTTTAAAAGGTAAAGGGACCCCTGACCATTAGGTCCAGTCGTGACCGACTCTGGGGTTGCGCGCTCATCTCGCATTATTGGCCGAGGGAGCCGGCGTATAGCTTCCAGGTCATGTGGCCAGCATGACAAAGCCGCTTCTGGCAAACCAGAGCAGCACATGGAAACGCCATTTACCTTCCCGCTGTAGCGGTTCCTATTTATCTACTTGCATTTTGACGTGCTTTTGAACTTTATGTTGATACTAAAGCAGATGCTCTATTTAGTCGTACTTTTACAAAATGTAGAAATTCCCTGGTATTGTTTGTATAACCCAGGCATAGGCAAACACGGCCCTCCAGATGTTTTGAGACTACAATTCCCATCATACCTGACCACTGGTCCTGTTAGCTAGGGATGGGAGTTGTACTCTTGCCCTGCAAGACAAATTTTTCGCAAGACAAATGCGTCTTGCGATCTGATGGTGATTCGCAAGATGAATTCGTTTTGCGAAAAAATCATCTTGCGAATTGCGGTTTCCCATAGGAATGCACTGGAATTTAATTAATGCGTTCCTATGGGCAAAAAAGAAAAGAAAATTCAATGCATTCCTATGGGAAACTGCGATTCGCAAGACGAATTTTTCGCAAAAGGAATTGACTCGCGGAACGAATTAAATTCGTCTTGCGAGGCGTCACTGTAGTCCCAAAACATCTGGAGGGCCGAGTTTGCCTATGCCTGGTATAACCTATGTTGTTACCCACTTGCTTTGTTCAGATATAAGCAGGATATAAATTGCCCAAATAAGAAAATGACTAGCTTGTTCATTGCAGCCTAACAGGAGCTAGTGAACTTTTGGCTAAAAGATCATTAGCTCCCAGTCTTGTTGAACACCATCACTGAAGGCAGCATTAGCCAATGTGGGGCCCTTCAGACAATGTTCTAGTCCAGCTAGTCAGGGTTGCTGGAAGATGCAGTCCAACGCCATCTGTGGGGTCCATGTTTGCTACTACTGGTTCAGGGAATCTGCAAGCTTGCTTCACCCTTTCTTTCAAGGCAACAAGGCTTGCTAATGAGCCCACACACATTTCAGCTTGAGAAACTTTAAATTACCCGACACAGCGAGCTCAATAGCAAAGACCACCCAGAAGTCAGGGAATGCCCTCCTTGGGCATGGCCAAGGAGTGGACTATGCAACTCTACCTCTGCTGTTGCTTCACTCTGGTTGCAGACAGTTTCCATGCCTCCTAGTTTCCAGTGCCCATCTTCACTCACAAATACAGAAGATAGGCAAACATTGTTGTGTGTCAGGTGTCCCTAGAATACATTTTGAAAGGAAGGGAAAACATACAATAAGACTGGGAATAATTGTAGGCATAAAACGCTTGTTAGTACTAATTGGGTGTCATGAGACTCCAGAGGAGAGCTGCCAAAACCACAGAGGAGGTTTATATGCCACCAGAGAGCTCTTGCAAGGAGAGGAGCTGTATGCCAGGCCAAATTTAACTAGCATAACTCAGTTTACTCCCAGCACACCATATCTGGGCAAAGAGAGAAATTTATGCTGCCTCCGGGTGTGCTCCCTTCAAATCTGCAGAAGAAGCACAAAACAACCGCTGAACAAACCAGATGGGAGACATTGCAATGAATCATGTAAAACCCTGGAAAAATACAAAGCCAGCCTCAGAAGGCACATGATCTGTTGTGCATTTCAAAAGGCATTTTCCCTTATTCCGACCCCAATGACTGTAATATTGCCAACTGCCTAGCAGAAATGAATTTCCTTTCGACTGCAAAACCCAGAACTCCCAACTCCAGGAGCATAGGAAGATCACACAATTCTTTATGCTACTAATTTCACCTAGCATAGCTTTACATGTCACATACATATAAACCTCCTCCTCTTGCTGTTCTCCCACACCAGCCGAAATTCAATGCATTATTTTAAAAATCGCATTTCTAGTTCAAAACAAAGCATATAAAAAACAAGTTTATGCAAAAGTAGAAGTTTATTATATCTGCAAAAAAGTGTGCTCAAAGGAGGTCTTGCAATAAAGAATTTGTTTTACTTTTGGAACGTATTACGCAACATGCATATCCAAGGGGTCTTCTCGATATGCCGTTTCAAAACCAGACAGTGACAATCATCAATATATTAACCTGAAAGACTGAATGAGGCCTCCGAAGAACTCATCAATCCTCCTTGCCATCTGAAAGCAGCCCAGTAGCTTTGCTAACAGTTAGCATTAAGTTAATTAATTTAGCTTTGAAACTGCTCATTTGGAAAACAAAAACAAGCAGACTGAAGACATATGATTTTACAGGTCCAATATCTTGCATTCAAAGTAGCAACGACCAAGTCCAGTTCCTCAAGCAAAGCTCCCTCCATACATTACAATTGGTTAGGCCATGCCAATCAATGTGGTGCTCTCCAGATGTTGTGGACTCTCATAATATCTAACCATGGGCTGATGAGAACTGTGGTCAAACTACCTAGAGGGCCCCAAGGCTTTCCTATCCTAAACATTCACCTCTATTCCTAGAAGTAGAGAGAAAACCAAACCAAAAACTCACCCTATCATGGAGGAAGACAAGCGCCTGCAAAACATCATAGATACCAGCACATATCTCTGGAGAAGAGAGGGTCTCCAGTACTTTCTCCAGTGGCTGAACGCGCTCTGTAACCAGGTGGATCCCATCTGTTTCCACAGTACAAGAAAGGAAGCGCAGGAGGCAAGGGTGGCGTAAAGTTTTCAGGTGCTTCCAAAACGCAAGATAAAGCCACTCAGTATATGGGGCATCAGCTTATGCATCACACATTAAAATAGTGAAAAGGAACAGCAGTCTACGTTGCTTTTTTGGCACAGCTTGATTTTTGCATGTTACGATTTGATTATTTAATTTCTACGCTGCTTAATATATTTAAAATATATCCAAGCAGTGTACAAAAAAACAACAACACCCTGAAGCAACAGTAGCCAAAGAAAATATTACAAAAATACAGTTACATATTAAAAAGTTGCATTAATACAAAGTTACTTATGTAAATCGCTATCAATTCATTTTCCTTGACATACCCTCCCCTCTCAGCCTCCAGGTTCTCACCCCGGGTTCAAACAAACCCCCCACCCACAAAAGCCGCACAATGAGAAGAATTTCTGGAAGCAGCAGACATCGCCATAGGTCTATCACTCTATATCTGCTTTTCATAAACAGGCCCCAAGTGGGTGGTGCTCAGGCTGCCTACAGCTGTGCCCCATTCTCCACACCCAGTTCCAGGTGCAGCGCGTTGGCTGAGTTTTCCCAGGGATCCAGAAGATGGGGAAAGGGCCTTTCTCAACTCTCAGCTCTTCCTTCCTTTGCCATTTTCTTTTCTTGCTCTGTGTACCCTTGTCCAAGGCTGACAGCTCAATAACGTATTTCTAGTTTTCACCAGTTTCGGCTCATGCTTTGCACTGGTGAGTTTGAGCTGCGTTGGTTAGCCAAATCTGAAAGAAGCTGAGTCATATCAGCTCAAGGCGATGTGAATTAGCTAGAATTCCTGTTAGTTTGGTTTGGCTCCTGCTCTAAGTTGGGTCAGTAGGGGAGAGAGAAAGCCTGCTGCAAAAGGAGGATATTGTACCATTCCCAACCCGAGAGTTATCATTGTCTCTGCAGTTTTTATATGAACCACCCTGGAAACTGCTGGTGAACCAAGTTCTAATTTTTAATAATAATAATACACCAAATATAATACAATACCTTGGCAGCTTTGTTAACATTGTCTTCATTTTCTCTCTTGTACACAAACACAGAAGCAAGTTTGCCACGCTGCAGTACCGCTGGGTAAATATTGACTCCAGAGGGTAAAGTAAATGGAGGCTCTTGCAACGCATCACGCTTTAAAGCGCTGTTCTCTGAGCCCATCACCTTGTAAACTCAAGCCGTTTTGCAGCGGGCGTTTTCTAGTGTCAAAGCAACTTTAAAGAGAAGCATTTCCAGACAAATTAGTCCCAAGAGACGTTACTGTAAATTCCTCATAGCATTCTCTGCACAAAGATGAAAGACACAATAAATAATTTTAGATATTGTTTTGGTTTTTCTCACACACACAAAACAATGCAATTCTAAATAAGTCTAAATAAGACTTACATTCAAGTAAACATGCATAGGGTTGCCTTGAATCAGTCTTGGGACAAAGGGTTCGAATTCCAATCCAGCGTGTTAAGCACAGATTCCAAGGTTCAAAAGACATCATCAACTTTTAACAGTTCTTCATCTTAAAGAAACAGCCACACTATTTCTATCAGTTAATGCTAAAACATAAAGCCAGAAGTGGGAATGTACAGAGGAAAGCACCAGAATCTGCATTCTCTGGAAGCAGATTAGCTGTGTTCACTGCCCAGCCCATATTGCTGAAGGGGGGGAGGGCGGGGTGTTCAATCAAAAGCAGCAAAGGCGAGAAGTCCACTTTAAACTTCCCCATTAACATCATGTATTCGGGGTTTATAAATGTATCCAAAGAATTTCACAGAATCATAGGATTGTGGAGTTGGAAACCTTTGCCTGACGTGGAACTCAAACCCATGACCCTGAGATTAAGAGTCTCCTGCTCTACTGACTGAGCTATCCACAGACACCTCGAAAAATTTACAATTTTGAAATTGAATTCTTTCAAAAACCTGTGCCAATGAGAGAGGAAGAGAACCAGAAAAGCAAATCAATAAGAAAACGGTTTACACGCTGTATTAAGAAATAAAGAACTCGGTTGCGTTCATCTGCAACAGGCTATGTACAGGTAAATCACTTGTGGATTTGCCCCTTGAGTCTAATGTTGAAACCTCTAACCATCCCTAAAGGCTGCACAAGTTTTTCTTTTGTCCTTGGCTCTGAAGGATACAGAAACAACCTACTTCTAGTGGCGGCCTCTTGTCTTCTAAGCACTTTTGTGTACTTCAGGTATGAAGCAGTCTTTCTTTTCTGCCTGCTCTAAAGTCCTGGCAACATCACTGACCAGACAGCATACGTCCCCCTGGGGGCTTACTACTTCTATACAGTACTGCCTTTAGAGCACCAGGTTTCAGGTGTGGAACACGGCTGTATTTTCTGGTTTTCCTCTGCAGCCTTAAGCTTGTAAAATGAGTTTTTTTTTTAATACCCCGGAAAAATGTGTTTGTTACACAACACCACCCCCACCTGTTTTTTGTGTGCGGACAAAATCAGACAGAAGAGTATTACGTTAAGCCATTGATATTTTCGTGTGTGTCATTTAAGCAAAGTTTGATGAGCACCTGGAATTTAGCGCCAGTAATTACGTGCTGCTTTATATCAGACCCAGGTAAGAAAATCTGCCACTCATGTCGACACACTGCAGAGGTTTTACCACCATTTGCGCTATTTTGCTTACCCTACCCAACAAAAACAACAACACCTCATTGACAACCCTTGATTTTCTCAACTCTTTACTTTGTAGTGGTAGTAGTAGTAGTAATTTATTTATTTATTTATACTCCGCCCACCTGGCTGGGTGTCCCTAGCCACTCTGGGCAGCTCCCAATGGAATATTAAAAATAGAATCAAACATTAAAAGCTTCCCTAAACAGGGCTGCCTTCAAATGTCTTCTAAAAGTCAGATAGTTGTTTATTTCCTTGACATCTGATGGGAAGGCGTTTGTTCTCTGGCCAAACTGTGTCATCAGGGAGAAGTCTTCAGTTAACAGGCACACACACTCATACGTCTTGCGACACCTTAAAAACCAACAGGCCTTCTGTAATAAAAGTTTCAAAGGACAAGAGCTACTTTTCAGATGCAGGAAGGGCTGTTCTAAGCCAGCAAGTGCACAGCTGCTATGAAGACAGAGGCAACAGCAGCTCTTGGACACAGGAGATGCATCTCTGTGTCACAGACCTACCGCTGCCTATTGCATTTTGCGGCCTTGTGGTCCCACTCTTAACTCCCACCACCAACAGCAACATGGTACGTACACATTTTTTTGCGCATATAGTTCAGGGTGCACTATGCGTCTGATTGGGCTCTGTTCTGCAAGGGATTCTCCCATAATGAAGCTGTCCCATGTTTAAGGTCTTGCAAGACTTTGGTGTTTTTCTCCAATTTCCAGTCACAGCTCTTTCCTGGAGCAAACGAATGTGAACGGATGTGTTTGAAGGGAATATCTACCATAAGTTACATTCCAGCAGGCCTTAAAGGAGAGCCCCAACACGACACTGACAGGCAGCAGCATCAACTGACGTGTATCATCATCATCATTATTATCATCTTTTCTTTACCATTATTACTATTATTACTAACTTTTCTTTACCTTTTATTTTTCTTACCTTTTATCATTATCGTCATTATCATTATTACCTTTTCTTTACCATTTCATCATCATCATTATTATTATTTATTGAATTTATATACCGCCCTCTACCCGGAGGTCTGACGGCGGTCCACGGAGTAAAACCAAAACCACGAAATACATAACCAAAACAAAAACAACCACCTTGCAATTACGGGGAAAAAACCCACCTCTCTCTCTCTCTCACACACACACACACACACGTGCAACACAAGCTCCTCCAATGGACTCAGATCTAGATCCCCACAAACAGTGATCGAAAGGGTTTGTTTTTTGGGGGGCGACCCCAATTCCACCCCCCTTTTCCCCCGAGAGCGGAGCTGGAAGGAGCAGCCCCCTCGTCGGGGCCCAAGGCGGACTGGGCCTGGAGGGGCGACGCCCCCCTTCCCGCCCCCTCAGCTCACCTGCCGCCGCCGCCGCCGCCGCTGCCCCGAGGGCGGGGGGCGCCCCCCGTGCCGCCCTTCCCTTCTCCGCCCTTCCTTTCTCCGCTCCCGCACCGCCGCTTCTCACGTCAATGCGAGTTCCGAGGCGGACTTCCGGGACGAGGAGCACCATAAAGTCTCCACTGCGGCCGCACAGAAGCGCTTCCCGCTGCGAGACGAGGAGGCGGACTTCCGGTCCGATGAGCACCATAGAGTCTACACCACAGCAGCCGCGTAGAAGAGCTTCCGCGGCCGCCCACTTGGCGGAAAGCGGCCGCCAGGGGGCGGCCATGTTGCGGGGGTGACGTGTTTCCTGTCTTGGCATCCGATAGCAACAGGGCACAGCGACACATAGCACAGGCTGATTGCGTCCGGTAGCAACACATAACCCGCGCTTATTGGTTCCGGCTAACCCCCTTCCCGGGACTATTTCGGGTTGTTTTTTTTAAAAAAAATATTATTTCCTCCCCCTCACCCGTCTGTACGTTGTCCTAAAAGAAAAAAGGAGAGCGGGCTTTTAGGAACTGGGCTGGCTTTAAATGAACGGACTGGTGCCGTGTTCTTTTCATTGCAATTAATCTGCATGTTTTATTATTATTAATTTTTATTTTATTATTATTGTTGTTGTTTATTTTATTTTATTTGCAGTATTGGGTTTCTATACCGCCCTATACCCAGAGGTGTCAGGGCGGTTTGCAGAACAAGATCAACATAAAAACCACTATATATATATATATAGAGAGAGAGAGAGAGAGAGAGAGAGATTATATATATGTGTATGTATATAATAAAAACAATAAAAGAACAATCCAATAATATCCCCCGTTTCAAACGGGTTTAATACGTGGATGGTTTTGATTCTACGTGGTGTTTCCCGTGATTCGTTTTCCTTTAATTTTTATTTGCATCTTCAAAAACAGGAACAGAGAGCATCTTGAGCGCCCCTCCCCTCCTGCTGTCCCACTTACAACTTCATACCAAATACACAGCATATACCATATGACTTCCCATATGACATATACCATATGACTTCCCTTCCATCCTTTTCCTGGTTCCTTTTGCTTTTCTACTGCTCCACGTAATCCACATCTTTTTAATCATCCAATTTGTTATCTATTAAATACTCTATGACTTTGTCTATACTGGTTCTTGAAATATTCAATGATTATCCATTCCTCCTTACGTTTCTCATCTTCGTTTTCTCTTACCCTGCTCGTCAGACCAGCCAGTTCATCATATTTGAACATTTTACACAGCCATTCTTCCTTGGTGGCTACTAGACTTGTTCTCCACCTTTGTGGCAATAAGATTCTAGCTGCAGCGGTGGCGTATTAAAGCAAATGCTTTTGTTTTGGGGGGACCTCTATTGTTACCATCCCCAAGAGGAAAATCTCACGTGGTTTGGGGAGATTTTTTAAAGTATCTTTTTCAATTCATTATATATAGTTTCCCAATATTCCTTAATTATTTTACAGGACTGCCACATGAATAAAAATCCCTCAATTTCATTACACTTCCAACATACTGTACAGTGTACACCTTCTTGTTTTCAATCTGTAATCCTGCCATGATCAGGTGTCCCATCAGTCTGGGGGTGGGGGGTGGGGATATAATAATATTCTTATCAATGAATATATAAGAAGCCTGTCCTCAATCTACTGACAGCCCCCAAATGACTCTCAGTGAATGTTCTGCATTTCTCAGAGAGGGCACCTCTGTCCCCACAACTGTGTACTGTATATTTTTATTACCATTATTTAGATGGTTACAGATCTGCAGTAAGGTTTTTTTTTGGGGGGGGGGGGTGTTGCAAGGGCACACCCATAACTGCTAGAGTAAGGGGATGTTGCAAAGAAATAAATGCACAATTTGAAGGGAATGTGCCGGGTGTTAGATTTAAAACACAGGCTGGACCATTTCTCCTGTTCAGAAGGTGGCTGATAGCGATGCAGTTAAAAACATGAAATATACTCAATACTCAAGAGTCCTGGAGTGACTTCATGCTCTTTAGTGAAGCTCATAAAACAGTGAATGGAACCGCACCCCCCCCCCAAAAAAAAACCACCAGGCTTTTATATACACAATGAGTCCCGTCTGATTGGCTGATTCTGCTTCCCTCCTGGAGCCTGATTGGTCTTTTCCTGCAGGCCAATCAGTTGAAGCATTCTACAATGCTACCAGCCTAATGTTCTAGGATCCAAGCTTAGTACATAACAGGTCACAATGGAAAAAAACACCAGTGCAGGGCCATTAAAGAACAATTGGCTATGCAGGTGCCATCTTTTCCTTCCCCAGATGCATGTCAGCAGAATAATTGTGTTGGGAAGGGGAGGTCACATGAGGCATGACGTCCCACAACAAAAATGTGCCCCCTTGGGGGGGGAAACAGGTCTGGATAAAGGGGGACAAGATGGCAAGTTTACATCCTTCATAATAAACTCCGTCTCCATTTTTCTTGACATAATTCAAATCCTACAGGTGACCTTCCATGAAGAGCTTTCTTGCTCCCTGAAGGCATTCAGGAAATATATTGAATTCCTCTTACCTCTGTAAAGATGACATTATTTAAATCTTGCTGCCTTTAAAATTTGAATAACACCTGAATGGATGCCATGAAGTTATTTAAATAATTGTTGTTACAGATAATGGTCAGATAGATAAAAAGAAGAACTCCTGCCTCTCTATCCTTTTAGTTATTTTCTTCTGTTCTTTTTTCTTTTTCTTTTTATATAATTGAGTTTTGCAAAGATCATGAGTATTCCATTTTATATTTTCTTTCTCTTTATTGTTTGATACATCGCTTTCTATTTTCTTTTTAGAAATGAGTTTGGATTTCAGTGCTCAATATATTTAAAACCTTCAATAAAATTGTCAAAAAAAAAACACCCCACAAAAACCTGCTGCAAAATAACTGCAAAACTTTGGCACTGGTTTCCAGGGGATCTCAAATGTTGGGGTTCATAGTTGTTAAGTATGAGCCCCGTGTTTGATATATCAGATTCCGTTTTTGGGGTGCTGCAAAACCCAGGGTTTTCTACTGCAAAAAACTGCAAAACTTTGGCACAGGTTTCAACCCTTCTTCCTAAGAACTGTTGCTCCGAGCAGCAACTTACCAGACATATTAGGAAGTATTGTCTTGCAAGTTCTCTTTCCTGAAGGGATAATCACAGAAGCATAGAATCTTAAGAGTTCAAAGGGACCCCAAGGGTCATCTAGTCCAACCCCCTGCAATGCAGGCATCCCAATTAAAGCATCCATGACAGATGGCCATCCAACCTCTGTTTAAAAACCAAGGAAGGAGAGACCACCACCTTCCTAGGGAGTCTGTTCCACTGCCGAACAGCTCTTGGTGTCAGAAAGTTCTTCCTGATGTTGTCGGAATCTCCTTTCTTGCAACTTGAAGCCATTGAAGACTAGATAACCACCACTGAATAAATCAGGCAACTTTAGCTTTAGCTTTAAAGATCTTGGCTAAGTACCCAGAAATAATCTTGGTTTCGGGAGTATCCTCTCTCAGCAAATATTGGATTAGACTCTTTGGAAATCAATATTTTGAGCTGTAAGGGAGTCACTAGGATATCTCTGCAACGGATGTAGAGAAGAGGGCAATCCAAAATTAGGTGATGTATTGTAATTGGTGTTTTCTTATTACAGGGACAGAATCTGTTCTGGAAGGTTTTTTTAAAACCTTCCAAACAATATAGATGATAGGGTAATGTATTTAGACGAGCTAGCATAAAAGTTCTGCAATGGAGTTTCTAAATTATAAAAGTAATTAGGCATTACTCTATGAGGGGGCTGCAATCCTAAATAACCAGATGAACATAAAAAGGCTGGGAAGGGGTAGAGTTTTTGGGTTTCATTATCAAGCAGCCTCTGCTTGATGAGAGAGATTTGTGAGTCATCCAATAGAAGAAGGGAACCTATTGCAATCCCTATTTGCCTGAGTTTGAGGGTAATATCAGAACACCATGTAGAATTATGTGTATCTCTCAATAAAGAAGTTAGTGTCTGTATTAAAATGAATTTTTAGCCAGTATTTGAAAGTCATAATCCAGCCCCTAGATTCTAGGAGATGCTGGTCTAACTCTGCACACATAAACTCTTGTGTGCTTGTCGCATTGCATCTTAGTAATTTATGGACAATCCATCTTTCCTTTTAGTATCAGACACAAGCCCAGGTGAAGGATGTATTCTGTGTAGTGGGACAACATGTAAGGGTCAGTAACATTTATAATGCCACCAGCATCTGGCGAAAGCTAGCATGAGCCGGGGCATTTTAATATAGTGCCAAAGTACTACAGAAATTAATAAACCCTCCTGCTTCATATATTATGGGACTGAATCCAGGATCAGATTAAACCAGTCTAGCTGCTATTAAAATTTATTTCCATAGTTCCTTTCTGTGGGATTTGTGTATTCAGTCCCGATGCACATTGGGGTCTGAAGTGTGAGCCGCTGAGGTGAGAACCAAGCACTCAAGGCAGGTGGTCTGCATATTTCTAAGGCCCCCCAACTCAATTGCTTCAGCATTTTAACAAAAAAAGCAACACAAACAGACAGCTTCTACAGTCATTAAAACAAATAATTCTCCATTAAATGTAGTAAAAGGACTCTGGGGAGGTATTTCCTGGGAGTATTTTGGATAGCAAAATGAACATGGAAAGAAATTACCAGAGTGGGAGGTCTGGGTTTTTTTTTCTTCCAGCACACATTTTTCATTTCAACTATTATCCTTGCTCCATACGATATGGAGACATTAGGATGTGGTTTGCCAAGTCATTTTGAAGCTCAAATACAGGAGAAGTCAAAATGTCCATTGCAGTTTATAAAATGGAGTACAGGATTAGTATCGTTTTGCCATATTAATGATATACAAAGTGCAGCATAGTTAAGAGAGACCTGGCACAAATGAAGGTGGAGGGTCTGGGTTTCAAATATGAATCTTTCTGTTAATGTCTACTATATAGTCAGTCCTGATTCGCACATCATTGTTCCATGCAGCATAAGCTGGGCTTCTTGGCAAAGCAGCTCCTTGCATATATAATTAAGCAGAAAGATACACCTGTCCTTTGAAAGGCACATTCTGTCTAGAGCAGAGCTTTCCAAACCGTGTGTCGCGACATGTTAGTGTGTCGGCTGCAGTGTGTAGGTGTGTCACACGAACTTTCTCCTGGGGCTGGAAGGGGTTAGTTTAACCTCCAGTTTGCTAGTAAAACTGCATTACAATGTCGCGAAATGATGCATGTCCAAAGCATGTGTCACTAACGTGAAGAGTTTGGAAAGTTCTAGCCTACAGCAACGGCTTTCCTCTAGAATATGAATATGGAAAATAGGTGGCCAACCCTGGATTTAAGGGTCTTATTCAGCCTTCTTCAAGGACATTAAAAAGGATAAATCAATTACTTTTTCAGAAGCTAGTTAAAATTATTGATCATAAACAGTAGTAAGCTTAATTAAAAACTCACAGAGCCTCAGTATTCAGTACCACAGTCTACAGGACCTGCATTTAATAGCAATTAAATTAGTTGCTTAATATACATAACAGTGTTGACATTCCAGTTAATAGATTTCAACATACAGCACAAACTGTACAAAAAGGGAGTCACAGAACGACTAACGTTTCTTTGCAACACATACAGAAGAAAATGCACCACAAATACCTGTAAACTGTATAACCATGCACTAAGAAGACGGAGAAAAGTCTTAATTTAACTACAGTTCAAGAATGTGGGAAGGCAATAGTTTAATACATCAGGATGTTTTATCGGGCTCCAAAGGTGTAGTAGTACGGGTCATCTGGCCGATATCCGTAAGCAGTGGTGGGGCGGCTTGGGATACCCATGGGCTGGCCAAATCCATCCACGGCAACGCTATACAGAAAAGAAAAACACCTGAGTTGACATTTGAAAAAGACATCACGCAGTGCAAGGGTCCCTCTGACTTTTTCCAGAATGCAAAAATATATTGAAATGTACCTATTTAGTATCAAGCATATGCTGGTCTTAGAGAACTGGTTCTTATGTTCAAATCTCTCCAGCAAATTAAGGCTACTTGGGTGACCAGTGTAACATGGAAGCAGCAATTAACACAGGCGTAGCTGGAGTTGCATGGAAAATGTTGCCTTATATTCAATCAAACCGTTGGTCCATCATACCCAATAAATTCATCAGATATTATTGTTTATAGCCAATAGTCATCACAAATCACACAGCTACAAAGCAAAAGGCATTTCATGTACCAGACCAGGACAAATCTACCAAATGTCCAAAATGTAAAAACGTTCCTTCTGGTCAGCATCCCTGGGGTTTGGCAGTTGCACTATCTGGAAATGTTGCCCTTATCTTTCTTGCTGCGAGTGCAAATGGTGCCACCTTAGAGCTGGTGCAATTATCAACATCTGCCAGCAGCCATTTAATTTTCAAATCATCTGGGTGACCTTCTAAGGCAGTGATGGCCAAACCTGGCTGTTTTGGGACTACAATTCCCACCATCCCTGACCACTGGTCCTGTTAGCTAGGGATGATGGGAGTTGTAGTCCCAAAACAGCTGGAGGGCCAAGTTTGGCCATCACTGTTCTAAGGCAATCTGAAAAGGGGAGAGTGAATCATACAATGGACAATATAAAGTATCAGACCCTCAATAAGCCCTGATCCACATATACAAAGGTACTCTTTTACAGATCTGTTAGTAAATCTCCCATCCAGATATTCAGTAGGCATTGTTTGAAATCTAAGCTGAGTGAAAGCTCGTATAACAGGGGAAAAGGTTAATTCTCACAAGTACATATAACCCTTTTGTGGTCTGATTTAATTTTAGTGTACCAAATAGCAGGGTGGTAATTCTTTATATTCCTGCCAACCTAGCAGTTCGAAAGCACGTCAAAGTGCAAGTAGATAAATAGGAACTGCTACAGCGGGAAGGTAAACGGCGTTTCCATGTGCTGCTCTGGTTTGCCAGAAGCGGCTTTGTCATGCTGGCCACATGACCTGGAAGCTATACGCCGGCTCCCTCGGCCAATAATGCGAGATGAGCGCGCAACCCCAGAGTCGGTCACGACTGGACCTAATGGTCAGGGGTCCCTTTACCTTTACCTTTTTAATTCTTTATATATTCAATATCTTTTTTTGCATCTTTGCTAAACACGATATTTCATCTCTTGTGACCAGGAGCAACTACCAATATTGGGGAGATCAAATAACTCTGCACCAGATCTCTACGAGATTTTACCAAGCCTTCTCTTTTCTGCATATCCAAAAGGCATCTTTTGGCTAAGTGTTGTTCTGGCTGCAATGATATTTTTCCCCAATACAGAAACATGGATTTGTGTATACTGTACGAGCTTTTATAGAGGGAAGGCCTGATTCAGTCCTTGGTAGTGTTCCAGGTGTACTATGTGGCACTGCCAATATTGTACACAGGAATCTACAGTGGTACCTCTTGTTGCGAACGGGATCCGTTCCGGAGGCCTGTTCGCAACATGAAAAGGCCGCACCCTGAATCGCTGTATCTGTGCACGTGCATGACTCAATGCGGCGCTTCTGTGCATGCGCGCAGGTTACAGACACGCCGAACCCGGAAGTAACCCGTTCCGGGACTTCTGGGTTTGGCGCGTCCGTGACCTGAAAAGACGCAACCCGCAGCAGACATATCATGAGGTATGACTGTATTTTGAAGTAGCACATCAAGTTCCTCCCTGCAATGGGTAACTCCATATAAGAGGTGAGACACAATCTTGGCTTCAAAAATCTTTAATGTTGGTTCCGCTAAATGATGGCCCTCTGTGGAATTGGTGCTTCTCACACGTGCAAGCTTTTGCAGCATCCACATGTTATCATCAAAAGGCCAGCCCATACTTCCACACATTCCTTTTAATCTGGATTTACCCTTCTGGAGGACAACCTGATAGCCAGTGGCCCATGGGTGATATCGTGACACCCCGTCTGCAAATTAAGCGCCCATCTGGAAGCATCTTCCATAGACTGAACAGAAGCTGCCCTGCTGGCAAAACCTTTTGTGCCCAGTTCCATGCATTTCTTTGCTGGGTACAAAGGGGCAGAGGAGCAGGGTGTCAAGCCAGAAGAAGCCCTTTTGAACCGGTAGATGGCACTCTCTCCTCATCTCTGGATGCTGTAAGCTGCTTCCAGTCACTTTCAATTTACTTCAACCTACTCAAAACTACTCCTGAACATATTTTTAATTAGGTAAGGGAGGGGAAATCATGGTTTCAATTACATTCCGATCAAATCAACTCCTTTAGTTCAATAAACATGAAAGTAATTAGGTGCAGAGCCTTACAGTTCAGAGCTCAAGACATTTTGGTTATTTCCAAATGGTTTGCGTATGTGATGGCTCCACTATGACAATTTGAGACATTAAACCAACATAATATTAAAACATTCAGATCACTCGGAAGATCACTGGGAAGGCTGTGAATCTGGCCTAATTTACATGTTACTTTTGTGGCACAATTGCTGCTCTCTTATGGTAAATTCCCACATTGAAATGCTGGTGTCTAAAGTTTTAAATGTAAGGATAGTTCTAATGCCAGTGTCAGCAATCCAATGGAGACATGGCGCTGGTACAGAACTTTTTAGGCATTTCTTAGTCTGTGTGGCAAACAACAACGAGGGAGGAGCAATCATACCCAAACACTAACATATAAATTAGGGGACCCTCATACATAACTCATAGATAACTTCGTGGCTGGTTGGGGACAAGCATAGTAAAGACTGTCACTAATTTGCGGGACACCCTGATAATCAGCCCAGATCTGTAATACACCTCGGAGGTGCTTGTCTAAAAATGTGTTGCCTTTGCTCTTCATTGCCTTTCTTCCCCACACAAGAGAATCTTTAAGCTTCAGACGGAAGCAGAAAAATACACATTCCAGGCAACAGACTAGCAGAAACCCTTAAACTATTCCATGCAAAGAATAAGCCTTTGTGCAGTTAATAAATAAGTACCAGTGAGGCCTTAAAAGTTATTCTACAAACTAATGAAGGTTTCATCTCTTCATGCCTATCAGCACAAATTCTGACTTCTAAAAGGGATAGTAGAATTTGTACAATAAAAGTTCAATGTTTCTACTCTCCCCACCAATTAATGTGCTCAGAGTAGTTGCAAATTTGGTTATATCATAGCATGTCCCAGGGTCATAAAAGCAGATTCTGAGGCCTCCATGATGTGGTAGAATTTAAGCTTTGGTTTGGTTTGTTTTTTTAAAAAATAAGTTTATATGAACATAAAAATGTGTTCTGCAGCTGGAACTCCAGAATGAATATTTAAGTAACGCATTAAAAACTACAAAGAAGTGGCAGAAAGAAATCAGCAAGATCCATAGCTGCCAAGTTATCCCTTTTTTAAAGGGATTTTCCCTTATGCTGAATAGGCTTCCTCACGAGAAAAGGGAAAACTTGGCAGCTATGGCAAGATCACTCATTGTCTCTGCACCAATGCCCTTCCATGTTGTAGATCTCCTTAATTTTCTTTTTAATAATAATAATCATCATCATCATCATCATCGCTGAATTATTTGAAGGTTTCATTTATTTATTTATAAATATTTCTTGCCTGTCCTTCAGCTAAGGTCCCATGGTGTGTTACAGGAATAGAAAATATAATTATAAAAGCTGTTCAGCTAACGATTCCTTTTCTAAAGCTGCAGATAGAAGTGACACCATAATCCCCATTTTGTATATGGGGACAAGACAATTGGACCAACAGGCAATGGATCCACACCAGTACGAGAATTTGCTAACAAAACGTGCACATGGTAAGGAATATAGAATCATAAAGTTGGAAGAGACCACAAGGGCCATCCAGTCCAACCCCCTGCCAAGCAGGAAACACCATCAAAGCATTCCTGACAGATGGCTGTCAGGCCTCTGCTTTAAGACCTCCAAAGAAGGAGACACCACCTCACTCCTTGGCAGCAAATTCCACTGCCGAACAGCTCTTACTGTCAGGAAGTTCTTCCTAATGTTTAGGTGGAATCTTCTTTCTTGTAGTTTAATCCATTGCTCCGTGTCCACTTCTCTGGAGCAGCAGAAAACAACCTTTCTCCCTCCTCTAGATGACATCCTTTTATATATTTGAACATGGCTATCATATCACCCCTTAACCTTCTCTTCTCCAGGCTAAACATACCCAGCTCCCTAAGCCGTTCCGCATAAGGCATCATTTCCAGGCCTTTGACCATTTTGGTTGCCCTCCTTTGGACACGTTCCAGCTTGTCAGTATCCTTCTTGAACTGTGGTGCCCAGAACTGGACACAGTACTCCAGGTGAGGTCTGACCAGTGCAGAATACCCATGCTGACTTTTAGTGATCACAGCGTTCCTTTCTAGGTGCTCACAGACCGTTTGCTTAATGATCTGCTCTAGAATCTTTCCTGGTATTGATGTCAGGCTGACTGGGTGGTAATTGTTTGGGTCCTCTCTTTCCCCCTTTTTGAAAATAGGGACAACATTTGCCCTCCTCCAGTCTGCTGGGACTTCGCCTGTTCTCCAGGAATTCTCAAAGATTACTGCCAGTGGTTCGGAAATCACCTCTGCCAGTTCTTTTAATACTCTTGGATGTAGTTCATCTGTCCCTGGAGACTTGAATACATCTAAACTAGCCAAGTATTCTTGTATACCTCCTTACTTATTCTGGGCTGTGTTTCCCCTGCTGAATCATCTGCTCCATATTCTTCAGGTCGGGCATTGTTTTCTTTTTTGGAGAAGACAGGCAAAGAAGGCATTGAGGAGTTCTGCCCTTTCTCTATCCCCTCTTCGCATTTCACCATCTTCTCCTCTAATTGACCCCACTGTTTCCTTCTTCCTTTTGCTACGGACATACCCATAAAAGCCCTTTTTGTTGCTTTTAACCTCTCTAGCAAGCCTGAGATCATTCTGTGCTTTAGCTTTTCTGACTTTGTCTCTACACGTGCTTGCTATTTGTTTGAATTCCTCTCTGTTGGTTTCCCCCTTTTTTGTACAATATCATGCTCATGGTTCAAAACCATAGGCTACTCAAGCCCCATCCTCCTCCACACTGTGTTAACAAGCTAGCAATCTAATTCAAAGTTAATATTCAACAATCACCACCTTTCAGACATGCAAATTTTTATATAGCTGCCAAAGTGTGCTTGGATAAATTACTGGTCTTGGATGTAAGAATTCCTGCTGTTCAGAACAGCAGTTGGACTTCTGTGAAATCCAACAAAAAGCTATAAATAGAGGAAAAAAACAGTAATTTATCATCATCTTTTAGAGTACGTATCAATGAGTTTAGGTTTCACAAGCTTCTTGCCACTGGTGGAATATACTGACAAGCAAAACAGGTTCAGGTCTAGTTGCACCCTGGAACCTTTATAGTGACTGGGAGACATGGAGTTAAAGTAGTGAACAGCTTAGCTTAGCTAATTACTGTGTAATACTAACTTCAGTTGCTCGATCATTTTGAGATCCGTTAAAATAGGACTGTATACTTTACCCCCCTCTGCACTCTTAATGATTTGTTTTTTTAGTCTGAAATCATTTCCAGCCATCAGTTATGCTTGTGGTCTCTACATGTGCACTTCCCTTGAGCACAAATATTTCTTTTTCCTATTGGTCTGCCAGCCTTGTCAAGAGCAAATTGCACTGTAAACTAAATGCCAATACTTAAAAACCTCTCGGAGAACTCAGGCTGCTAGCATGATCTAGGACCTCTTCAGAATGGCAGCTGAGCTTTCTAATTTGCTCGTGAGAACTTGTCAAAAGAGGAAATGTTCCAAAAATACATGATGCATTTTATAAAGTCCTTGGGACTTGCACTGCTTCAGAGCAAATAAAAATACCACATATGTTCAGGATTCCTAAATCAGCTGAGACACATCAAAGTAGTAAAGAGGAGTCTGAGAGGAGATACTATAGGCATCTTCAAATATCTAAAGGGCTGTTACATGGAGGCGGGAAGATGCTTTTTCTCTCCTGCCCTGGAGAGTAGGACTTGAACCAATGGCTTCAAGTGACAAAAAAGGAGATCCTGACTCAATGTCAGGAATAATTTTCTGACAACAAGAGCTGTTTGACAGTGGAACAGACTCCCACAAGGACTGGTGGACTCTCCAGGGATATTTAGTTGAGATTCCTGCACTGCAACTCTTATGATTCTGTTAAAATGGAGAGTATTACACCAATAAATTACAATAATTCGTTGTGGCCCACAAAATCTAATTTCTTCCAGTCCTCAAGAGAGTAGGGGAAAGAGAGCTTGTTTACCTGAGACTGCGGCTATGTGAGTGCTCACCTGTCACCTATATTGGTTCTGTACCTGGCACAGAACAACATTCATGGTGCAAAGGCCTGGCCTAGCACCACGGGGCACATACGCAAGGGAGCTGGGGCAGGCATCTTCCTGCTCAGTTTGAAAGCAGACTGATGCTGAAGCCTAAAAGAACCAGAGTCTAAAACAGGAACGAAAGCAAAACCCAACGTGCTGCAAAGTGGATCGTGGATGGGCTCTGTTTCTGCACAGCCGCATCCACTCAAGTCTGAAATTTTCTAAAGCAACCGCATCAGCTGCCTATTAATTTCCAAGCCCATTTTGGGGTGCTGTTGCTGTTATTTCAAGCACTAAACAGCTTTGGACCCAAATCCTGCTGGAGTATCTGCTCCCATACTAACCTGCCCATGCATTAAGACAGGGAACAGCAAACTTTTTCAGTCCACTGTCCCTCAAACCTTGTGGGGGGCCGGACTATATTTTTGGAGAAAATGAACAAATTCCTATGCCCCACAAATAACCCAGAGATGCATTTTAAATAAAAAGGACACATTCTACTCATGTAAAAACATGCTGATTCCCAGACCGTCCGTGAGCCGGATTTAGGAGGCGATTGGGCCGGATCCGCCCCCCGGGCCTTAGTTTGCCTACCCATGCATTAAGATCTTCAGACAAGGCCCTTCTTTGAGTTCCTTCTGTAGGAGAGCTGTATTTTATGCATCCAGGAAGGAGAGGGGGCCTTCTTTGGTATATCCTCCCAGAGGAAGTAAAGGGAGGTGCTGACACTGCCAGGTTAATACATTTTTATTTGTCTAGGCTGTTAAGAATTCACCATATTAATTTAGCTAACTGTATGGTTTTTGGTTTACTACTTCTCAAATCTTATTTTGTTGCTTTGATTGTCAGTTTTTGTTTTATAAATTAAATCATCAAAACACTATGACATACACTACACTGGAATTCATGTTTGGATGAAGATGTGGTCTAGAAAATTTCTAAATAAATACATAAATAAAAAGTAAAGTAGCCAGCAACAGTAAAAGTAAATAAATAAGTGGCACACCAACAAAACCATCCACAAGAGGAAGTATCAATCATCATTAGTTTTGTAGCTTCTGCTACAGATAAATACACCTAGTGTTTGAACGCTTCCTAAAGTGCTGAATTTGGTCTCTACACTATTTGATACATTATGCAATAATAAATACACACCGAACTTGAGCCTATTTCTCAGCTGTTATTTTTCCATCAACATACATCTTAAGACTCCTGCTAAATTTTGCAATGGGCTGAATTCTTGCAACTACTGATAGGTGTAACAATAACATCATCCTCCCTGCATCCCTTAGTTATCAAAACATGCTAAGTTCCAACACTGTTAAGTATTATTATTAATTAAATCTGTATACCACCCTATAAATCTCAGGGTTGATCACAACACAAAACTACAATATAAAAAACACAAAATACATAATAAAAACAAAAGCAGAAACCCAATAATTTCACAACATTTAAAAGAGCCTCAGGTGTCTATAAGGTGTGAGGTGCTCTTTAAGGTAACAGGCTAGAAGCCTTTCTAGTAAGCTCTAGGAATAATAGTTTTTCTTTCCTCCACTTATTTTTTTAAAAAGAACCTCAATTCACCTAATTTATTTAGATCAAGAATGGGGAACCTTTGACCCTCCAGGTCTACAACTCTCCCCAACCAGCAGGGTTGGTAGACAGGCATGAACAACTTGGGGGGGGGGGGCGGCGGCGACACATTTCCCAATCCTGATTTAATACTGCAATCCTAACCTATCCATTCTGAAGGAAATCAGCCCTGAGTGCTCACTGGAAGGACAGATCCTGAAGCCAAGGCTCCAATACTTTGGCCACCTCATGAGAAGAGAAGAATCCTTGGAAAAGACCCTGATGTTGGGAAAGATTGAGGGCACTAGGAGAAGGGGACGACAGAGGACGAGATGGTTGGACAGTGTTCTCGAAGCTACAAACATGAGTTTGACCAAGCTGCGGGAGGCAGTGCAAGACAGGAGTGCCTGGCGTGCTATGGTCCATGGGGTCACGAAGAGTCGGACACAACTAAATGACTAAACAACAAACCATGTCTACTCAGAAGGAAGTCCTCATGCTGCCTTCCCAAACCCCGGGAAAGCTGGGAAAGCGCTAACTAGGCATGAACACATGGAATTGCATTATAAAAAAATTAGAAGAGACCACTGGATCAGGCCAATGGCCCATCTAGTAAAGCATCCCATTCTCACAGTGACCAACCAGATACGTATAGGAAGCCCATAAGCAGAACCCAAACAATTTCCTGTCCTGTGGTTTCCAGGAACTGATATTCAGAAGCTCAGTCTCTCCAACAGTGGAGGCACACTAGAGTCACCATGACTTGTAGCCATCAATAGACTTTGCCTCCATGAACTTGTCCAATCCTCTTTTTAAGCCTTTATGTTGAGTTGGGCCCCTGGTGAGACGTTTTGCTGTCCTTGTGGTTTGGCTCACTGTCAAACCTGCTCTTACGCATGTGTAAAGCATGCACATAGCTGCCCTTTCATCAGGCAGACAGCAAATCCGAGTTCCACTGTGTGCATCTCTATAGTGAAGTGAATTTGTGAACTCGTAGTGAAGGGAAAATAGAAAGTCAAGGCGATTAAACCTTTTGTACTGCTTTTGTACCATGCAGTGGAGCTCTGCAAACGTTCTGCTGGCTGTGGCTTGGCATTTAACAGCATGTGATCAGTGAGGAGGAGGAAATTTTATTCCATTTAACTGTTGCAGATTTACTGCAGTGAAAAAGGGCTATGTAACCTGAGAAGCGACAGAACAGAGAGATCAAAGCTGCAGTCTGGAAACTAAAATAAACCTTCAGGCTACTTCCTGCAAGAAAATTCACTCTGGCAACTAAAACAGAGTCCACCTAAAAACTGTTCTGTTTTATGAGCTGTCACAGCAGCTCAAGTGGTTTGGACCAGTCAAGTTCAGAACATTATATTTCCTTGTTTCTGTCTCACATACTTCTGTAAGCAGTTTTATAGGAGAGTTTTATTTTAAAAAGAGAAAAATAGATTCCCCCCCTCCTCTGGGCTGAAATTGAGAAGGTCACAGCTAAACACATTAAAATAAGCAGGTCTTCATTTGCACATTCCATGCCCATTTACTACATTTTAATATTTTATTTTTGGGATTTACAGGCAGTGTACATTTTCTTTATTAAGTCTTCCGCATTCTGTTCAATTATTGTTTAATATAGGCACAAATCAGTTTACACAGCCCAGATGGCTTGTAACCCAGGAGCTGGTCTTTTCCAAGCACCACATCTGGAGGAAGTTCAGGGAGCAGAAAGAACATGGGAATTAATTAATACTAAGTTTCAGAAATTGACAATTTTTTTGTTCACTCGTAGGACATGGAGGAACCTGAAATTACTGCACCAACATTCAAGACCCAGTTTTGGTATGTATTAATGCTGACCAGACTGCAGGTGTGAGTGAGTTAAAGAGCCACATGTGAGAAAACAATGCAGCTAAATACTTGAGCTAGATTAACAGCTGAATACAGAGTCTCCTTGAAAAAAGCATCAGATAAATATTCTGCTCAGAATTATCATCACTCACTACACAGTTCACAGATATTTTATGAAATAATTAAAAACTAATTGCTGAAGCAATCATGAAACTTCTACAAACTGCTAGTTTCTTAGCAAAATTCATTGTCAGAGCTATCTGTCACTCAGTCACACAAAGACACACTGCTACAAGGCCTAAATGCAGGACCTGCTATCCAAACACAATGCATTCTCAGTAAATTGTCTGTTAGACAATTCACATGAGTTGACCATTTCCATTGTTTCCTATGAGAACATTTCTAATGTGTTCCCAACCGCAGAATTTTGACTCCCATATGATAAGAAAAAACTGGGAAAACCTTCTTGAAACCTTGCAAAAGGCAAACGGGGGGGGGGGGGGATACTCTCTTATTGGTCTGATCTCTCCCACTTCCTCCCCATCTCCCACCATGGGATCTGGTGAATCGCTGCTGTGGACCAGCAAAACACCCAAAGTAAGTCTTGTTTAAGGCTGCTTATTTGCTTACGGTACTAGACACAAGTCTGGCTGACAATCTAAATCTGTATTGTATACAGCGCAGTTTGGGTACTAACTCCTTGTGTTCGGATAAGTGGATCTTTGTATAATGAGCATCTGGACCTGCATGTAACTGGAAACGTGTTAACCCAAACCTGGCAGGTTTCATTCAGTGTTGCACAGCCACCTCCCCGTTTTTTCACCACAGTTCAATACTAAAAGCACAATTTAACAGGAACAGACCTATGATGTGGCCACTCCAGGACTACGTTTGCCTCCCACCTACAAACATACACACACACACACACCCCGACATGGCTGAAGTGCAGAAAATATACATGAGCAATTAAAAAAAGTTATTAGAAGCGCAGAGGTACCACCAAATAAGCTGCGGGAGGGTCTTTGGAGAAACAACATCTAAACCGAGAACTCTGCAGACAGATCTCTGGTTTCACAGTCTTTGGACAACTGTAGACACAAACGGAAAAACTGAGAGTAAGGCTAGAGAAGCGTTTCAGAAATGGGAGGATTTATAAATGAACTGTCCTAGGCTGAACTCTCCCAAGAGCTTAGCTGCTCCCAGCCCTCTTGGTTGTCAGCATCATTGACCAATGATAATAGCAATAACTTCTCAGAGTTAAGCAGCATTCTGTTTCTGCTTGATTCTGTTTAATGAAGATCCCTGAGCACGCTTGTACATTGCACTGCTGAATCTGGATGAGTTTAGTTTTTCAAAGGAAGGAGAAAAGCTGAGATACAAAAGGCCGTATCTCCATAGGTACAGTGTTTCCTCAAGTTTTGAGGTCAGAATGCGAGTAAACCATGACCCAACTCCATGTCCAGGAAAGCGCCTCTTTCCTGCAAAAGGAATAAGCAGTTGGAGTGGAGTCACAATGGCTTAGATAGGTGTATGGTGAATTATGGTGCTGGAGGAGACTCTTGAGAGTCCCATGGACTGCAAGAAGATCAAACCTATCCATTCTTAAGGAAATCAGCCCTGAGTGCTCACTGGAGGGACGGATCGTGAAGCTGAGGCTCCAATACTTTGGCCACCCCATGAGAAGAGAAGAATCCTTGGAAAAGACCCTGATGTTGAGAAAGATGGAGGGCACGAGGAGAAGGGGACAACAGAGGACGAGGTGGTTGGGCAGTGTTCTCGAAGCGACGAACATGGGTTTGACCAAACTGCGGGAGGCAGTGCAAGACAGGAGTGCCTGGCGTGCTATGGTCCATGGGGTCATGAAGAGTCGGACACGACTAAACGACTAAACAACAACAATGGTCAGAACCCTGCTGCCTGCTAACCAAACAGTGCTGTGCTGGACATTAAGGGGAAGTCCCACTTTTATGTGTGGCTTTCTTGCTAGAGGCCCTGCCCATCAGCCAAGAGGCCAGATGACCTGGAAGTAAAGACTACCCCACCCCAGAACTCCTGGAGAATGCCAATACTATCTTATGCCATACGTGATATAAAAAAAACATTGGCAGCAATTTTGACTAATAGGCTTGATACCATTAATAAGTACTGTAAATGTCCTGATGATGATCAAACAGGTTTCACTAAATAATAAGGTTCCAACATTTATTTTTAGATTTGGAATCACGGAGAAGGGTCCTGTTTTTTTGCAAGCATTTCAGACAGTGAATAGAATTTTGAACTTTTTTTTTAAAAAAATGAACTCCTACACCTACAGCCAAGCAGCGCATCAGTTGACCTCCAACCCACTGTGTTGTCTTTTCTTGTGGTATGCCTGCCTGCTCTCACTGCCTGCTCTCACTGCCAGGTACCTTCACTTTCAAGAAAGGGGCTGCATCCAACTAAATTCTACTCAGAGAAGAACCACTGGTATTAATGGATCCAAGTTAGTGGATCCTTTAATTTCAATAGGTCTGCACAAAGTATAACTAACAATGGACACAATCCAATGTGTTTTGTAATATGGATTAAGTAGTAGGTACAAAGGATTAAGTTAAGATCCTTGATAAAATGTGACGTGTTAAAAAATAGCATGAGAATAAAACTGTCTTAGTTATACAGTGGTACCTTGGTTTACAACCATAATCCGTTCCGGAGGTCCGTTTGTAAACCAAAACAGGTTGTAACCCAAAGCGTGCTTTCGCCAATGGGGCCTCCCCCAAAATTTTTTTGTTCGTAATAAAAAAAAGGGTTGTAATCCAAAAAAAGGTTGGAAACCGGGACATGCACTTCTGGGTTTGACCTGTTTGTGATTCAAAATGTCTGCAAACCAAGGTACCACTGTATTAAGTCAGCAAGACCTGGGCATAAAGCAGGCAAGCTGGTGTTGTTGCCATTGACATGGGTGGTACTTGAAAGTTGTGTTGCAAGTGTGTTTGGATGCTTTCCTGAGAAGCTACAGCTCTTCCTCAGCAGTGGAAGGGAGATAGGAAGCCGGTGTTGCTTGGGAGCCACTGATAAGACACTGGTGGAGGAGGAGAAAGAGCCCCCACAGGCTCTGCCCTGAATTGAAGGGGGGAAAACATGAAAGGGATATCTAATATATTCAAATATTTGAAGGGCTGTCACACAGATGATGAAGCAAGCTTGTTTTCTCCTGTTCTGGAGGGCAGGGCCCAAACCAATGGATTCAAGTTACAAGGAAGGAGATTCTGACTAAACATCAGGAAGAACTTTCTAACGATAAGAGCTGCTCAACAGTAAACTGGACCACTTCAGGGGGTGGTGGATTTTCCTTCGTTGGAGGTTTTTAAGCAGGCTGGATGGCCATTTGTTATTGATGCTTCAGTTGAGATCCTGCATTGCAGGGGGTTGGACTAAATGACTCTTGGGTCTCTTCCAACTCCACAATTCTATGATTCAATCCTCATTAGGCTGTTTTTTTTTTTGGGGGGGGTTATTTCCTTAGGGTACTTTTGTCTAAATATATTTTTTGGATTTTTGCTGAATTTGGGTTCCCTCAAAACCTCCAATAGCACCTCCTTGTATGTGGGGGTTGCATTCTGAATGCAACAGGACTCCCAACCTGGGCACTGGAAATGGAGGGAAGGAAGATATTTGCCTGTTAAGGTCATACCTTTTTTCAGATTAGAACATTCTTTCCTCTGGAAACACCAGTTTTTCAAAGCCTCTAGAGACCTTTTCTTGTTCACTGAAGTAGATTTACAGTTTGCTAATGCTGATGTGTGATAAACTAATAAAACGTTACTACTGGTTTATAGGCCCAATCTGCTAATAAAATCTAATTCAGTTCTTCCTGGAGAGGGTAGGCAAATGAATGATGTCCAAGTGCTATAAGTTGAATATCACTTCATTTCACTGGACTTAAAGGGAACTCAGAAGTGTCTTAAGGACATTCAACAAAAATGCACATTATATTGCAATGATTAAGAGTCACTGCCAACATAGCCACATACCGCCAGGATCCCACTCTGGCTACGTGAAGTTATGATGGCCAGCAACTCCAGATAAGCATCAAAATCTGCAACCAGCTAAAAGTGCTGTAGTGTGGATTGTATTATCCATCTTCAAATGCACATGGAAACATGCATCTGATATACCTATATGTTTGCTGACCTGCAAACATGAGTCTGCTTCCCCATTAAAGTTCTCCTTATCTGAATAAAGGCACATACATGGTTCTATATAATGATATAGTACTAGTAAATGAATACTATGGGCTGTGCCTGCCCTCACCAAGCCCCCTTCCCTTAGATCTTGCCAACCCTGCCCTTATAGCTCACCCAAAGCCCCCCCCCCCACCCTCTTACAGTTCGTCCAAGCCACTGCCCGATCCTGGTAGTGGCTGGTGAGCTGGCATGGGTGGGGTTCAGTTACTCTCCCAGCTTGCCAACACTGCGGGCCCCTACCACTTACCAAAAGGGGCATGGACCTCAGTGCATGGTGGTAGAGCCAATCCAAAGCTCCTGCCTCCATGCACCATGCTAAGCTCCCATGTTACATCACTGGGCAATAACAGTACCCCAAAACAGTTCACCCCCCCTCTCCTTACTGCTTGCCTCAAACAATGATCATTTCAGCCTCAGCTGTGGAGGACGAGGAAGGAGAAAGTGGCCGATGACAGTAGCAGAAGAGGAGAGGTGCTGAGGAGTTATTCTGTTCTGCCTGTTCCTCTGTGGCTTGCATAGGCCTCCTTGGCCATTGCCACTGTAGAGGCTGGAACAGCGGCATCAGTCTGAGATAGGTAGTGGCAGAGCAAGCCAGTTGCTGGGAAGGTAGTCAGTCTGTCCTGACAGTTCCTATGTGGGTCACCTGGGTCACCTGCCCATCTGCTTGCCCATCTGGGCTGCCCACCTGCATGACAACACTCCACTGCAAATACAGGACAGTGGTACCTTGGTTCTCGAACTTAATCCGTTCCAGGAGTCCGTTCGACTCCCGAAACAAGGCACGGCTTCCGATTGGCTGCAGGAGCTTCCTGCACTCAACCAGAAGCCGCGTTGGATGTTCGGCTTCCAAAAAATGTTCGCTAACCGCAGCACTCACTTCCGGGTTTGTGGCGTTTGGGGGCTGATTTGTTCAGGAGCCAAGGCATTCGACTACCAAGGTACCACTGTATACTGGGATTAGGTTCCCACTATCTACAAATATTAAATAATTTGTTGGTTTTGAAACAAAAGCAACTGCAGTAATTTTAAAGACTGTGACATATCTTGTTCTACTATGGCCAGAAAAGGTAAGGAAACACCACCACGGTAACAGCAGCTTTTACAAACCACAAACAACTTGTCATTAGCTGGGGATAGATAGAAGTGTGACAAATATATAATAAAGGATGTGTGGCAAAGTCTTCACTTTTTTACTCTATGTCCTGTGTTGTTTTTAAGACATACCAGCTTTCCTTATTAGAACGTCTTAACCAGGCTTCCTCAAACTCAGCCCTCCAGATGTTTTTGGCCTACAACTCCCATGATCCCTAGCTAGCAGGACCAGTGGTCAGGGATGATGGGAACTGTAGTCTCAAAACATCTGGAGGGCCGAGTTTAAGGAAGCCTGGTCTTAACCTAGGTAAAGGTAAAGGGACCCCTGACCATTAGGTCCAGTCGTGACTGACTCTGGGGTTGCGCGCTCATCTCGCATTATTGGCCAAGGGAGCCGGCGTATAGCTTCCAGGTCATGTGGCCAGCATGACAAAGCCGCTTCTGGCAAACCAGAGCAGCACATGGAAACGCCGTTTACCTTCCCGCTGTAGCGGTTCCTATTTATCTACTTGCATTTTGATGTGCTTTCGAACTGCTAGGTTGGCAGGAGCTGGGACCAAGCAACGGGAGCTCACCCCGTCACAGGGATTCGAACCGCCAACCTTCTGTTCAGCAAGCCCTAGGCTCAGTGGTTTAACCACAGCGCCACCTGGGTCCCGGTCTTAACCTACCAGCTTATAAATTGTACATACAGAAGAGCTTTGTGACAGCCTTACATTTTTATGACACATCTGCCATCTCGAAACTGTAATACTCTACCCCACCCCACCCCACCCCACAAACCACTAACTTTACTTTAAAACCTCCATTCACAAATGGAACACAATGCCTTGGCAATGAGCATTTCAAATTAATTAAATACCACCCAGGTCCCAGTCCAACACTAAATGCTACACTATACTGCTTCTCAAATGGATCTACCCATTTGTGCTGAAAGGCCTGGGTTAAGCATATTTATTTTATTTGCTTTTTCACCTACTACTGGGGTGGCTGTGGCTCCTACATTTTCCCTTCTAGTACAGTGGTACCTTCGGTTACGAACTTAATTCGTTCCGGAGGTCTGTTCTTAACCCGAAACCGTTCTTAACATGAGGAGCGCTTTTCCTAATGGGGCCTCCCGCTGCTACCATGCGACTTCCGCTTGCCCCCCGGATCAAAGTTCGCAACCAGGAGCATCTACTTCTGGGTTAGTGGAGCTCGTTACCCGAAGCGTTCATAAGGAGGACGGTACGTAACCCAAGGTTCTACTGTACATGGTTAGCCTGTTTTAGCTGTGTGAAGCATCAAACAATGACTTAGTTAGAACAATGGACTACTCTGGCTATGATTTTCCTGAGCTACCTGAAAATTCTTTTCTCTGCTTTCTCCTTTCCCCCTCCATTCTCCTGAGAAGTGTTGGAAACTGGATTCATTTGAAAGCAAAATTGCTATTACTTCGGCAAGGACCCTGTTATTCTGAAATTGCAGGGCTTTTCATTTATGCGCATTTATATCACTACCCTGTATGTTTCACTTGGGGGCTGCATTAGTAAAACTTTTGAAACCTGCATTACTTTGCAAAATAAAGCAAAACACACGTTTGCTCTGAGTGTGTCTGTGAGACTTGCTCTTATTATTGCTGAAGCTCAGAAAGAAATACCACCCTCATTCTCCATCGGAGTTCAACAGAACTCCAAACAAAGTAAGAGACTTAAAGCTCATTTTTATTGTAGTCTAGAAGGTTCCACAATCTTAGAAGGGGGCATGGCTGGCAGGGGGTGAGGTGTGACTATCATGAACCCTGAACTTCTGAATTTGCTACTATACTACTCTGTTAAGAGGTGGTGGCTAAAATATTTGGCTTGGATACAAGGGCAGCCCAAAGTTACAATCTCCTGGGTCAAGTTATTTTATGGAAGTTATCTAATAAAGAACCAAAAGACAGCGAGAAACATGTGTGTGGTAGTACTGTGTTAAATGCAGTAACAGCTGATGAAATGCTGAAAGTGTTTCTCAAATTGAGAAGGGGAAGCCTCAAGCACAGTAACATATGATTCTTATTAGGTTGTAAACAGTTAAGCATTAAAATGCCCTAGAATGATATGGAATGAATGAAATGCACACTACATAAGAGAACCCCGCCTTTCTGCGATTATTTTTAATTAGCCATCCTATTAAGTATGATTTTAACTTCCAACACCAACTCAGATTTGAAGAGATGGGCAGTTGAACTCCGAACACTAGGGAATAGCAATTCTGTTGTTCATGCCCCAGAGCACTAATGCATTTTACATCAAGCTCAAACATCAGGAAATCCTGGCTTCTGGCGCCAAGAAGTTCAAAACTGTAATGACACATGTCTGAAAACTGGGATTCACTATTCAAATGCTGCTGTCTATTCTTTCAAGCAAATCACTGTCTCCCCCTCCTTTGCTATGTGAAACGGAATATTTGCAGCAGAACATGTTTTCAATTAGGTAGTTTTTGTCTTACAAATAGCTCTGCGGATAACCATATAAGAAGTATTCCCAGAAAGAAGGAATGCACTGGAAAATCATAACACAGGTTTTGTGCACATCTCCTGCTATGCTGCCCCAATTCTAATATTTGGCTGAAAAGCTACAATCTGTAAGTCATATATTATTGTACATTAGCAATATTGCAGCATAATTATCATAACATCACAACTTGTCAATCCCATATGAAACATTTGTGTGCTGATACATTGTGAAGGGGAAACCAGCAACAGCGAGGGCTCACTGATGGGGTTACCTATTCAGTTTCTGAGCTTGAAATGGTGCTTTTGAGGGTGCTCAAGAGGGCAATTTATTGTCATTCCTACAGTACAAACTGTATTGCAAATTCAGTAATCCAGGTGATCCTCGAATGAAGGGTGGTAAATAAATTTAATGATAATAATTTACAAGCAGGAAATGATGCCTAAATATACACAGAACAATGTTGTATTGTTTGGAGGTGAGGAAGGGAGAAAAAATTGGCAGGGTAAGGAAGAGACCCACAAAAACGACCAGCTCCTTTGTGAGCATTGCTGGTTGAACACTTGCAAAAATCCTTGATGTTTTGCAAGTGTTTGACTGGTTTTGACTTGAGTTGGGTGTGCTTCTTGCATTACTCTTTTCTGCACACGAGAGGCCTCCATATAACACAGTATCCGAATAATTATGTATCAGATACCTAAAAACCCTTTAAAAATATTTGCAGCAATCTGTGTGAATGCCTCTAAGGTAGGTCTCCATGTGACACTTGCAAAATTAGCACCTAAAGCAGTTTAAAGCAATACCCACCACCATAAAATGAACAAAAATTTGCTCGGCAGGCAGCACCCAAAGTTCTTGTCCTGCAATTGCCCCTCACATTGTGTTCAATCCTTTGAAAAAGTAACAGTGCAGGGAGTGCCCCCAGGCCACATTTGAAAAGGGAGTGTCAACTCTTGATTTTTATGTTCCATTTTACTCTAAATCAATCCGGATCTCTGAAATATTTTTTTTAATTAATTACACAAAATATTAGCTATGTAGATTTAGCACTGCACTGAATTTTCAGAGGGTTCATTTTACAGTGCAAATGCTGCCATGTGATTTGTTTGTTTGTTTGTTTGTTTTTTAAGAGCCGGGGGGGGGGAGAGATTTTGCCAAAAGACGCCAGCTTTTCATTCTGAACGATGCACATCACGATCTCTCTTCCACTTGGCAAGCAAGAGAAGGGGAGGGGCCAAAGTGTGTATCACACAGCTCTAAGCAGCCACTGGAATGGAGAGAAACATTTTGCCTTTTTTCACATACCTCCTTAAATCTACCAAAACAGTGAGGCACTTTTGTAGAATGTAAAAGGTTTGGTGAAAAGGGCCCTCAGTCAGCACTAATGCTACTTGGACTCTACAGTGCATGGGACCAAAATGCACCTGTTTTCATTTTTATATATATACGTTTGAATTCGAGGTCCTGAAAGCAAATGTAACTATCGTGTGAGGACAACTTGCTTTTTCACAGCTGAAGAAAAAGGCGTCATTTGGCAAACAGACAAGATGTTACACACACACACACACACACACACACACACACACACAGCCTGATTGCAGCCATCATCATCTTTCATAAGAATATACAGCCAAGAGGGACCTTGCTGATCGAGATGGATTATTGCCTGCTGAAATCTGTCATCTCAATGGGCCATAAATAAAAATACAGATCTGTGAATCTCACTTTCAGACTCCATAAGATAGTAATAGTAAATAGTAAATATTTCTTTGGTTGGCAATTTAGGTGTCTAAAATAAAGCACATGAAGGCAGTTCAGCTCTCAGGGCTTTCACACTTCTATACCAAAATTTTAAAGCACCTCCAGGTTGTAGTATTCCAGGAAAAAGTTCCAGTGCCATTTCTTACCATCCAGATTCTTCCTTTGTGTGACATTCTCTTGTTAGGAAATATTCACATACAATGCACTTCTCCCTGACTTACCTTGCTGGAGAAAATACTACCGTTTCTTTATGCACTGTTCAACGGGATACCTTCCAAACCCATCTCTTTATTTCACAAACATGTCTCCTAAATAAAAGGTGTTCCATAATTCCAGCAAAGAAGCAATGCCAAATCTTTTGCAAAATCAAAGTTCACCTACTTGGTCTTCCCAGAAAAGTTGGCGCATGATCAGAATGGAAGAGACTGGAGAGGTGCAGACATACATTTCTGAAAAAACTAGTGTGGGAATGGATTTTTATGATATTAAATATTCAAGATGAAAAGTGTGCTTTTGAGTGATTTTTAAAGCCCTAGGGAAAATAGCCCTACCTTAGTGATCTTTTGCATCTCTTTTCAGTGATGTATATGGTTGCTTTTCTATCATTTAAACGTTGCTTCTTGTGATCTCAGCCAATCAAGGTTCACTTTTCCTGGCAGTACACAGCCAGCCAGATCTAATATTGCAATAACCCAACTAAGGGCAAAAAAAAGCCCTCCCACTGATTGCACAGACATGTGGGAAACATTTTGTTTTGCCACACTGCAGTTGCTGTTTTATTGTACTCAACAGCATCTGCCTTGACCTAGAAGCATATAACACACATGGCTACACGAGCTAAGATATACACAGGGAGATGCACTTCTGAATGTGTCTTCTCATTCACAACTCACCTAACTTAATCGGGTGTGTGGCTGGTCGGGAGAGCACACCATCAATGACAAAGCCCACCCTCTCTTCCTTGACACACTCTTGCAAAGAGCCTCTCTTAAAAGGATGTGGAAAATCAGTAAAGGGAGGGTCGTTTTGTAGAAGAAAACGTGCCTCTATCACCCATTTCAGCTCAATGCTTAAAATTACTCTGAGTGGCTTTTTTTGGATCCCAGGGCATCAGCAATATTGCTGTCCGTTAGGTAGGAAGATTTTAGTTAAAATAATAATAACGGCAGTAGAGAAATTTACATTTAACAACTCATTTAAAATTACTGAAAACATCTCTGTTAAGTAAATCAAAACTCCAAATATATCTACAGACCAGTTTCCAAATAACAATGCCTGTCACAACACGGAAATAATTGTGTGGTCTGGTTTTATGTTCTATTTTATTGATTTTGGGAAGCTATCAGAAATACCAATCTGTTAGAAGAAACCCAGGATTCAACTGACAGCTGGGATTTCCAACATAACAAAATGGTGAAGTTTGGTGAATGGTTTATACTTTGCAGCTTTGTTCCCATATTATGCTTTGTAAAAGTGGCTTGACTTGACAGTTATACTCCGTTATGCACTGGGTGACTGGAGAGATACAGAAAGAGAATGGCTGCCATATTCTCCTGACATAAGGCTTCCACCAAATCCTACAGCCCCTCAGGCAGCAGAGATCGAGTACAGAATTGCACCTACCCTGAAACACGTGTTTGAAAATGTACAAATCCAAAGCTTAAGATGTGACATTGATAATGTTTGAATTAATATAAGATTAGTCTTTTGCAGAATCAATTTACCTGTTGGAGAAATGATGCTGACCCACAAGGTCTCCATTCTGAAGGTGGTAATCACTGAAGAAATCAGGACTCACTGCTCCATCGTGTGCTATCAGTCCCTCTATATAAAGAGAAGAGGTAAAGCTGAGTGTGCTATTTATTCATTTTTATTTACTATTACATTTCTATCCCACCATTCTTCCAAAGAGCTCAAGGTGGTGTATATGCATCTTCATTTCATAACAACCTTGTGAGGTAGGTTAAGCTGGGACATAGGGACTGTCCTGGGGTCACCTTCAAGCCTGAGAGGAGATTTAGTCTCCCAGAACCTAGTCTGATCCTTTGACCACTACCCTATCCTATCCTACCCTACCCTAGGAAGTCTTAGCAAACTTGTGTAAATTCAGTCCCAGCAATATAAACAATTTAAACCAATTCCCATTAGACTGTTATTTTCCACAATTGCAATTTGCATCTAAGGAACAAGCCAACAGGGCATGGTGACAATTTCATTACTAAGCAGTAGATAAACAGATCCACATGGTTACTACCCTAAATTAAGCACAAATGAACACTGTAGTAAAAAAACGCAAATTCCCTTGCAACGCAGAGATCCCCAACAAAATATTTAAAAAAAATCCTTCCAGTAGCACCTTACAGACCAACTAAGTTTGTCATTGGTATGAGCTTTCATGTGCACGCACACTTCTTCAGATACCCAAGAAATCCCCAAGAAAGCTTTCAGCATAAACAAGGTGTGACAAAGAAGGTGGTGAGTAAGAGGGAGCAACTGAGAGACAATATATTTTTTCGCAGCAGTACCATCTCATTTCAACTGAACTGACCAATGCTATAGTTGGGGCTTTTAGTACGTAGCAGGTGGGTGTCTTCACAGCTCAGTTTTGCTCTCAGTGAGTCCCAATCCCTTTTGCGTATCAATTACCTGCAGGTCCAATATCCTACCACTGCATTCTTTCACAACTAGGACTCAGAATCAAAGCAAGCATTGGGGGGGGGGCATACACAACGTGCTTACCAACATCAGGGGGGGGGTAGGGCAGAGGTGCAGGTGAGGTGGCAAGGGCACACTTGCACAGCCAATCCAGTGCTCCCACTGTTGCAGTCGTACCACCCCGTCACTGCCATCATGCCGTGCCCCATCCCAGTTAAGTGATACAACTCCACCGTCAATAGGGCAGCTTTGTGGACCCATTCCTGGCAGGAGTGTTTTGCAGGAGGCAGCTGACAAAACTATTATTATACCATTCCTGGGGGGGGGGGGAGAGAGGAGCAAGATCTCCTTCCACAGGCTTTTGAGAATGTATTGAAAATCCAATGCCTCTTTTATATACTAAAATACATTTTGGGGGGAAAAACAAACACTGCCTACCAAACTGATCGCTCTTAAAAATTAATCATTTTAACGTGTTGTATTAGAGATTCAGGTAAAGGTAAAGGGGCCCCTGATCATCAGGTCCAGTCGTGGATGACTCTGGGGTTGCGGCGCTCATCTTGCTCTATAGGCCGAGGGAGCTGGTGTTTGTCCGCACACAGCTTCCGGGTCATGTGGCCAGCATGACAAAGCTGCTTCTGGCGAACCAGAGCAGCGCACGGAAACGCCGTTTACCTTCCCGCCGGAGCGGTCCCTATTTATCTACTTGCACTTTGACGTGCTTTCGAACTGCTAGGTGGGCAGGAGCTGGGACCGAGCAACGGGAGCTCACCCCGTTGCAGAGATTCGAACCTCCGACCTTCTGATCAGCAAGCCCTAGAATCTGTGGTTTAACCCACAGCGCCACCTGGGTCCCTTATTAGAGATTCAGGGTGGTATTCAACTAAGTTTTATGCAGAGCAGACCTAATGTAATTAATGAACGTGACCATGGTCCATTAATTTCAGTGGTTCTACTCAAAGTAAAGCATAGTCGAGTGCCACCCATAATACATTAACATGCATATCAAAAGCAACGTGATTGCATCGTACAATAACGGTGCATGTATTAATTTAACTTCATCACTGTAAAAACCATGTGAATTCTGAACTTATGCCAGTTGCTAAACATGCATTCAGCTACCTATAATAACAAACTTAAAGTTAGCCAACTTTTTTTCTTTCCCAGCAAAATAACTTTAGCTGAACCTCTCTGTGAGATTGGGTGTACAGGGAATCAACTCCATGAAATGCTTGCAGGGAGCTTGTGCAGTGGGGGATTTTATGTTATCTGTATCAGCCTTACCAGCATTGTAGTAAAGATCAGGTCTTTCAAGAATGTCCCCTTCATGAATATACGGCTCAATGCGGTCATCCCCATACAAGTACTGTTCATTTTCATCCATCTGCCGACTTTCCACCATTTCTAGCCACTGAGAGTTGTGCCATCGAAACTTCTCACTCTGGATCTTCTTGGCCCATTCCTCATCATATTCCTGTTAGGGAGATTTAAAGGCTTTAATACTAGCTAGCCTTAAAGTAAAAACTGTTATTAGTTCTTCACTTTTGCAATTAAATTTCTTGGATAGGTAATTAAAAAAGGCACCTTAAAAGCTAAAATCAATATGCTTCCCACAAGAGTCTGGCTTGTAATTTTGTGTGAACCCAGGGCTCAGGTTTTACTTTTCTGCCAACAAATCATGAGGAAAAGCCAATGTTTTGTTCTCAGCTTACTGCTTGCAGTTTGTTTAAAGCGTGGGGAGGAGAACCTCCAGCCCTTAGGCCAAATTTGTCCCATTTCCCCCTAACTTGTTGTCCAGTTTGGAGAAGGTACAGAAGTGGCTGGATTGGCTGTGCAGCTGAGTACCCCATGGGGAACTTGATCGCAAAGATCAGTGTTTCCCAAAGTGGGCAATAATGCCTCCTGGGGGGCTCTGGAACAATCCAGGGGAGCGGTAGAAGCCTCAAGTGCAATTGGGGGGCATTGAATAAAAATAAGGGGGCGGCGGAAGCAGAAAGAAAGAATTTTGAAAAACTGTTTGTACATGTTTCGCCTGTTGTGTAATGACACTTACTGCCAGGTCAGGCGCTGTTGCAAGATGGCAACAATTCCTCCCCCTGGATCTGATGATTGTGCTGGAGGGAGGGATTTCCCTGTTTCACCTGCACGTCCTATGTTGTAGGACAGTGGTTCCCAATTAGCCAATTACTGAGGCCCCCCTATTTTTCAAAAGCCAAGCCACGGACACCCTACTTTTGAAATTTTTGATAGCTCTATGGTGGTTACCTCTGCAAAGCAATTTTATGGACAAAATGTGGGGTAGTCCCTTATAAGCAAAAGATTTTAGGCATACTAAAAAAAAAAGACTAGGGCTGAGCGATATCTGGTTTTCAACATCGTGATATATCAGCAGTTAAACATTGCGATATTCCGATATATCACAATGTCTGAAAATGGAGATCAGTCATGGGGATAAAGAAAGGAGCAGTCACAGAGGTCTGGCAGGTGGGGTGTGTGCAGATCAAGCATGGAGGACATAGGACCTAGTATTGTACGATGTAGGTAGAAATATAGATACATAAAAGAACGCAAATTTGTTACTGCCTATTTCTGTTGGTTCGCCTAAAGAAGGTAGATTTATGGGGCAGGATGCTGAGTAATTTTTTTTGAAAAGGGGACAGTAGGCCAAATAAGTTTGGAAATCTCTGACACAGATCATTCCTGCAGAAAGCAGGGTTGAAGGGGGGGGGGTGACTTCAACCCGTCTGAATCAGATGTGTGGGGATTTCTGACAAATAGCCAAAACAGAAGATAGGAACATGGGAGGCAAGACCATTGTTTGAGCATGTATAGCAGTGAAAATACTGTTCTTCCCCCTGCTGCAAGTTTAGTCAGTTCTTGTTATTGTCCTCTACCTTTATTAGCGCCTTCATTGTGGAAAATACACAAATTATTTCTGCATGATATGTGCCATTCTTTTTGAACGACTAAACCTTTCCTTAAAGTACTAAACCACTAACACATTACGAAGCATTAAGTAGCCTCTCAAAATCTGGGTGCTATCCATCGGGGTCCCCTATGTCACTGGTTTCCGTCACACCTCTTATCTAATTAAAATACTCGGTGCTAAGAGAGAACTGTATAAATCTGTTCTGTGTTTCGCTGTGTCTGATGGAAAACAGATCCCCCTTTTTTCTTTAATGTGGCAGGTCCTTAATCTGGTCAGTAATAAGGTTCATTAAAGACAACTGCTCAACTAAATTAAAGCTGCAATGCAGTAAGTTGGAAGCACAGCAAAAAAAAAATTCACTTGAAATGTTATACAGCCATACATATATATGCACATTACATAAGCTCACAGCTACTGTGACAAGGTACAATATCCCTGAAACCATTAGGATTGTATCACAAAACTGCCACCTTGAATTTTACTTCTGGGGGTTATTTCTCTTAAAACTGTGTCAACACATAGCTTCTAACCACAATTTGTCCAACAAATTAGGCTGATGTAGTATTATTATCTGCCATGTGGCAATAAAGTACAGTTGAAATGGAGAGACAAAGAATTGTTGCTACTGCATATTAGTCGCACCCCATTTTTTCCCCAGCCCTAAAATCAGTTCCAAAGCTTTCACTGCATTAATCGCCGCAGAGCGGATTTGAGCAGAACATCCAGGTTCTGAAGAGAGAAAATGCTGGCAAGATAGCGATCGCCACAGGCTCAGTGAGCTGCTACTGGAGCCAGAAGCTGGGGGACCCAGGAGGCCCGGAGAAGCCACAGAGGGGATGCGACCATGCTATGTGCAAATACTTACACAGGAATGACCTACAGAAATAATCCAAAGTCTAGGAGAAACAGCTCTGCCTTACTAAATATGAAACATTTATTTTCATGAAATATATCATAGTACAAAATAGGTGAAATAATCCAGGTGTGGGGAACTGCATACATACATGCAAAAATGTTACAAAACACCACTGATTGCCACTTCCCCACATGGGTAAATTAGGTATTTTTTAGGACTATAATATGATATTGCATGCATTAAAATATCCAAGTCTTAAAATACTGTAAACAGTCATTTGAAGAACGCACTTGCATTTTAAAAATAATAATCTGGGGGAAAAAATTACTAGTTTTTATGCACACAAACATTCAGGGCAGTGTTTCAGTGCACATGTGTTAATGTTTCTGCCTAATATTTCAATCTGATCTGATCCACATGGTATAACAATTATTCTTTTATAAGAAAATATTCACCATATAAGAATGGAGAAAGTGCCTTAAAATAAACACACTGAATTATTTTTTTAAATCATATAACTTAGCAGAGAAGTTTCAAAAGAAAACACATAATACAAGCATCCCACCAATCCTGTGTTTTCTGAAGGCACCTATAATTTCGGAAACAAAAATAACTGAGTAAAATATGAGGAACAAATTTTACTGAAACATATTTGCAATATAATTGACATAGTATTCACTGTCACGCGTCAGAAAATACAACTGCTTTTCAGAAAAAAAGGTGCATGTCATTTTCATGAATACTCAGAAGGAAGGAAGACAAAAGTCACTTACTGCTATTATATCCAGTGTATTGTCACAGACTTTACGGATCTCAGCATTTTTATCATGCATCAGGTCTATAAGATATGCTGGAGCCTCTACGAAGATATAGTTAAGGACGTAAACCAATTACGGATGCCTCCAAACTGTGTTCTATACAATTTTGGTGTTAACAGTGTATGCCAGGGGTGAAGAAACTGTTTCAAATTTATTTTAATGTAGCATTTTAAATTACTGTAATTCATTCTGGAACGTTGTGGTGAAGGGTAGGTAAGAAATCATTTAAATAAATCATAGAATCGTAGAGTTGGAAGGGACCCCAGGCACCATCCAGTAGTTTAACCCCCTGCAATGCAGGAATCTCAACTAAAGCATCCATGGCCATCGAACATCTGCTTAAAACCTCCAAGGAAGGAGTGTCCACTACCTCCTCAGGGAGACTGTTCCACCGTCTAACAGCTCTTACTGCCAGAATGTTCTTCCTAATGTTGAGTCAGAATCTCCTTTCTTGTAACTTGAAGCCATTGATTTGAGTCCTACCTGTCAGAGCAGGAGTAAACAAGCTTGCTCCATCCTCCACCTGACAGCCCTTAAGGTATTTGAAGAGGGATATCCTATCTCCCCCTAGTCTCCTCTTTTCCAGGCTAAACATCCCCAGCTCCTTCAACCATCTTCATAAGGCTTGGAAGAAACACACATCTGTTAACATTAATTGAGGCACCTTACTGAGAACTCTAAAGAAAAGGGAGTGTGCTTTTTAAATGTGAGATAGACTTGCTATTAACAATGCTAGAAGGAAAAACAACCTTCAGGTGTTTCTTTTCATCACATTTGGAAAGCGGGAATACAGATCATTCCCTAATCCCCTATTACATTACCGCCCATAGTAACTGATATTGAAAGCATAAAGATATGCTAGCATCACATGCAAAACGGAAAGAACAGCCATTTGCTTTGCATATTTACATGTTCTCAGCGCCACCCATTAATCTAAATAAGATCATATGAACATTTTATTAAAGCTTGCAGCCTTACTCAAAATCATGTAAACGTTTATGGATACAAAAATATATATACAGTTGTTATGGAGATAGTTTAGCACACATGCTAATAAGCTCATTCTATGATCTGACTACACTAAACAACTTCTATTCCAGAGCAAAAATGAGTGTTATAACATACTGTGGTTTACTCAGAACAGACTCAATGAAATGTACATTGCTATGATCCCATGCACCGACAGCAGCAGAGTTCACAGAAGAGCAGCAGCAGCTTTTGAAACAAAAACTACAGATCAAAAACCACAGCTATTCCTGCCATCATCCTTTGAAACTGACCACCTACTGCCTCTCCTCCTGTTGTGAATGAAGACATCCAAGATTAGTGACAGTGATGGGGGTGGACAGAAGAGGAGGCATGTTCTTTTGTTTGCTATCCCTCATAAGAACAGAAACACAGTTGTGAAGTGGGGCCATTTCTGAAGGCAACACGGAAGAATGGAATTGCTAGCCCTTTTGTTTTTGCAGAGCTCCCGTTGTTAAGAAAGCTGCATGACACACAGAAGAGTAGCAATTACACTTTCACAGTCACTGCATCTCCCTGGTAGGCATGGCTGCCGTCATTACATTGCCCCTGGGAAGGCACAGGAATCCTTGGAGGACCAAACTAGTAACCCCACAAAGGAGTTTGTTGTTGTTGTTTAGTCGTTTAGTCGTGTCCGACTCTTCGTGACCCCATGGACCAGAGCATGCCAGGCACTCCTGTCTTACACTGCCTCCCGCAGTTTGGTCAAACTCGTGTTTGTAGCTTCGAGAACACTGTCCAGCCATCTTGCCCTCTGTCGTCACAAAGGAGTTACTCCTCCTCAATAAATAGCAGCTTAAGATACAACATCAATATTAGCTTCAATTGCTTCACTGCACCTCTAGAAAATGTTTGGTTATTTAATTTTTTTTAAAAAAAACACCAAGATTGAGCCTAAAATATCAAGCAATTCAATTTCAGATAGAAATGCATGGTCTGCAGTGAACCTATAGTGATGCTACCTTGAAATAAGAGCTTCTGCATATTCTGTATAACCAATAAAAGCACTGCAGCAGGACTATTTGATCTACAAAAGGATACGAGTCTCCTTGATTATGACATCTCTAGTGGCTTGATGGAAGACCATCTGGTAAAACACATAAATGATTTGGCACACAAACTCATCATCTTCTTGCTGAGCTATACAAAAGGGGGAAAAATTGCTCCGTCAAACTTTAAATCCCCAACGACTTGTAATCATGAAGATGATGCATTAAATTTACTAGATTATCATAATCCACATGAACATATACACTAAAAACACCAGTTTTAACCAAAGCTCAGGAGTGGCATTTGTCTGAAGGTCCTCCAGAGTTACTTACAGGAGGGGAGAAGCGTGTGCTTATTATTTCAAGGGACATCCTTCATTGGAAGGAACCCAACGCCACTACTTTCTACATCTTTCTACATATTCTTCTTGCTTTGGGGGGTGGGGAGAGGGCAGAATATGCCACCAATCTTCCCACCCCATTTTACTTTTGGAGATTCGGAAGATAGGCACTCTGAGTTAGCACACTGCTTTGCTCCACCCACTTAACCCCAAGAATTGTCTTTGCTCAGGCCACTTCCATAAAAAAGCAAAAGTGAAAATCCCACCCTCTAAATCCAAATAGCTCTGCTACCCAGCCTAGCTCAAAGCAAATACAGTGGAACCTCAGTTTTTGAACATAATCTGTTCCGAAAGACCGTTCGGCTTCCGAAACGTTCGAAAACCAAAGATCAAAGGCAGTCAGCAAAATCCATTGGAAAAATGGAGAAAGCTGATCGACTTCTGAGGCGTGCTCGAAAACGGAAGCATTCAGGCATTCGGGTTCCAAATTGCTCATCAACAGAGATGTTCGAGAACGGAGGTTCCACTGTACACTAGGAGCCCCTGGTCTCCTTGAAATAAAAAGTGACTCCTTGTTTGTTTTTTAAACTAGTTCTGAAGGAGGAAGAGGTGGACAATAGAGGTGGTTGCCTGCATTAAGGATTGAAGGCAGGCCTTTGGAGCACAACTCTCCTTGCCTTTAGGACAGAACTACCCATTGCGTTCCAACCCCACATCCTGAAAATCTGGGCACCACTTTTCCTGAGCAAAGCAGCACCAAAGAGAAGCAATATGTAGGCAGAAGGGGTAGTTTGGAGAAAGGAATTTAATCATGCTCCTGCAAACTTTCCACACCCCTGCCACTTACTTTCCAGTTGGCATACCAGAGCTGTGTTAGTGACGGAGGCACAGGTACCACAGATGGAATAAAAACCACTAAGAAGAGAATTGTGGAAAATGGTAGGCAAGGAAAAGGTTAGACACCCCCACCTCCTAAATTTCTTCTCTCCTGTTAATCACTCATGCCCTGATACCACTTTGCAGAGGGAAAGTAGCAGTCACAAGTTTCAAGACGTGAAGTAGACAGAATGTGCAGTTTTCAGGCTTAATCTACATGTCCACCTCACATCTGGAAAGTCAGGAATGTGTGAACCGGTGCCAGATTGGCCTGAAGATAATAAACTGGGCTTTTAAAGTGTTCCAATTCAAAACTAAAAAAATCTCAAGGGATTTTTGAGTGTTCATCTGGAAGACTTGAAAAATCCAATTTATTCACCACACCCTTTTCACTACTAGACACCCCTCTTCCTCAAGTAAAAAAAAATTAAAACAATCCATAAATTGTGGAAGGGTGGGGTCCTCAAATTCTGGTCAGCCTTGGTAGTAGTCACTCTCCTGAAATATGTGGTTCCCAGGACCCTACTACCTCAGAGGGGCTGGTCCTTTGTTGAAAGTCAGACTGAATTCCCGAGTCAAAACCATCTGAAGCTCAGTTCTGGGTTAGTGGTCCGCTCTCCTTTGAGCTGAACTGACAACAGCTCTCCAGAGAGCATGTATCCCTTTCTCAGCTCTAAGCCATGCCCCGCATGTGAGCTGCTGCTTTTCACCAATGCACCCTTTCATTACAGCTGAGTCTTCTGTAGATCATTACCCCTTCTCCTTTGCCAAGGGAAAACTTATTTAGCTTGGGGAAAGGCAAGGGTTGGGAAGGATAAGAGATGGGGCATAGTGGAGGGACGGTACAAGCCCCATTTCTAGCTTGTCCAAGGTCAAAAGTAGATGGATCCTAACATGAGTAGTAGCCGGCCTTCTTGAAGAAGGGGCAGAGGAAAGTTAGCATTTCAAGTCCCAACCCCTTGAATATTATTGTTTTGTTTTTTTTAAGTGGTATAACCTCTGATAGGATTTGTCTTGGATGAGCATTAGAGGGCAATAAACAATTCTAACATTAAATAAGCATTCACAACATAGGTTCAATAAAGTGCTTACAGACTTGTGGAACTAGGAACTGTGTGTGTGTGTGTGTGTGCGCGCACACACACACACACTCCAACATCCATAGGAAATACTTAATAACATACCATTTAGTAGTTCAATTAGTGCCGGAATAATCCCAGATTTAGCTAGTAGCGCTGCGCAAGAATCATCCATGGACACTGTGCCAATCATTATCACCACTTCCAAAACAAGGTCATCTTCTGCAGAACCTGATAAATTTAACAAAGAAAGAAGGTATTGCTGAATCCCACAGACACACACCAGAATTCATGCTGGAAGAAAGCCACACCCAGAGAGAATCTTTCAATAAAACTTCCTTTTTTTAGCAGCAAGCAAGCATTTGAGGTGGCTGTTATACTGATGCAACATCCTTGTTTAGCCTTCAGCCCCAACAAAGTACAACAGGGTCGCTGATCGTAACTCCTGTGCCCCATTCTAGACTCTCTCTTTTTTAACTGATGCAGTGGGCTAATAGCCAGGAAGGCTTTAGGACCGGACCTATGTCACAGGTTTTTTGAGACAACCATTGCTTTGGGTGTCACAGTATCTGGTTAGGGATTGTTAGATCCAGTGCTTTTTTTTCTAAACAAATGTTTAGGGGTACTCTCATTTTGACTCAAGAAAATCACCATTTTATAATTCAAATCGGGAAAAATAAATACAGTAAATGGACAAAAGTACAAAGATTCACAAAATGTTTAGGGGTATGTGTACCCCGTGCCCCCCCGAAAAAGCACTGGTAAGATCCATGGGTCCATCAGAGCATTTTCACCAGCTCTGCACCCATCTTACCAGAAGTCTTACCAGTTTATTGGTCCTCATTCAGCCCAGCAGTGCATCCACACTCCAGTCCAGTTCCTGCACCACTACACATTATCCAGATATTATGGAGAAATAGAGCTGAATGCTATCAGTGTACTGACGACAGTATGTTCCAAATCCCCCAATGACTTCTCTCAATGACCTCATATATATGTTAAATAGCATTGGGGACAAAATTGTGCTCTGCGGAATGCCATAGCCTAGCTGCCACAGAGCAGAAGAGCACTTCCTGAATACTATGCTGACCCTGGAAGTAGGAGTGGAGTGGAACCTCTGTAAAACATGCCCCCAGTACCCACCCTACCCAGTTGGGTCCAGGAGAATGCCATCCTCAAAGATATTAAAAGCTGCAGAGAGACTGAGGAGAAGCAGTAAGGTCATGCTTTACTTGTCTTGTTCTCTCTATAAAGGTCATTAATCAGGGCAACGTTGACTGATTCCATTCCAAAGTCAGTGCTGAACCAGACTGGAATAGGTCTAGAATGACTGGTATATCTCAAGAATGTCTGCAGTTGCACCACCAACCCCGCCTTGAGCACCTTCCCCCCCAAACAGGGTATCTGCGGCTGGTCGAAAGCTGTCACAAAGCCATGGGTTCAGGGTGGGCTTCTTTAGGAGTGGCTGTATTGCTTCCTCTTCAAGGGCAGTGGGGACAATCCCCTTAGGTCAGTGATGACCAAACTTGGCCCTCCAGCTGTTTTGGGACTACAACTCCCATCATCCCTAGCTGACCAGGACCAGTGGTCAGGGATGGTGGGAATTGTAGTCCCAAAACAGCTGGAGGGCCAAGTTTGGTCATCACTGCCTTAGGTAAAGACACAATTACCACCTCCTGGAGCCAGCTGGTTAAACCTTGGCAGCTACATTTGATTAGCCAAGAGGGACAGAGCTCAAGAGAGCACATGCATGGTCAAGTGCATTACTGTAATGTGTCACAATCATTATTACTGGAGAAAGGGAAGGAAGTCTAGATAACCCACAGGTGTTACTGTATTTGTTAATCATAAAGGTAAAGGTAAAGGGACCCCTGACCATTAGGTCCAGTCGTGACCGACTCTGGGGTTGCGCGCTCATCTCGCATTATTGGCCAAGGGAGCCGGCGTATAGCTTCCAGGTCATGTGGCCAGCATGACAAAGCCGCTTCTGGCAAACCAGAGCAGCGCACGGAAACGCCGTTTACCTTCCCGCTGTAGCGGTTCCTATTTATCTACTTGCATTTTGACGTGCTTTCGAACTGCTAGGTTGGCAGGAGCTGGGACCAAGCAACAGGAGCTCACCCCGTCACAGGGATTCAAACCGCCGACCTTCTGATCAGCAAGCCCTAGGCTCAGTGGTTTAACCACAGCGCCACCTGGGTCTTGTTAATCATATGGCAAAGTAAAGTCAGCGTTCTTGGTTTATTTAGCTAAACAGAGAAATCAGGATTTAAAGAGCTGTACCCTTTCTATCGTAACCTCTAAAAGGCTGCCCCTAAAGGTCAGGAGACCCTCTGGAATGGCAATCCATAAGGTGTAAACAGCTGCCACCAGCAAAGAAAATCAGCACACATGTGTCATAAAACACACACCATCAGACTCTTCTTTGGATTTCTGGTCAGAAAGAGTTTGAGCATGGAAGCCGCTGGCTATTCATAGGAAAAGTATATTTTAAAGATGTGAAATGTGAAATCTGGGTAGTAAATGAAAACATATGATTATTGGTTTATACCTCTAGAAAACTTGCTTTTTGGATGTGGTGAAAAGCCCCTATATAGTCTCAAAAACCTGACTAGGATATCTGATGTTTTCATCTGACTGAGAAATAGACCGTGCCTGGATTGTCATTTGGGATTTTAGCCCAACTATGAAAGTTTGCTGAAGTGTTACTTTATGTTCTTCAACTTCCCAAAATTCAAAGTAAAGCCCATGCCAATTAATGGACCTACTACCATGCCACACTGCAAAAGAAAGTATCTTGAATTACTAGGCATTCATAATATATACCTGGCTTTAATTTATCTTTGAGGTATGGAACCATTTTGTATTCTTTCAAGACAAGTTCCCAATCCAAATCAGGCAATGTCAAATTGGCCAGTGTTCCTAAGCATTCGATCACAAATTCCTCATCTTCGTCATTTGATATCTGGGCAGCTAGGTCACCAACATAATCCTAAACAAAGAAATAAAGCAAACATTTAACAAATACACTGCATGCATAAAGGAAAAGACATTGGAGCAGTGAATGACAGCCATCCCATTAATATGGTCTGTCCCCACTTTTTGAAATTGTTATAATGCTGGTGATCTGGAATGAGCAGGTGTGTCTAGGTGGTTACCGAACTGCTGGTTATATTAGAAAGACAACACACAGACAATATTGGGGATCCAACATCAAACAGAAACCCTTAACTGTGTCAAGCTAATAAATACATTTTCAGTTCCAGACTAATTATCCAGTCCAACAGACACATTTTTATATATTAAAATCTAAATTTAGAAAAAAGTGCTATATGAATGTCAACTGCACTTTCAAAAATACTTTCAAATACATTCCCAGTATTCAAAGCACTCCATACACATGGTAACAGCTTTATAAAGGCAAGCCAGATATTGTTATAAGACAGATGATGGCAGGGATGCTGAGATCTGTAGGCTCAGTAATCAGCTACCACACACGAAACAGGAAGGACAGAAGAAATTATCTTTAAAAAAAAATACTGGCATGCGGTAATATCAACTAGAGAAGTGAGTTTACACTGTTTACTATAGTATTCCAACATAATTAAGTCATGTGAAGTGAAAACATTTGCAAAGCTGCAAACGATCAAGTGCGGTGTTCAACGTGAAGTTATTTTATCCATTATTCAATTTCATTAAAATGAAACAAGTCCCCCACCTTATGAAGGGTAGAAATTACTTATAAGGCATGCTTACAATAAACAAGGTTTTGGTTGGCCCATCGTGCTGAGAGATGTTCCTAATCATCTTCATCAATAATGGGTCCTTGAATTTCAGTGCTCTCTTCATCAGCATCTTCAGTCCATTTCCTGAAAAGAAACGACCCAAATGAAAGGGGGGGGGGAGAGAGAGAAATGTATGAACTAATTGATTATAACATTTTGTATACAACATTAACAAAGATACCATCCAATCCATTTACATTGTACAGTGGTACCTCTACTTACGAAAGACTCGACTTACGAATGTTTCTACTTACGAATGGAGCTCCACCCGCCATCTTGGATGCGGTTTAGATAGGATTTTTTCTACTTACGAATTTTTAGATAGGGTTGCTTCGACTTACGAATTTTTTCTCCCAATGCATTCCTATGGGATTCGACTTACATTTTTTTTCGACTTACGAATGTGCGTTCGGAACGCATTAAATTCGTAAGTAGAGGTACCACTGTACATGATGCCTACTCTGGTTATGTAGGACAAACAACATCACATCATGGTAGGGGCTTGCTATAAGTAGTCAACAAAGGGTGGTATTCAATGCTAGTCCTACTCAGAGTAGACCTACTGAGCAGTCCATTTATGGCAAAGGTAGTACTCTTGATTAGATTGCTCTCCTGTAAGCTGCTATCAATGACAGCATGTTTTGTTGTTTATTTTCTTAATGTTTTTGGGGGGAGAAGACTCTTTTAAAAAAAGAAAGGAAAAAGACTGGCTTAGTAATTTGGTAGAAAACTTCCCTTCATTCATTCGTTATTGAGATTTATATCCCATCCTTCTTCCCAGGGTTGCAGGGCAGATGACAACAACAAGCATCTTATACACAAAATATATTAAACAATTTTATTATCTTATAAACTACATATTTATATATACAGAATACTACATCTTTCTAAGGAAGAATTATCATGGATTCTGCATAGGAAAGTCTAATTTTCCAGCCTTTGGAAATTTTCAAGTGTCAAAAAGTATGCAGACAGGGCTAATCTGGTAGACATTGTACACACGGACTTCCAAAAAGCTTTTGACAGAACCTACTAACTAAATGCTGTTGAATAAACTTAGCAGTCATGGGGTATGAGAACAGGTTCTGTTGCATATCTGAAACATGGAACAAGAAGGTAGACATAAGCTGGCTGCTCCTTCAACTAAGGGAAGTAAGGTTATTTAAAGATCTGTATTGGAACTGGTTCAATTTCTAAATCAAGTCAGGGTTGAGCCAATCCTGATCCATGACATTATTCATAGTTAAGCAGTTCCTCAGCCATAGTGTAATACTCACCTTCACAAATGAGTTGTACATTTCTCTTGTTAGCTGCCAGGTTAATGCAAAACGAAATGAGCTCGAGGTCGACGCGTTCATCAGGGCACTCAAACAACATCTTCATTAACTATCAACACATAAATGTCAAGCAACTGCATTATCAGCAATAGAAATGAACCCATCTCTTACATGAAACCCATATTACAGGCAAACTAATGCCAGTGTACTGGAAGAAGCTAAGATCACCAGTGTCGAAGCAATGATTCGTCAACATCAACTTTGTTAGATGGTCATGTTGTTCATGGAAAGTGTAATGCTGGTGGTCAACAAAAGGTTTAAAGCAGGCATCCCCAAACTTTGGCCCTCCAGATGTTTTGGACTACATTTCCCATCTTCACCGACCTCTGTTAGCTAGGGATCATGGGAGTTGTAGGCCAAAACATCTGGAGGGCCGAAGTTTGGGGATGCCTGCTTTAAAGACTCTCTCAAGGCACATTTTTTTTAAAAAAAGTACAGTAGTATAAACACTGACAACTGGGAAACACTGGCCTGTGAGTGCTCCAACTGGAGAACAGCCTTTACCAAAGGTACCATGGACTTTGAAGATGCTCAAACTCAGGACGAAAGGGAGAAATGTACTAAGAGGAAGGCACGCTTGGCAAACTCTCACCGTGATCAACTCCCGCCCGGAAACCTATGTCCCCACTCTGGAAGGACATGTAGATCAGGAATTGGCCTCCACAGTCACTGTTAAGACCGTGTTCATGGAAGACAATCTTACTCAGCTACGAGTGATAGCCAAAGAAGAAGACAGCCACATCATCTCAACATATCTGCCCCATGCATTGCTCAAATATGGTGGCAGACCTTGGTCACCAATGAAAACCTGAGTGGAAGTTGTGCAGCAGCTCTTTGTGGATGGTGTTGTTGGACAACTTTTAGGCAGGGAAAGAAAGGCAGTAAACTAGTCCTAGCACAAAAAAGTATATGGAAGATGGACAGAGTAATAGGCCAATATAAATGATCAAACACAACCAGTACAGGATGGGGTTGGGCAATGTCAAAAGTCCTTAAAGGTTCCTGAACACTTCATTCTTGGTCTCTCTTACCTCCTTGAGTGTTGGGTTTTCTTAATATTTCTTAATATTGATGTGGTCAACAGTGCTACTCAGTGGAATGTGTTTGATTGTAATAATGATTTGCATGGCAGCACACCTGTGAACTACCAACGTTTCAGCACACCTGTATCTTAACAATGTAACTAATTAGAGGTGGAGTTATGTGATGCAGCGATGTGATAGGGTAACTGATTATTTTGAAAACTGTATTTAAGTTGACCAAATGCTTTGTATGGTCTTTGTATGGCTGGTGTAGAGTGGTGAGTTCCAGCTGTTTGATTATTATTTAAAAATAAAGTAAGCAAAGATATTGCGGGCAAGTTTTTATTCCATTGCCCCAGTCACTGTGCAAACTCGGTTGGCAAAGAAAGCCCAACAGTGGGGAGACTCTGTTGCAACAGAAAAATAAAGATCTGCCTTGCTTTCACTGGATCCTGCCTCTATCCATTCTTCTCTGTCCGATCATGGGAATCACAATGATAGACCTTCTTTGCATTGGCAAGGCAGTTTTTAAAGCATTTCATCCTTAACAAAATTAACACCACATATTTCAGTTGCAAAAAGGCTGGGGTCAGAAAGAACATGATGAGTATCTTTTCGTTGCCATACTTGGTTTGCAAGAAGAAAAACCGCTGCCCGATCACAGTTATGCTAAAATGTTGCATTTCTCTATTTGAGGCAGCTGTCACTTGCAAGAGAGAAATGGTCTCAAACAGAACCATGAATTATATTATTGTTTCTAGACAATGAATATGTGATTTCAAGACTTTTTATCTGCTTCTGATTTGACCCAGGAAATCTTGCAAGATTTGGACACCCCATATAAATACAGGGAAGCAGGTTCACATAAACATTCTCAACTAACCCATCTCCACAACCCCTAATTGGGCCCTGCATTTCCCCACCTTCTCCTCCAACAATACAGCACAGCACTGCATTGCACTACAATGCAGTAAAATAATTCTCAACCTATTTCCCCTCTGTAACATGGACATCCTCTGTGCCCTATCAGCACAAGCAGCATTTCAGCAGCGTTACAAATCCAGTTTACGTAAATATTTCCTTTATGAGTTCCAGTGCTCAGATCCTTTCTGCTTCCCAATCCTAAGGGATCAAAAATGTTAATGTGGTATTTACCCTTTTGTCTTCCAGTATGAGGGCTAGAGTATTTTTCCCTCCAGGAAGAAATGAAAACGGCACAGTTCTGTAAAATGTCATCAGTTAGATTGCTAAAGTGGGTTCTGGCTCCGTAATTATATTATGGCCTCACAGTGATGAGGTTAAACCTGGTTTAACTAACACATATATTTTACAAGATAAATTGTCATCCATAATATGCTCCTAATGAGATCATTAAGGCTGTGACTCATTGATTAATATGGATAATTAAGGGCTTTTGCAAAGATACATAAAAGGAGGGCTTTTAATCTTCCCAGCTAAAGGACTGATTTTATCTTTATCTAAATGCCTTAAAGATAACCCACTCTCTAAAATTTAACTGACCTTCCGTTTGCTGCCAAATACTGTTGTTTCTTTCTGTAGAAAGTGACAAAAATTATTTGCCATATTTATTCCTACATTTATCTCCCACCTGCCCTCCAGGGAGCTCAGGCAATGTACTGTACAAACTTGTACATTACTCTGTTGTATGCTTATAACAACTCTGTGAGATCGTTAAGCCAACTGGCCCAAGGTCATCCAATAAGCTTCATGGCTGAGCAGGGATTTGAACCCTGATCTTCCAGGTCCTAGTCCAACACTATACCACCCTACCTCTCCATCTCCTTGGTGAAACCTTTGGTTCGTGTTCTCATTCTACAGCAACTTTCTCCACTCTGGCCTTTCATTGTCACATCTCGTCCCTCTTACCTAGATACAGAATTTCACCACCAGAAACATTTGCATCTCTCAAAGAGTTCACATTGTGTGACACTCCTATGATTTCTACGCTAGCTTCAATCCAGTCACCTATCAGTTATAGGAATTCTAAGGTCTCAAATATAGAATAATCAAATATAGAATAAATGTTGATACTTGCACAAGGTAAACACGCATACATAAGTACGGTATATAACCCACATGTCTAAAATAGTACATGAGAGCAAGCCAAAAGCCATCTTGTCTCTCCTAAAGACTCTCTATATTTCCTCTGCCTCCTTTAATCCCCCTTGCCTGAGAACACGCAGGCAGAGAGCAGTCAGGGGGAGTTCCTGAAGGGATTCCTCTCCTATATCTATGAACCTCCTTGGCATTAATTGTCATTGTTTGCCCAGATGCTCTGCACTGAGGGATGTCTCACACGCTAAAGTTTTGTGTAAACTGTGTCTGGAACCATGTGAAACTTAGGATCCTCAGGAATATCACTCCTTGGCCTGCCTGAGCCACAGTAACTCCACCTTATGTGTGATGTAATTTCTGACTGTTCATAGAGGGGATGCAAACCCTTAAAAGAGATGTTTCTTATTGGTTCTGGGTCTCTCTTTCCTCATTGCACGGAGGGGAGGGAACTCTTTTGCAACAGAAAAATAAAGATCTGCCTTGCTTTCCCTGCATCTTGCCTCCGTCAATTCATCTCTGACGGAACATGGACTTAGGGGACTCAGTTGGGCAGCAAAAGCCAACCACCCCTATTTTTCTATATCAGGCATCCCCAAACTGCGGCCCTCCAGATGTTTTGGCCTACAACTTCCATGATCCCTAGCTAACATGACCAGTGGTCAGGGATGATGGGAATTGTAGTCCAAAACATCTGGAGGGCCGAAGTTTGGGGGTGCCTGTTCTATATCATATCCAACACATAGCTTTTGTTTTTACCTCTGGCACCCTCAGTAGCCCTGTTCCCCCCCTTATGCTCCTGCAGGTCTGCCATCCTCAGCTGCTGGTAGACTTTGTAACACACGTGGGAACAGATCCAAACCATATATTAAGGCACATTCAATGCACATTGAAATGCACATATAGCTTCCCCCCACCCAACAATGTAGTTTTTATGGGATGGGAATTGCAGCTCTGGGTGGGGAAACTACAGTTCCCAAGATCTGGTTGGGGTGGGTGTCACATGCTTTAAATGTATGGTGCAGACCTGCCCTCAAGTCTTTTCTTCCTTACTATTCCACATGCTTGGAATACTCCTTTAATGTTCAGTATGCCCAGAAGTCTCTTAGAGTGCAACACCTTATATTTTTATTTTATTTTAAGCATTTATATACTGCTTTTCAGCTACACAACTGCCAGAGCAGTTTAATATTTGTGAACTCGTACTGGAGCAATGAAGAAAAAGATAATGTAATAAAGAACTGCAACAGAAGAGAGTTTAGGAAGTCAGAAAAACCTTTCTGTAGCAGCAAATTTCACAATGTACTGTGTGAAGGAGGGCTTCCTTTTACCTGTCCTTGATGCTTGGTTTTCATATCAAGAATGGGTAATGCTATAGAGCAGGAATTAAACAAAACATCTGCAAAGGATGTATCTGAAGAGATGTGCATGCACACAAAAGCTTATACCTAAAACTACTCAGTTGGTCTCTAAGGTGCTACTTTATAATTTTAAAGTTCTTCTGGAAGGATTCTTTTAAACACTTTCTTAGATCATATAACTTTTTTTGAAAACTTGATTCTTTTAAGGGAGTTTTTAGGCTTCTAAGAACATTCTTTTAAACTATCTTTTCAAAGAATTGTTTTAATTTATTTTGACTATGGCAGACCGACATGGCTACCTACTTGAATCTGCAAAGGACTTAATCTAAAATTGCAAAAGGGAATCCAACTAAGTCATACACAGTGCAGACCCACTGAATTAAATGATTTCAATAGGTCTTCTCTGACTATGACTAAAGCTCACCTGTAGTTTGTCTGTAAATTATCTATTGTATTTAGAAGATAAAATTGTCCTCTCTTAATTAAATGAAAAATGAATTGAAGTTAAAGTGTGCTGCCAGCGCTGAACTGCATTCCTGTAGAAAGGGAGGGAAGTCCTGTAATTTTATCTAAAGTAGTTCAAGTTTTTAGAATAATCCTTTGGTACAAGCTCCATGTTTCCCATTATGTCTTCATTTAATTTGATTGCTACTCATGCCACTTCAAAGGGGAGTGTAATTGCTGCCAAATAGGAAATATTAAAATTAAATTTGTTCTGCTTTTACTATGTCCATTGTCATCTTTTCTTCATTTAGCAGGAAAGCAGTAAAAGGGCTGCAGCGTGTGCAATGAAGAGGCAGTAGTTTTCAATCAGACAAGTCCCATATTGAGTATCAGATACCACAGCCCAGGACTAAAATCACTGTGTCTAGACTCTCTGGCACCTGACTTCACTTATTTACCAGTGACCAGAGGCCAACCCCCACAGCTTTCCGTTCATACACCTCAGTCCAGCCCTCTCCCTCTCCCCGGCTCAAACATCTTTGAATGATTATGCCTCAAGAACTGCATGCCTCAAGAATCTCTCTTGACTGGCTACTCCCTCACTCTTAATGTTTGAAGTGATGCTTTGGTTTCTGAACTTCAGCAGATAATGGTGGACAAAAGCAAAGGGGGCTGTCAAGAGAGAACGTTTACCAGCATTAAGCTAAAAAGAAGCTTGCAGATCAAAGAGAGGCCCAACTGACAACTGTGGTGGAAAAACATGTGGATAAGTAAGCTGCAGAGGAGTTTGCATACTGCTCTGTGGAGGAATATTGAATATCACTATGACATCACAGTGCAACCATGCCCTTTGATTGGCCAGGCTATTACCTATAAATGCTTTTATAAACATCTGGATGGCATTTGCACCTATTTAAATAAAGCATGCACTGCTGGGGTCTAAACAAGAATGGACTGTTAATGCTCACTTTTAACTCTTACTACAATAGCACCCATTAACTCGGGCAAGGCATGAGAGCCTTCCAGTGATACTGCATTCCTTTCAGCCACTAAAAATGGTTTTAAAAAAGATAGCAACCCAATGAACCTACAGGCTGCAAACCAAAAACCCACAGAAGCGTCTAACTCACAAAAGTGAGTTGATTTGCAGTCCATGTAGCACTTTTGTATAACCTCCAGTTACAAGCCTGAGAATTCAAATTTATTCTTTTAAGACGCAAGTTCTCACAGCTGCATATGTATTTGGATGCCGAAACAACTAGCAGGATTACAAACAAATAGAACAGTAATCACAACTCTTTATTGCCCTAGAAAAATGCTGATTAGGCAGACTTAACTTTTTAAAATTGAACGTAACCAGTTCGGAATATAAATACTAAAGGTAAGTAGTACCTCTGTGATGACAAACAGTACAAAATCAGACTATTAAAGGCTCTTCAGGAACTCATCAAGGCTGTTCGCTAACAGCTTTATTTTTTGCCATGTCAAACCACTGGCATGTGCAGTAAGAACCGACCTAGATATAACTGGAGTCTAAGTAGGTTATGGGGTGTTTAATATCAATTTCAACAGAAAGTAAGACCCAAACAATTAGGTCCAATTTACAGGGAAAAGGATGCGGACTTTGGGAGAACTAACATATCAAAATAAACTTATGCAGGAGATAAAAGAAGTCTAAGTTAGGTGAACCCAGTTTGAAATACCATGGCTTGAAAGACGTAATAAACATGAATATCTTACTACAAATTTTAGTTTGCTTTTAAATATTCCTTTTTCAGGAAAGTTACTAATGAATGGCCTGAACCAAGGAGAGTAACCTGTTACCACTGATCAGTGAAAGCTCAAAAGTATAGAAATCCAAAACTACATAAGTTGCCTGAAAACAGCAGAAAATCCCAAGACCATACAAGAAAGATAAATTTCAAAACCTTCCTGCTCACTGAGATTTTTCTGAAGCAGCAGCAGCTTTTTGCCGTTACAATTTCTAAAAATGATAATGAGCAGCACTGCAACAAAACAGAGGCGAAGCATTTCCCTGCTAAATCAATGGGCAAATCCTATTGCCTAGAAGAAAAATGGGTGGTTAACCCCCCCCCCAAAAAAAGCCATTGAAAGGCATTAGCAAGGGAGAAAATATTGTCACTTTTACTGTAATGTCCTTATGAATTCTGCTACAAGGAAACTGAAGATTAATCCAGTATGGGTGAAAAGGCCATTTGAAAAGAAAACACACCTACCTGAGGTATGCAGTCTGTGTATGCAAACATCGATTTAAAGCGATCATCCATGCTTATATGGTAGAGAATACACATGGCCACTTGCTTATAATTTTCATTAGCTACGGAAAAAGAAATGGACAAAAAGGATAACCTAGATGAATCCATCATGTTTGAATTGGCATTAATGCACATTTAACCAGGTTTTTAAAAGACTTCAGAGTTTACCATTTCGGAGACAAGCATTTGTACTATTCCACCGTTACTGCCCTTTAAAAATAAAAAAGGAACAAAGAAAACATTTTGAAGTAAATGCAACACCAGGCAGAATCAAAGAAAGAATCATTTTGGATACACCTTGATAGCACATTGAGCCAGTTGTTGTCTCTCCTGATTTATTCTTCATGCTCCCAAGTATTTCTCTCTTAGTATTAGGTTCTAATACTTCAGGATGTCAGGCTACCAGGTCTCTTCACTCCCACTGTTCCCCTGTCTTTGCCATTTCCTGCCCGTCCCAACCCTTTCAACTCAGTAAGCTAAGGATAAGCTTAGTGTTACGGAGCTGCCATTTATCATGGGAATTCTAACAGTTGATTCTGAAGATTCAACAAAGAACTGGGGATGAAGGCTTTTAGAGTATTAGTAGGCAACTCGTTCCATATTAAAGATCTAATCAAAAATAGATTTAGCACAGTCTAGCTGCATAGGTAATGGATTTTTCCTATGGAAATCAATGAAACTGAAAAGTACTTAATTTTAGATTAATCATGCCCACTGTGTTCTGAAGATAAGAGAGAATTGCTCTATTATAGGGGCAATTAACAATATGCACACCCCTTTTACCAATATGCATACCATTTAAAGAAAATTTCCTTAGTACTGTTAATGGTTTCGTGGTGAAGAGCAAGAGGGAACTGGCAAGAGAATCTGTAAAGATCCTACTGCAAGTCCAATCTAAGTTCAAAGTGCTTAGAAACCCACACTCACTCCTTCCACCGAATCATGTGGCAAATCCTTCTCTTGCCCCGCTCCCAATAAAAAAATAAAAAACAAAGCAGGGGGATGATATTGCACACAGCAATATAGCTTAGTATAAGCACTACAGCATCAACGCATTCCTCCTCCAAATCTAGTGTGAAAAGGAGGCTATTTCAGTTGTACAACCTACATCTTTGCCCACTCTAGACCTTGTCCCAGAACTTGAGGAATACATACACCCTGTCATTCCTTACGCAGGTCTGTGTCCTCTAATACAGTGTTCCTCAACCTTGGGCCTCCAGCTGTTTTGGAACTACAACTCCCATCATCCCCGGCCACTGGTCCTGCTAGCTAAGGATGATGGGAGTTGTAGTCCCAAAACAGCTGGAGGCCCAAGGTTGAGGAACACTGCTCTAATATAAATCACGGGCACGTTCCATATAACAGTCCAATGTTGATTATTTTCCCTTTGCCAATCTCAATTTGAAAGTGAGTTTCTCAACCACTGCAATATGCTAGAGGCAGCAGGTTGCTGAAAGCACGGGAAGAGCAAGAAAAAGGTTATGGGACTGGTAGCTCTTTGGTTTGTTACGCAGTTGGTCAAGTAGACCAAGACATTATGGGTGGTCAACACTCATTTTGTACTAACAACATTCGGAGAGCACGAATAACTGTCACATCAATTTCTATCACAAGGAGTTTTGATGTCATTGTGCATCTGCCAGTTATTTGCACTATGAGTGGACAAAGTTGGAAGGCAGATAGGCAAAGAGAAGGGAGAAGCACAGCACACCATATTGACCCAATTTGAGTGCAAGATTACATGATGTTTCATAGGGAAAGTCGTAGCAAGGCAACAATTCAGATACAAACACAAATGCCAATTCTATGCAAAGGTTTTTAAAAGACAAGGATAAAAATAGTCATATGATGCCTTGCAGAGAGACAAGCTGCTTAAAAACAACAGCATTTAATGACTAACAGTGCATTGGCCAAAACACTTAAGGACAGCTCTAGCAACTAACAGCCTGGACATTATGTATTATGGTAATAAGGTTAAATAATGATGAGCTCACTGGCTAATAAACTGGGTGGTCAGAAATACTTTGAATTTATTCCCACAGGAATTTATCATTGATTAATCAAATCATTATTCCAAAGTGTTATTCAATTGTCCTTTGCATTTATACTACCATTCCAGAACACTTGGTCATTCCCAGCTGAAGGCTGTTAATGCTCAACAACCCAGTCATTAGCAGCAATAACTGGTTTTTCTGTGGAAATTATTGCCATTATAAAATATACTCAGTGGTTTATAGAAATAATACCGTTAAATTTGCAGCTGCAGTTCATCTGGAACAGCTGGGGTGGAAAAATATTGTGTCCCTTGGGCTGTTTTCACAACAAGTTTTAAACAAATTAAAAGCTCCAACTACACATATGATGGATCCAAAGTTCAAAATTATTTTAAGCTTTTGAACATTAAGCAAGCCATGTAGCAGCAATTATGGACCAAAACTACTCTATTCTGCTCATTAGTACACAATCCCTAACCATGCTAGGGCTGCAATGCAACACTGAGGTTTTAATCCTCTCTCTACATTTTGTGACTTGTACGCCCTACTCATTAGAACCAATGTGACGCATCTGCGCTAAAGAATATGTGCACATCACTACATGAAACCCCGAAATGTATGCCTTCCTTTGCATACCATCCTATCACCTTTGCCTGCTCCCACACAGAACAAGACAATGCCTGTACCCTATTGAGCTTATTTTTCCACTTTTTGTTTTATTTCCCACATGTAATAATTTTTAGATTAACAGAGGAATTCCGCAAAAAAAGTCACACTGGCCAAGAGGCAATATGGCAGAAGTCCTACTATGCCGATGGAACATGAAATATGCTGCCACCATGGCAGATAGGCCAATGGAAAACTTCATCAGTGTAGCAGTTCTGCTGGCAAAAGTATGCCTTTGAAAACACCTTAAAGTGGGACAGGGTGGGAGACAACACAGGGAGGCACACACATATGCTATACCTCTCCAGACCATGAGCCCTGTCAATGGGGCAACTTTACACCAGCCCTGGAACTGAGACACAAGGAACGTCCCTCTCACTGACTGTATGACAAAGCATAAGATACGGTGGAATTAACCAGCAGAATTCTGCACCAGGCTGAAGTTTCTGAACCGTCTTCAGAGGTAGCCCTACGTATAATGTGTTGCAGTAATCCAGCCTAGCGGTTACCAGAACAAAGAAAACAGAAGTTGATCTATCCCTGTCCAGAAAGGGTCACATCTGGGCCACCAGCAGAAGCTGATGGAAGGCACTCCACAACACTGAGGCCACCTGAGCCTCAAGTGACACCAAAAGATCCAGGAATACCCTCAAGCTGCATACCTGCTCCTTCAGGGGCAAGTGTAACCCCATCAAGAGCAAGCAACCTTTCATCTATCACCCCACTAACAGTGCCTAGGTCAGGCATAGGCAAACTCGGCCCTCCAGATGTTTTGGGACTACAACTCCTATGATCCCTAGCTAGCAGGACCAGCGGTCAGGGATGATGGGAATTGTAGTCTCAAAACATCTGGAGGGCTGAGTTTGCCTATGCCTGGCCTAGGTCTTATCTGGATTAAGTTTCAGTTTGTTGGCTCTCATCTTCATTACTGAGGTAAGGCCATGGTCCCCGTTCATCCCTGTCTCACCAGAAAGGGTAAAGGAGAAGTAGAGCTGTGTGTCATCAGCATACCGGTATTGTTGACAATATACTCCCAAACTCCAGATAACTTCACTCAGTGGTTTCATGTAGATGTTAAACAGCACAGGGAATAAAATTAAACCCCGAGGAACCCCAAACTGAAGGCTCCATGGGGCCCATAGCTGCCAAGTTATCCCTTTTTTTAAGGGATTTTCCCTTATGCTGAATAGGCTTCCTCGCGAGAAAAGGGAAAACTTGGCAGCTATGATGGGGCCCCAAGCATCACCTTCTGGAAATGACCATCCAAGTAGCACTAGAACCAAATCCTGCAATATGGGTGAGCTTCCCTTCAAAAACAGGCAAAACTGCAATTTGTAATCCCACCCACCCTTGAATGACGTAATCTAGCACTGTTGAAACTTCAGTGCAAGCATAGCCTAGGATCTCTTTTGCCATAGGGCCTTCTATCTAGACAACTCTAGACCTACATGGATTATGGAGGCAAATGTTTTTCCAAGCCATGCATGCTGCAAATAGCACAAAACCCACCTTCTGAATAAATCTCTGAATAATTACTGTTTTCCCAAGGCCAATCCCTTTCATTCTTAATATGATTCAGCTAGTTACTGCTAGAAAGAAAAGGACACCTTAGGCAATGTTCACACACAAAATATTGAAACCAGCTGTGGTAGGACTGCCATAGGAATAAAGGTTTCCTCATTTAATTGGGAAAACAGGAGGAAGCATAACATTTTACTACCATGAATAACTTCAAGCAATCCTGATAAGAGACTATGCTGTGCTCTCAGGGCAGGACATGTGCTTTCTGTTACGATCTGCCACATCTAACCCCAATTGTTTGCTCACTTAATCGGGTTGGAAAATGTATGTTTCTTTATAGGATAAATTAGGCTTATTAAAATTAGAACAACATTGCTGTAGCCCATAAGAAGGTCCTTTCTCAAACAAATGTGTGAAACTGCATATTAAATTCATTATGAAAAGGCCAAGCCAGGGCATAAAGGAAAAGTTGGTTTAAAACTTCTTGGAAATAAATGTTCATAAAAATAATGGAACCTTTATTTTAAAAAAGAAAAAAGATCATAGCTCTGGTAGACAAAGAAGGCATTCAACTTTTTAAAAGTTGAAGATAAAACTGAACACAATAGCAGCATATATTTACACATATACAATACATGTGTAAAGACATAAAAACAAAGTTTATTTGCAGTTGTTTTTGACTATCAATTAAACTTTGTGAACAAGTTAAGCTTGAAGCGCAGATGGGCAACCTGGCAAAGTAGCCCAACTAGGAGAAGGAAAACTCAGGCCCTAAACCACTGCAGCCTTGTGGCTACACACTCATTCATTAAAAAGGCTTTGGTTGTAAACCCCAAGGAAAAATGTCTTGCAGTACATCTTTGGGAGAATAAAAGGCTAAGGAGTAAACCCTACACAAATCTGGAGTGGAGTCCCTAAGGCTGTTGGATAGTGTCTGATATGCCTCCTTCGGGCAACTCCTGCCACCAAGCTGGTACCAAATGTATTGCTTTCCTTTTCTTTGGACCACAACAGCAAGGCAGGGGCAAGTCTTGGGCAGCCCAGCACCTCCATACACACTACCCAAGTTTGCGTCTACGAGGTCACTTCAGTGTTGCAAGTACAGCAAAAGCACAGGAGGCAGCAGTTACAAGTTACAGTATAAGCACAACTTGATATGCCCAAACAGATATTTAGCACTTCGGCACTCCATGAACGTGTTTATCTCCAGATTTGAATATGATCATCTGTTTCGAGGTTCTAAATCACCACTTATTAAAGAAACAAATTGCAATACTTTCCTTCAGAGAAATCCGAAGTAGCAAACAGGTTTTGAAGACCAGGCCTTTCTCGGAAGGGGGTTTAGAAAAAATAACCACAATCAAAGTTAAGGCCATTCAATTATGCCACAAATGTGAAACTATGTAGCTGAGGTGGAGAATCATTTTGAACTGGGATTGTACAAACATTTTCTCATTCATTTTTTTTACCAACGGCACCACCCCTCATAGAACTGATTCAGGAAAAAGAACAAGGTTTTGCAGTCAAAAGAAGGTTAAAAACTATTTACTAACTTTAAAAATCATCTTGGTTAACATAGTTTTACGATGCCCCAATTTTGATGAACAATTCAACTTTATAGGCAGATGGATCAAGTGACTTCAGAGACAGGCCTTATTACACTATATTTGTCAAGAAAATTTTTCCTAGGGAAACAAAAGCTGGATCTAGACACATCAAAGAAGTGTTTCAATTAAATGCATCTCAAACTTTGTATGAGAAATCGAGTTAGCAAAAACAGAACTCCACAGCACCATCTGGTGTCACAGTGTTAGAATGCATAGGTAAAGGGACCCCTGACCATTAGGTCCAGTCGTGACCGACTCTGGGGTTCCGGCGTTCATCTTGCGTTACTGGCCGAGGGAGCAGCTTCCAGGTCATGTGGCCAGCATGACTAAGCCGCTTGTGGCAAACCAGAGCAGCACACGGAAACACTGTTTACCTTCCTGCGGTACCTATTTATCTACAGTCATACCTCGGTTTAAGTACGCTTTGGTTTGAGTACTTTCAGTTTAAGTACTCCGCGGACCCATCTGGAACGGATTAACCTCACCTGGAGTACTGTGTCCAGTTCTGGGCACCACAGTTCAAGAAGGATACTGACAAGCTGGAACGTGTCCAGAAGAGGGCAACCAAAATGGTCAAAGGCCTGGAAACGATGCCTTATGAGGAACGGCTTAGGGAGCTGGGTATGTTTAGCCTGGAGAAGAGAAGGTTAAGGGGTGATATGATAGCCATGTTCAAATATATAAAAGGATGTCATATGGAGGAGGGAGAAAGGTTGTTTTCTGCTGCTCCAGAGAAGCGGACATGGAGCAATGGATTCAAACTTCAAGAAAGAAGATTCCATCTAAACATTAGGAAGAACTTCCTGACAGTAAGAGCTGTTCGGCAGTGGAATTTGCTACCAAGGAGTGTGGTGGAGTCTCCTTCTTTGGAGGTCTTTAAGCAGAGGCTTGACAGCCATATGTCAAGAATGCTTTTATGGTGTTTCCTGCTTGGCAGGGGGTTGGACTGGATGGCCCTTGTGGTCTCTTCCAACTCTATGATTCTATGATTCTAATCCACTTTCCATTACTTTCAATGGGAAAGTTCACTTCAGGTTAAGTACACTTCAGGTTAAGTACAGACTTCCGGAACCAATTGTGTACTTAAACCAAGGTACCACTGTACTTGCACTTTGTCATGCTTTCGAACTGCTAGGTTGACAGGAGCTGGGACCGAGCAACGGGAGCTCACCCTGCCACGGGGATTTGAACCGCTGACCTTCTGATCAGCAAGCCCTAGGCTCTGTGGTTTGGCTGGGAAGGCCATTTCTTCCAAGCCACACCCACCTGCCCTAAACCCTAAACCACCTGCCCTAAACCTGCAAAGAATGATGCAGGAAGCAGGGAATGATAGGTGGACAACCCTCACTCACCTGTTAAAATGACCTGTTAAAATGACCCACAGGGGTTGGGGGAGATCAGGATCCAGTCCACTGGCCAGCTCTCTAACCCTGGACTACGGTATAACACCACTCAAGCATAATTTATCTGGGCCCAGCACTAACTTACAATAATCAATTCATTCTGCCACAATCCTCTTTATGTTCTGAAAGGTTGTCAAGAAAGGCCTTCCTGTCCTTTCAAAAGATGGAATGGTGCACTTAGATTGTTACAGTTCCTTTTGTTTAAGCTTCCAATGACTATCAAGCCACCTGATTCATATACAGTGGTACCTCTACTTACGAATAACTCTACTTACGAATGTTTCTACTTACGACTGGAGCTCCGTCCGCCATCTTGGATGCGGTTTAGATAGGATTTTTTTCTACTTACGAATTTTTAGATAGGGTTGCTTCTACTTACGATTTTTTTTCTCCCAATGCATTCCTATGGGATTCGACTTACAAATTTTTTCGACTTACAAATGTGTGTTCGGAACGCATTAAATTCGTAAGTAGAGGTACCATAGTAATGGTTAGTGGTAATGGGAGCTGTAGTCCATAACTTCTAGAGAGCAACCCATTAGCTCCCCCTGCTATCTTGACGGCCCAGTGCTTTTTCCCATGGGGGTACTCTGAGGCACACAGTACCAGCACCTTCTTTTCCAAATGTTAAAAGTGTGGCACTTACTAGAACAACTTCGTGGTGGGTACGGACACAATTTTTTCTATATAAAAAAGCACCCATAAGGCACCACGCAAAAATCAAGAAACAGAATGCAAAAATCCACCCCAAGTGTCTGTCTGTGTAGTATCCACAAGCGTGTTTCAAGCACACTGAGATCCCAACCTACTTTTTTCAGACAGGCCGACAGCCATTCCTCTTATTTTCAAACCAACACAAAACAGGGTCATGCCAGGATTACAAGAGAATTATGAGGAAATATTTTGTTGCTCACACCTCTCTGGACAAGGCTAGATGGAAACAGGCTCCCAAGGCTTGGGTTTTCAGCTGTTAGGGGAATAAAAAGCCATCTCTGTAGGATTTGCCTTGCCCAGCTTCACAACAGTCTGCACAAAACTTGCAGCCAACAAAAGAAAAGTACAGCTAACTAACTGATATGCGTGGTAGAAGTTTTTGACAGAACTGGCTGGCGGAAAGCAAGCTGGGTTCTTTCTGGAGACAAACAGGTTCATGAGGTGCTAAATATCTGTGTGGGCATATCAGCAGAAGTCTTTCGAGACCTTGTGATATGTGCTGCCTTTGTCAATATACCAAAGGACTTTCAGCCACTTAAAGCAACTGTTATGATGATCATATAAAAAGCAGAATGTAAGTGAGGGTTCAGAATTATAAATGTTATGCCCTTGCCAATAGGTAATTCAATATTACTACAAACAGTGACCTGTTTGAACTTCATCAGATTGGATGTCCCTCCAAAATACATCTTTTAGCTGGATGACTATGTAAAGTGATGATCTGGACAGAGAAATAAATATGCAGTCTTGTTATATTCCTGTACTAAAGAACTGCCACACAAATAAATATTGAGAACAGTGTTAGAAACTGAGATATGAAAGCTAGGAGCTAAATGGCACCTTAAACCGAGGTTATAAGGCAACAATGGAATGTCTAGGCATGCTTTTTTAATAATAAGAATACAAAGCTGAAAATGAATGACCTGCAGCTAAAATATTATGTTCATTTTTCACATAGTCTAGTCCTTCCCCTGCCCTTTTAAGAGGGTCTCTTTTCCAGTCTTCAGAGAGTAGCTGGAAGTGGGGAGGCAGAAAAAGGTCCTCCTTTCCTTCCACTCTGCAGTTTTAATCTGAAATCTTAGGCGCAGTACTGCACCCAGAGCTCAGAAACTGCTTGTGCTAATGAAATTCCCTGTCACAAAATGCACCTAGAACAATGTGAGTTTCGAACACTGATTGAGAATATCCAGAAACTAATTTTGCAGATGTTGTTGTTGTTGTTTAGTCGTTTAGTCGTGTCCGACTCTTCGTGACCCCATGTTCGAGAACACTGTCCAACCATCTTGTCCTCTGTCGTCCCCTTCTCCTAGTGCCCTCAATCTGTCCCAACATCAGGGTCTTTTCCAAGGATTCTTCTCTTCTCATGAGGTGGCCAAAGTATTGGAGCCTCAGCTTCACGATCTGTCCTTCCAGGGAGCACTCAGGGCTGATTTCCTTAAGAATGGATAGGTTTGATCTTCTTGCAGTCCATGGGACTCTCAAGTGTCTCCTCCAGCACCATAATTCAAAAGCATCAATTCTTCGGTGGTCAGCCTTCTTTATGGTCCAGCTCTCACTTCCATACATCACTACTGGGAAAACCATAGCTTTAACTATACGGACCTTTGTTGGCAAGGTGATGTCTCTGCTTTTTAAGATGCTGTCTAGGTTTGTCATTGCTTTTCTCCCAAGAAGCAGGCGTCTTTTAATTTCGTGACTGCTGTCACCATCTGCAGTGATCAAGGAGCCCAAGAAAGTAAAATCTCTCACTGCCTCTATTTCTTCCCCTTCTATTTGCCAGGAGGTGATGGGACCAGTGGCCATGATCTTGGTTTTTTTGATGTTGAGCTTCAGACCATATTTTGCGCTCTCCTCTTTCACCCTCATTAAAAGGTTCTTTAATTCCTCCTCGCTTTCTGCCATCAAGGTTGTGTCATCTGCATATCTGAGGTTGTTGATATTTCTTCCGGCAATCTTAATTCCGGCTTGGGATTCATCTAGTCCAGCCTTTCGCATGATGAATTCTGCATATAAGTTAAATAAGCAGGGAGACAATATACAACCTTGTCGTACTCCTTTCCCAATTTTGAACCAATCAGTTGTTCCATATCCAGTTCTAACTGTAGCTTCTTGTCCCACATAGAGATTTCTCAGGAGACAGATGAGGTGATCAGGCACTCCCATTTCTTTAAGAACTTGCCATATCATGTCTAATACTACATCTAGAAGTGCTGTTCAACTTCATTACATAGAAGAAATTATTTCCAAATGTTGACCTAATTCAAGCTGGCTTATTACAGAGATATATGAATGAACTACAGTCTAGAGAGATACTTGTCTAAATTGAAATATGAATTTCTCTTAATAAATAGATTTTTGAATGCATGTTTGACCAATATACAGTGGAACCTCGGTTTATGAACACCTCGGTTTACGAATTTTCGGTTTACGAACGCCGCGGACCCATCTGGAACGGATTAATTCACTTTCCATTACTTTCAATGGGAAAGTTCGCTTCAGTTTATGAACAGACTTCCGGAACCAATTACACCCATGCTTCGGGTTAAGTACGCTTCAGGTTGAGTACTCCGCGGACCCGTCTGGAACGGATTAATCCACTTTCCATTACTTTCAATGGAGAAGTTCGCTTCAGTTTATGAACGCTTCAGTTTATGAACAGACTTCCGGAACCAATTGTGTTCATAAACCGAGGTACCACTGTACACATTTTTGCAAGCAATTTCCTCCAACCTAATGCATTTTTGTTTGTCATTTTCATGAATGTATGCATTTTATACACACTATTTTGTGTTCTCATTTTTTTATGCTGTGAACTTCTCTGTGATCTTTGGATGAAGGGCAGTATACAATTTTTAATAACAATAATAAATGTTTTTGTACAGATTGTTTGGTTGGAAAACATTATATAAATATCAGAGAAGTGCAAATTTTAGAGGCTAGCTGTGTTCAAGAAGTGCATCTTAGATTGCTTCTCATTAAAAGGCAAACAAAACCAAATTTCTTCCCATTCCCTACATCTTATTTTCATTTCCCCCCTACCTTGAGATCTTCAACTCAAATTATACCCTGAACTATGCTTGCTATATTCTGAAACAGCTTCATTTAAGGGGGGGGATGTTAGAGAATTGGTAATAATTAGGAGATCAGTAGCAAAAATACATATTTTTCCAGAAAATATTTCACTAACAAAATGCTTTCAGTAGCTCTAGGGTTAAAGTGAGTAGTGAAAAAAAGACTGAAACCTACCCAACAATGCAGTGAGTTTTGGAAGAAGCCCAACTTGTACCATTTTATTTCTCAAGCTTGTGTCAAATGAAAGGTTCAATAAAAGTCGAAGAGTAATGTTCAGCAAATCTTCATGTTCACATGGTACCATTTTAACCAGTTTGTCAACAATATCCATTTCAACCTGTGTTAGAAGCATAGGAAAGTAAGAATTCTGAAAGCCTTCTTGCAAAGATTTCATACAATGGAACAACAGTCAAAAGCTTAAGGCTTCCAAAGCATTTTCTCCTCAAATACAGTGATTTTTATTTTTCTAAAAAGAGGTCTGCTGAAGTTTCCTCATGAATAGCTTCTGACTGAAGGTTACCAAAACATAAACAATACTTAAGTCAAAGCTCAGCATTGCTTAGAATCTGGAAAGAGAACCTGTTCAAGTGATACTACAGGCTTAGAACTTTAGTAATGCAATTCAAGAATTAGTAAAAACTGGGGTGGAGGAGTGAGATGAAACAATTAACCATATGAAACTATAACTACCAAGACACTGCGTGTATTCTAGGCAGCAAAATGTTACCCTTTAACAGATGTATGAAGGTCATGTTCAACTGCATATCATTTTAAATGCCACAACGATTTAATTAATTCATTTTAAAAGCTATATTCCAAAGACTTATGAGCAGTATCATATCCTGATATCATGTTTTCTGCACAGAGGACAGGGCAAAGAGAGACATTTGATCATGACTGGTAGTAAACAAGATTTCTCTCCTCAGCAACATTTCTCTGATACATGTCAAGACTGTGTCTAGTTTTATGCAAAAGCATGCCTATTTCTTTAATCGAAGAAGCAAAACGGAAAGAAAACAATCAGAATCTCTTCGTACATGCAAGAATTTAGTAACTGAATTCAAGGCACCTGTTGCAGAATTTTAAACATAGTAATATTATAAAGTTCAGAATGATGCAAAAAACAGAGAGTTTAAACACAATGTCTCCTTCAATTCCAGTTGTGGATATTTTGGGTGCGGTATTTTTTATCTAGGTGGAAAGAGTGCGGGAGGGAGGGCGTTGAAAGGGTGTCTAGAGGGTGCTCCCCATTAGGTGTGTGAGGCACTGGAACGTAACCCCCATAAAAGAGGAGAGTTGCCTTTATTTAACTGCTGAAATAAATGATCGGAGTTGCAGTCAAACAACATCTGAAGGGCTATAGGCTTCCTATTGCTGGTCTTGAATAACCTAATATATTCAGATAAAAGGCAAGCCTGCATACACCAAGTCAGCCATTTGTCCGTTGATCGCAGAGAAATCTACTGTGATTGGTCATAGCATTTCAACATATCAGACAGAGACCTTTCCAAGCCCTGGAGTTGTGAGGGGCTCCTCCACATGAAAGACATGCACATTCCAGTGAGCTTTTATATTTCCCTGTGTGAGGTACATGAAGGTGCAAGTTCCCAGGTACTTAGGCATTGTGAACCACGTAATTGATTTAATGCCATCCCAATTCAAGCAAACTGCAAATGTAGACTTAGTTACAAATGGAGAACAGGAAAGCAATGATACTGCCTTTTGTTGATTAGCTTTCCATAGACATGGTTTCAGCAAAATGCTAGAAGATTTACCATATCATTTTTGTTTTCCATGAAGATGCTGAGTTTCTTCAGAAATGACACAACCAGTATCAGCAGCTCAAAGTTATCCCGGTCCAGAGCTTTCACCAACATGTGGACAATGTTTTTGTTTCTCATCTTCAGCTCAGTACGAGTATCCTCCGCAAGATTCAACAGCAGGTAAAGGGCAACTGGCACATTGGGGGCGGGAGAGAGAGAGAGGAGAAATCACAATACTGAGAAACAAAAAATGTAGCGTTCAATCATTTCTAAGAATGTGAAATATTTCCAAGGATTTTGGACACTGCAAACATCTCCTGTGTATGGCAGTGAAATGAGAGCCACTTAAATGATATCAACAACAAAAAGGTGGAAGTAAGCTACTGCATATATTTCAAGTGTTTTAGTTTACTGGAAAAATGTGCCTTGGCCTTTTAAAAATAAACTCAAATATTTACACCAATCATCATAACAATATTAGACATCCTACCTCGGGTTGCCATATTACCAAAAATGAAAATACGGACAAAGTTGTTGACCTCCCCCCTCCCCGGGGCAACACCTATCTCTTTACAGAATCATCAGTGGACCATATTTAAGCAGCAAAGGTGGACTAGCACATTTCATGAGTGGTTGCTCAGAACTGTTTCCCTGGAGGTTCCAGAGGCAGAGAAACACCTTTCAGTTGAGCTGGAATTTGATGGCTAGTGACTAAACTAGCTGTTAGTCTTAAAGGGGCTCTCTTTCTAAACCTGCTACCTACAGTAAAAGGGAAACATTTCAAATAAATTATAGGAGAAGGTTTAAGTTCATTCTACCATAAGCATAAATAATAATAAGCTATACTCAGGCAGTATTATGTGTTACACATCCCACTGAAATCAATGGAATCTATAACTCATAAGGAAAGGCAAATTCAATTCTCCAGTTGAATTATATGAATGAACAAAGCGTTAAGAGATTTCATAAACTATTGATGTATAGCCTTATCTATACTTCCACCAAGTGCCACAAAAGATTATACATGCTTCCAAATTGTATACATGCTTCCAAATAACATTTTTGGCATAGTGCCCAGGGAAGGTCACTTCGGTATTGCTAACACAGTGGTTTGACTGTGCCAACAATATTTAGGAGGATATTGGGGTCCACATTTTTCTGTACTATTAATATCCATGATCTAGTATCAAATTTCCATAGAAAATTTTATCTATTCAATATATTCTATCAATTCAGTGCCTTTCCTTTTCACTTACAGTACTGTACACAAATTCTTAAACAAATGCTAGAAATTTCTCATTTTCTGATGGTCACTAGCTGATACCTAGTTAATGTTGGTAGTATGCTAGGACCTTAGCTCTATGCAGGCCTCATGTAACCTGAAAGCAGGGGGCTTTTCTCAACAGATGAATTTGTAAATAGAAATGATTGGCTGTTTAACAAAATTCATAGACTGTTTAATGAAAAAGTATATTAAGCACTTTACATAAGAGAGTCTAAAAAATTTATTTTAAAAATCAATAAAATAATCAAACTTTTAAAATAAATAAATGTAATTTATTTATAACAAATATTTACATACTGGTATTTCCTTTTTTACAAAACAAAGCGGTTTATAATAATACATTTATTTATTTTTTAAAAAATCAACTAGCTATTGCAGAAAAATGTGTCCTTAATTGCCTGCATAGGCCTGTGGAATAGAAAAGTTTTCAGCAGGCATTTACATTTTCAACAAAAAGCGCCTGCGGAACCTCTACTGCAGGCATCCCCAACCTTCGGCCCCCCAGATGATTTGGACTACAATTCCCATCATCCCTGACTACCGGTCCTGCTAGCTAAGGATCATGGGAGTTGTAGGCCAAACATCTGGAGGGCCACAGGTTGGGGATGCCTGCAGTACTGGGTCAAGGACACAGCTCTGGTTTTTTGTTGTTAGCACATGGGCCTCACTAACTCTGGGAACAACCAATGACACTCCAATAACAAAGTAACAAGTCTGGGTAAGCTTGCTGAAATAAAAATGTTTTTAACAGGTGTAAAAAAAAAAAAACACCAGTTCAGCAAAGGTGCCCACCTGCTATTAATAGCTGCAAAACCAAAATAAGCTTCACTGAAATAGCAGCTCTGAGTAGCCCAAATAGCTTCAGTGTTAAAAGGACATGAAGAACCTTGGAGTCCTTGTCAACCATTTCCCTAAAGAACTGAGAAAGTAACTACTACAATAGGAATTTGTACCTCGAAGTAGCTGCTCTTGCTTGACAACAAGCCCCTGGTACTTTTTAAAGGTTTTTTCATATTCTTTTTTCAGGGTCTGATTATCAGGATCTTCATCAAGTGACTATTGGGAGTTAAGAATATTCTTAATACATCAGGAAGGAAAAAAAAGAACAGAAACTCTTCAGTAGTCATGAGTACAAGCAGTCTGATGGCCTGCAGAACTTTAGGAGAGGAACCCTAAGAGGGGACCCCAAAATACTCCAATGGAGACTGAGCGTGCTTAAGGAACACACAGTAATGGCTAGATTTTTTTAAGGGAAGGGGGTTGACTGGCTGGAACTCTGAACAGGAGCACTAAATGCTACAATATTATGTCCCACTTGTCTACTACAGATAACAAAGCTAATGTGAGGGCTAAGATAAAATTACAGAAAGGATATCAGCTTTCTTCTTCTTGGTGAGTTCTTCCTGCCACAGCTCATGCCTCTTCAATTCATGATCAATGATGTTCATGCAGAGAGCCCCAATCTTGTAGTGTGTGATAAGTCCATGAAACTGAGAAAAACTATGTTATGAAAAATACCAAAAAAAAAAAATCAGACCAGTGTGATTGGCTTTGAAACAAAACTTCTATTGCCAATCTAACACTCACACACACAAACAGATCAGTGATGTTGCAACAAGAGAGGTTCTACTCTATGCTTCAGCTTCCTCATTTAAAATATATATATTAATTTTTCAGAATACATTCATATACATTTTAAATTATGTGACATACCTGGAGAAGCAGAAGAAAATATAAATGATATTAGTAGCAAGTTCTACACTTTGTTTCCAGTCCTCTCGTAGAACTCTGGCCAAAGCCCCCAGTGCAGTTTCTAAAGAAGGGAGAGAGCATGATCAGTCTCAGCTGCGGATTACATTGCATCAGGAAGCAAACATTCTTGCCCCATAAGACCATCTGAAACATGCACTTAGCCACAAAATATATCCTGCCATGTTACTTCAGATTAGTATCCCTCTAGAACTTGCTTTACAATATCACTTAATCTATGCTATCTGGGCACACAAAAATGGCAAGTGGGTTTGCGTTAGGTACAGAGAGCAGGAATGGGAAAACAACAAGATCATGGAATAAGATCTGGACAACAGGAAAGAATTGCAGCGTAAAAAGAGGGCCAGAGGCCTTCTGAGTCTGGAGCATGGGAAGTCGATAAATTCGTATAATTTGGCAGAAGATTTGGGAAAATGTTTAATTGATATTTTTGTAATTTGTATAATTGGAAGATGGATTAGGTATTTAAATAGGAAAATCTAATAAAAATGTTTACTAAAAAAAAGATCCATAAACAGTAACACCTTAGAGGTCCTGGGCCCGAACGAAATCAGATTAGCCTCAACTAGAACCAGGGCCTTCTCAACGTTGGTGGAACACTCTGTCTCAGCTGTTTTATATCCGGTGTTAGCCGCCCTCAGCCCGGCCTCGGCTGGTGAGGGCGGGGTATAAATAAAATGTTGTTGTTGTTGTTATTAAAAAAAATAAGTAATTAAGCTAAACCTAACAAACATACTAAGTCTAACCAGGGTGGAGAGGGTGAAATGGCTGCTGAGTGATACTGATGACTCTGTGACTTATAAGGTGCCTGTCTATGCCCTAGCATCTAGGAACAGTGCTTTTTTTCTTATAAAATGTTTAGGGGTATTCTCATATTCCTATTCATATTGAAATACTGCCCCTCAATGAGGCCAAACTTAAGATTCACAAAATGTTTAAGGGTATGTGTACCCCTGCGTCATCCCCCCCCCCCAGAAAAAAGCACTGGCTAGGAAGATTAGGAAGAAAGAACTGGATGAGCTAGCGGTCAATTGCAAAGGGGACTCCGAGAACTAATTTGCACTTTTTTTGTGGAGAATTACTTTTTATTCTGTGTAATAAGAAATTTTGGTGGATTTGATCATGGTTTTATTGCATGTGTAGTGACTGCTATTCTTGTTTTTGTTTTCCTTCTTTGGATGATGCCAAGGCCTTCAGCTAGCACTGAAAATCTGAAAAGCTTATTTGAAAATCTGACTACTAAGCCTGCTCCATTTACTGAGGCAAAATTCCCACCACAAGCTGAAAGTTAGAAATAAGCCTAAAATTACCATTAAGCAGAAGTTCTTCCAGATTATCAGGATTTCTGGCCAGCTGCAGAATGAGTGCAGAACCACGCACTTTATCAGGAATATCTTCATAAAGTAGTTCAATGTATTCGTCCATGTCATTGATATTGGCTACTTCATCAATCTGAAAATATCAAGCAGAGAAAAAGAAAAATACAGTCATACCTCGGGTTACGGCCGCTTCAGGTTGCGTTTTTTCATGTTAAGAACACGGCAAACCCGGAAGTGTTTACTTCCGGGTTTCGCCCCGCGCACATGCGCAGAAGTGCTCTATCACGCTTTCGCGCATGCGCAAAAGCGCCACTAGTTACGGACTTTTCGGGGTGCAAACGGCACCCTAGAATGGATTGAGTCCATAACTAGAGGTACCACTGTACTGCAGACATGCCAGGAAACAAATTGCAAGTACTTAAATTCATTCCTTCTTTTTCATATAAGTAGCCCCACTGCATTTAAAGGATAATTTGTATGAGTAGCTAGTGAGGAATGAAATCTTGTATAAACAGGTTTGAAATGAGACATTGAGAGATAAGTATGAATAAAAACTTCAGGGGTGGGGAAGATAGCCATTATGAACATGAATGTGCTACCCAAACTAGTCATTTTATTTTGTAAAGTGTCAGTTTCCATATCATTAAACACAGTAGTTAAGCAGCATAAAATTATATCAAACATTGTTTGAATTATTTTTTTAAAAAAACAACCAAGAGCATTATAGAATCTTAGAATCGTAGAATTGGAAGGTACCCTGAGGGTCATGGAGTCCAACCCCCTGCAATGCAGGAATTTCAACTAAAGCATCCATGAAAAATGGCCACCCAACCTCAGCTTAAAACCCATTCAAGGAAGGAAATCACCATTTTAAAATTTTACAAAATGATTATGAAGTACATTCATATCATGTACTACTGCATCTTGCAATAATTTTTTAATTCATATAGAATAGATGAATTCATTCCAAACAAGTCAATGAGATGACAGAAAAGTTTAACTACACAGTATTTAAAATCCTCTAACTTTAACAATGCCTACCTCCATCCCTTCAAAAGGTGGTGGATCTTTTGGCTTATTGGATTTTTCCTTCTTTTCTATGGAAAGAAAACAGAGTCATAGCAATAAAGGCTTCTTTAATGTTCTCGCTTTATTTTAAACTGCCTCTTTATGTTCAGCTCAGGAGAACTGAAAAGTGCTGAGTCAGTCGCACCCATACATGCCAAAGGCCTATGCATGCTCGGGGAAGTTCCATTGAAATCCATAGTTTACTTATTTCTAGGTAGACGTATTTTGAGGTCAGGGTATCAGTCTAGTCCATTATCACAGATTACCACTTAGGTTACGCACAAAAGAAAATGCACACAACCTGCTTCTCTGGGCACACCTAAGGGGACACTATCCCTCCTAGCAGCAGCTCATTGTAACCTAAAGAATGACATTCCAGAGGAGCAGCTGCCATTAGAAAGGCAAAACCACTAGAATGCCTATATTACACAAAACCAACTGAAATGAATGAATGGGGCGAAACAGGGGGAATATCCAGGAATCCTTGTCTTGTCTGCCTGTGCCAGCATCTACCAGTGCCAGTTTCTTATGTCTACCAACCTTATCATCATTGTTAGACACTTAGAAGACTATTCCATGGTACTTTCCGCCAGACAGAAATATACAAGAGAAGATTAAGAAATGAACATACTACGGGGCTGACAAAATAGGAATTGCATTTTGTACATACTGGACTTGGTGTTTAACTGAATAAGCTACATTTTAATATGTTATGTCACGGTGTTGATTCTGACATTATGAGAAACTATATTTAATTTTGAGAAGTAGTTTCTAGTAAATAACTTTACAATTGTTATTACAGTCGTACCTCGGGTTACGAACTGCGCAAACCCAGAAGTGTTTTCGCCGTGCACGCGTGCGCAGAAGCGGCGTGTACGCTTTGCGCATGCGCAAAGCGCGAAAATATCAAAATTAGCGCTTTGCGCATGCGCAAAATGGCGGTTCGGGCCTTTTTCGGGTTACGAACTTTTCGGGTTACAAACTGCGACCCGGAACGGATCGCGTTCGTAATCCGAGGTACCACTGTATTTGCCATTAGAAAGGCAGCATGTGTGTAGTCAGGATTTTTGTTAGTGGGGGCCATTGCTGAGCTTGGGAATCATGGGTAAAATACTCTGTAAATAGGACATTGCAGGGGGCTACAATTTAATGCAATCTTTTAGGATCCCAACCTTAGGGACTTTCCTTCTACCTTCCCTCTCCACCACCCCTACCACCTCCCCCCCAAAAAAACCACAGATCAGAGTTGAAAGCATCATACGACATCTTTCTCTATCTCAATAAATGCACATTTGGGAAAGAATTTTCAAACAACAAAAATGCCAGCGATATTGCTTGATTAATGAAAAATGTATTCATATTTTAGTTTTCTTATACTTGGCTGGTTATGTTTTCCCCAGAAAGTTGTTTATCTGGTGGAAAGAGAGGCTGCCTTCACCACTGCTCTTCTCCCATCAATAAACAGATAAAAGTGAGAGGTACCTACACCACAGACTGTTTCAAAGTCTGCATTTCATCTTGTTTTGCCCACCTTTTGCCGATGAGGTGTCTCTGCGGTTCTGCAGGTAATACAGCAACTGTTCTACCTCTGCTAGTTTGGAGGGGTGAATAAGCTTGCATTCCTCCACCACCTTCCGAGCCAGGGAAGAAATGTCTGTGTTTGCATTGAGACTCTTCAGTCGGATGCTGTAAAATATAATCCAAGATTTTTCACTTTTAGCTGATGCAGATCTCATATACAGCGAGGGGGGAAAGTATTTGATCCCCTGCTAAATTTGCCCGTTTGCCCTCTGACGAAGAAATGACCAGTCCATAATTTTAATGGTAGGTTTATTGTAGCTGTGGGAGGCAGAATAACCACAGGTAAACCCCCAGAAACCCACAAGACAAAAGTCAGACATTGATGTGCATTATAATGAGTGATATAAGTATTTGATCCCCTATGAACCAGCCAGATGTCAGGCTACCTGGTATCTTCACTGTATGTAATGAGCTGAGATTAGAATCACCTGCTGTAAGGGAGAGGTCCCTGTTTAGGGAAGTTCTTAATGTTTGATGCTGTATTGTTTTTAATATTCAGTTGGAAGCCGCCCAGAGTGGCTGGGGACACCTCTACAAAAGACAACTGTCGACAGAAGCAATCAATCCAGCAGATTCCAAAGTAGCCACCACGACCAAGACCAAAGAGCTGTCCAAGGATGTCAGGGACAAGATTGTAGACTTGCACAAGGCTGGACTGGGCTACAAGCAGCTTGGTGAGAAGGTGACAACAGTTGGTGCAATAATTTGCAAATGGAAGAAACACAAAATAACTGTCAACCTCCCTCGGTCTGGGGCTCCATGCAAGATCTCATCTCGTGTAGTTGCAATGATCAGGAGAACGGTGATGAAGCAGCCCAGAACTACATGGGAGGAACTTGTCAATGATCTCAGGGTAGCTGGGACAATAGTCACCATGAAAACAGTTGGTAACACACTACACCATGAAGGACTGAGATCTTGCAGAGCCCACAAGGTCCCCTTGCTCAAGACAGCACATGTACAGGTCCGTCTGCAGTTTGCCAATGCACATCTGAATGACCCAGAGGAGAACTAGGTGAAAGTGTTGTGGTCAGATGAGACCAAAATCGAGCTCTTTGTAATCATATCATCAAATATTGGGTGAGCACCTCCTTCCCTCAGCCAGGGAATTGAAAATGGTTCAAGGTTGGGTATTCCAGCATGACAATGACCCAAAACACACGGCCAAGGCAACAACGGAGTGGCTCAAGAAGAAGCACATTAAGGTCCTGGAGTGGCCCAGCCAGTCTCCAGACCTTAATCCCATTTAAAATCTGTGGAGGGAGCTGAAGGTTCGAGTAGCTACACATCAGACTCGAAATCTTACTGTCTTGGAGAGGATCTGCAAAGAGGAGTGGGACGAAATACCTCCTGAGATATGTGCAAACCTGGTGGCGAACAACAAGAAACATCTGACCTCTGTAATTGCCAACAAGGGTTTTGCCACCAAGTACTAAGTCATCTTTTGCAAAGGGGTCAAATACTTATTTCACTCATTATAATGCACATCAATCTCTTGACTTTTGTCTTGTGGGTTTCTGAGGTTTTTCCTGTTGTTATTCTATCTATCACAGCTACAATAAACCTACCATTAAAATTATGGACTGGTCATTTCTTCGTCAGAGAGCAAACGGGAAAATTTAGCAGGGGATCAAATACTCCCCCCCTCACTGTACAGGTGACTCCCCACTTACGTGGGGGTTGCATTCTGTGGGGAGCCCACTGCACTACATACAGTTCCCCCCCAGCTGTTGAGTGGGGTAGCAGAGCAGCAGCGAGAGCTCCCACATGCCATTTTGGAGCCCTTAGAGTCTTTTCTTCTGGACTTTTGGCTCATTGGTGTCCTCTTTGGGCTCAGGGGAGGGTCTCCTAGTGAGCCATAAGGACTTTCCAGCTCTCCCCTGCCATTTTGGGTTAGAATATTATGCTTTTTGTTTTTGTTCCTGTTTTTGAAAATATTTTTGACACATTTCATTATTATTCTTATTAAATTTGTCTACCGCCCTTCATGCGAAGATCACAGGGTGGTTCACAACATTAATATACAAAATGAGAACACAAAATAAATAATAAAAATGAACAAAAGCGAAACCAAACCAATAACGCTCCTCCCAATTTTTTATATAATATGTAGAGTTGATATGGTTTACTATATCAAGTCTCAACTGATTTAGGTTATCGAAAATTTCCTGGTTTAAACTTTTTGAAACTTTAAAAATGAAAAAGGTGGACATCAAAGGTATTTTAACAAGAACTTACATTTTTTGACACTCCTTTCGCTCTCCCAGCATGGGATCTCCCATCTCCCCAAGGATGGTAGCTTCCACTTCATAGTGAACAATAAGTGCCTTTTCTGATGGATGTACATCAATATTTCCCCCCTTTACCTTCCTGTTAAGTAAGAAAAATTAAGTGTAGCAATTTAGCTGCGTGATACAATAAGAAAAACATATATTTGACCCTCTTGAAATTCAAAGGTCCTACGGCCCTCCTTAAGCGGTCTCCTGCTACTAATGTATTTATTTAAAGACTGTTTTGTTGTTGGTCTTTTATGTTTTAAGCAATATGCTCCTAAAATCCTTTTTTCTTTCTTTTTAGCATCCCTTATTGTCTTGCTTGCATTTCTTTTGCCAAAGTATATATTCCTTTTGGTTCTCTTCATTTTGTAAGACTTCAGTTTTCTGAAGGAAGCCACAAAGACACCCTCTTGGCCCTGGTGGTACAGTTATGTATCTGTGATATATATTCTAGCTGAGTTTATTGTTGTTTTAAACAATGCCTAGATATTTGCCAAGATATTTGATCTTCTTGGCTTTATCTCTCAGTACAAAGCCTTACTTTCATTTTTTGCTCCTGAAATGTGGGATACAACTAACTCCTATTAAAACAATTTCTAATGAAAAAGCAGTAAGGAAAAACATTGTCTGATCTTAGCACAAAAAGAATGACAGAGCCAATGACCACTTCCCATCACCAAAACAAGCAGATACAATTCTCCCCACCCTTTTCAGGTGAGTAGAATTGTTTGCTACCTACAGAGAACTATTAGTGCAAAATGTACTCAAGACTGTTTTGTTTATCCTCGGAATAGTCAGCTGAGGCAGTTACTACTATTCCCATTTTGGCAAATGGAGAGATAGCAAAATGCAGATGCTTCTAGCTAAGCAGTATGGTATCTACCAGTTCCAGGCCATATTTGCATCATGCATCACCCATGAGCTTCATTGACGTGCTCCACAGTGTGTCATCTAGCCCAACACATTTCAGTTACTACAACAGGCAGAAAAAAGCACTGTGGTCCACCAAAACCCTCAACAATTTTCATGAGGGGTTGTTTGGGAACCACTGATACAGGAGATTATTTCAAGCAGCTGTCTCAGAGTATACATGGATGACACTTCAGGTAGCAATCAGCACCTATTATTTGTCACAGTAACGGATGAGAAATAAAGCTGAGCACACTACTTGGCCTTCCATCTACCAGGTGTACTATCAAGTCACAAGATCATAAAAATATAAAAAGGACTGCCAGACTGCTCATAACCCAACAGTGATCAGAAAGAAGTCTCACAAACAGGGAATGAAGGTCACAGCCTTCCCGTTGCTTGTTCCCCAGGGACTAACATTCAGAGACATGAATGTTAGCAGCCACTTAGTTAGTTAGTTAGTTAGTTAGTTAATTTGTTGTTATGGTTCTCGACTAGCACACACATTTATACATCAAACAATCCAAAAGACAATCTAAAATATATACAATAAATATAAACTTTAACCTTTGTAAACACTGTTAGATAACAGAAGATATCACTACTTGGGAGGGTACGCATATAAATAATATATCTAAACTTTCACCATTATAAAATTATTAGATAAAAGCAGGTATCACTATTTGGGAGAGTACATCTAATAGTGGCACAGGAGCATCTTTAGTTCTGTCCTGTAATTTTATGAGCACTACTAACTAGGTCAGCCCAAATTTTTATGGCTCTAGCACAGAACTTGGCTGCCCTTGTTGTCACATTGGAGTTAGCATCTGAAAGGAGTCACTCTATATAGAAATTGTCCGAGTGTCCAGGAAGCTCAGCCAGCATCGGGGGGTGAGCTCGCCTTGCACCTCCTCGTAGAAGCTGCATCGCAGGAATACGTGGCCAATAGTTTCCACTTCCCCAGATCCACACGGGCAGCATCTCTCACACATTGGGGTCCATTTGTACTTCCCTTGAAGAACTGCTGAGGGCATTATGCGGTATCGGGCTAACATGAAAGCTCCTCTATGAGATGGTATTTCCAAATGGCAAAAATATGCAGCAGGGCGGGGTAAGTATCTCTTTGACTCCTGCGTAAGTGGGGTACTCTACTCAAATCCTTCTGCCTTTCTATATCTGTTATCCTCCGTTTAACAATGATCTTTGTTAGCAGCCACTGAAAAGTGCCCTCACATTTAAAGTTTATTCTGCTAAGTATCATGCCTTAGAAAGATGCCCTTGTACTGTCTGCTTTCTTCTTGCCATGATGCAGTGCAAAAGCTTCCAAAAGCACTATCACCTATCACTTAGTGGAAGAGAATATGTGCCTTGTGAGCAGATTGTCCCCCTAGGTCCAATCCCCCACTGGCCAGTGTTCGAAATTAGCAAGGTGCCAGGCACATTTTACACTAAGCTTTCGACCACTTGCGATCAAGTGAAGATGTCTGGGTGCCAGGATGGCACTTAATCTCTCACCATCTGGAGGTGTCTGCCTGGGGATCATTGGATCCGGACTCTTTTCACACACTAATACCCCATCCTGTAGAAGTCTTATCAGTTACTAGCCAATCCTGTAGAAGTCCTACCGTGTTTCTCCTAAAATAAGACGGTCCTCAAAAATAAGCCATGTCAGGCTTTTAATTACTAGAATAAATATAAGACATCCCCCGAAAATAAGCCGGGGGTGGGAGCCGCTTCGAGGAGCGCAGCGCAGTGCGAAGAGCCTAGTGAGAGGCAGCTGCGGCTGCAGGTGAAGCCCGGGATCTGCGTGGGCGACTGGGGGCGAACGCCCTGAGCGCTGCGGCGGTGGAGAAGAGGCGCCCGATCAGCTGAGGATTGCCTTTCGGACTGTCTTTTTTCTTGAGGATTAATTTTTGACTCTGCATATTCCGAACTATAAGAAATTATAAGTGCTTGGCTCTTTCTGATAGCCCTTTTTTTCTTCGACTCTGCACATTGTGATTCAAAATAGAAATGCCTGGCCTCCTGAGTGCCTTATTGACTATGCATACGCTAGCTAACTAATTAAGGCAGCAAACTCCTTGCGATATCTCTACCGTTGCTTAGCAAAACTGCACACCCCGCTCCCGCTCGAAAAAATAAGACATCCACCGAAAATAAGCCATGGTGTGTTTTTTTGGAGGAAAAATAAATATAAGACGTGTCTTATTTTAGGAGAAACACGGTATCAACTTTTAGAAGACATCTGTTTTTATATATGTGCAGGAAGCTGCCCAGAGTGGCTGGGGAAACCCAGCCAAATGGGCAGGGTATAAATAATAAAATTATTATTATTATTATTATCTTTTATCTGCACAATCAGAATAAATTTCTGGAACCAAATTGCTTTTTCTGTGCAGCTTGAGCCCTGAGCAGGAGCAGTCAGCATTAAAAAGAGAGAGCTCAGAATAGACCAATATATATGTGAACTGTTATTGGATCAAGGGACTTTTCTTCTTCAAGTTCTCAGCATTCTTAACCCAGCTCAAGGTCGTCCTCTGAACCAGCCAGACGTTGAACTGTTAATCGATTGCGGTCAGCCCACCGTTTGGAAAATAAGACTTTAGAGTTGTCTTTCCCCCAAAACAGCAACCAGACACTCTGTTTCGGTGACAGCAACCTTTGGTTTTAAAGAGCCGTTTTTTGCACCTAGTTTTTACGCTGGGGCTGGCCTCTCCAGACAGGATTGGGAGAGATCCCTGCTTGAAACCCTGGATGTCCCTGAATTACAAGTCCCATCATCTCTGACCACTGGCTGTGCTGGCTAAACATGGACCACTTATAAACACCATCTGCAACTCCTCGTAAGATTCCATCAACGGTGTCTCTGAAAATTTTTACCCATCACTTGGGAAGATAGGCGAACTAATGCCGGTGCACCGGAAGAAGCAAAGATTACCAATGTCGAAGCAATGATTCTTCAACATGTACTTTGTTGGATTGTTCATGTTGTTCGGATGCCTGATTATCACCTTCCAAAGCAACTACTCTATTCTGAACTTAAAAATGGAAAGTGCAATGCCAGTGGTCAACCAAAGAGGTTTAAAGATGCTCTCAAGGCTAATCTAAAAAAAATGTAGTATAAACACCGACAACTGGGAAACACTGGCCTGCGAGCACTCCAACTGAAGAAGAGCCTTTACCAAAGGTGCCATGGACTTTGAAGACGCTCAAACTCAGGATGAAAGGGAGAAACGTGCTAAGAGGAAGGCACACTTGGCAAACGCTCACCGTGATCAACTCCCGTCTGGAAACCTATGTCCCCACTGTGGAAGGATGCATGAATCCAGAATTGGCCTCCACAGTCACTTACGGACTCACTGTTAAAACCGTGTTCATGGAAGACCATGATCGCCAAAGAAGAAGTTGGCTAAGGATGATGGGAGTTGTGTTCCATCAAACACCGGGGGGGGGGGGTGATTCGGAGCAAGATGAGCCAATGGTCTGAGCTTCCTTCATCCCACTAAGTTCTCTCCCCCACCTCAAGGACCCTCACCTTCTCCCCAAACCCACCACCAACTTCTCCCCCACCCCACCCCAACTGACCCTCACCTTCTCCCCAAAGCCACCCTCACCTTCTCCCCAAACCCACCACCAACTTCTCCCCTACCCCACCCCACGGGCCCTCACCTTCTCCCCAAACCCACCCTCACCCTCTCCCCCCACCCCACCCCAAGGACCCTCACCTTCTCCCCAAACACGCCGCCATCTTCTCCCCCCCTCCACCCCGGCTTTTTCTCCACCTCCCACCACCTCATGACCCACAGCACCCGACCCCAAATCTCTCCGCGACCCCCTCACCGGCGCCCCTCCCGCACCCCCAACTCGTTGACATCTGAGGAGGGGGGGTGAGGGGAGAGAAGGGGAGGATGCTCGGCCGGGGGGGGGGGAGGTGGGGCCGTTTCGCTGCCGCTCCCTAAACACCAGGCCCCGAGGCGCTCTACCTCTTGAGGTACCGGGCGTCCTCCCCCTGCATGGCGGCGGCCGCGGTGCTGAAGCGCGAGGGGGGCTGCGAGGGGCGCCCGTCGCCGGCGGACATCGGGGGAGGCCAGAGGGGGCGGGGAGGGCGCCGTTGCCAGGGAGACGGAAAGAGCGAGGGATGGAGAAGCGACAGGCGGACGCTGAGGGCAGCAAGGCGCAGGCGCAGGCGGTGGCCTCCGAACTGCGCAGGCGCGCTAGGCGTCACGAGGGGGCGGGGCGAAGGGCTCTCAGGCGGTCGAGCTCTGTCAGTTTTGGAATATGTTCCTATTATGTCTCTCTGTGAGTGAGTGAGTTTTAATTCAGTTAATGCTTCGTTGTTGCTTTTTTAATGTTGGGGTTTCTATTCCTCTGTGTTATTCACTTTTCTTGTTTTTAGTCTGTAAGCCGCCTTGAGTCCCTGTCGTGGGGGCGGGGGGAGGCGGGGTATATAATAATAATAATAATAATAATAATAATAATAATAATAATATAGATTATTGATGTAAACCCCCAAAATGTATTTTCTATAGTAAAGTTTTTACCTCTATCTTCAGTACATTTTATTTTATTGCTATGGCTAGTGGCTGATGCAAATAAAGATTTTTCTGATTCTAATAATAACAATATTATTTTTTTAATGACGGGGTTTCTATTCCTCTGTGTTTTTAACTTTTCCTGTTTTTAATATGTAAGCCGCTCTGTGTTCCTGTCGTGGGGGGGGTATATATATATAAATAAATAATAATAATAGAGGAGATTTTCTAGGGGGGTTGTAGGCTGGTGCATGCATGGGGGCAGGGAGGGCAACTGGCCTACCCCCCCCCCAAATCCTTTAAAAAAAATGAAAACACTTAATTGACAACTTTTCGGGGGAGTCCCCCAAAGCTCAACAACTTTTTGGACAAACTTTGAAGACTCAATCCCAAAGCTCAACAACTTTTTGGGCGAGCTTTAAAAGCACCCAATTAACAACATTTGGGAGGTTAGGGTCAACAATGGGGGGGGAGCACAAAAATCCTGTCTATGCCAATGCTGGGTTGGGGTTTCCGGGTGCAAAATATCCTGTGCACGAATGCAAACCTTCTCCCTTCTTGCAATTTGAAGCTATTGGTTCGGGTCTTCCCCTCTGGAGAAGGGGAAAAACAAGCTTGCTCCATGTGACAGACCTTGAGATATTTGAAAATGGCTATCATAGCTTTCAGTCTAATCTTTAATTTGGGATTCGGATGTACTGTACAGCTCTGATTTTTAGCAGACAGAAGAGTAAAGGATTACTGGAGGGACTTTGGTAAGTAATCCTGATAAGTTATGTTGGTGTCCTTCTAGTGAGCAGTCCCAGTGCCCATTCTAATGAAAGATTTCCATTTACAGACTGGGAAACTGAAACAGCAGTCCTATACATGCCAGTAATGGTCCATATGAGTTCATATATGCAAAAAGACAAACAATTTTTCATTATCTGGAATATTCTGGGAATGGCTCCCTAGATATCAAACTGTTCTCCATGAAGATGGGTGGGCCATTAAAAAAATCCATTATCTCACTGCTAGTCAATGGAGTATTATAGATACTTGAATGACAGGAATGATTTTTTTAAATGGGACATCTTTCTGTGTGAAGTTATAAATTGCATAGTGTTAGAATTCAACTCAGAATTTATCTGCATTGCAAGTGATGGGAGAATGTCCAAGTTTGCTTAATACAAGATAAGACCTTAACCTTACTTTGTGTCTGTAGTGTTTGTTTAATTTACTTTAACTGATAGTCTTTAATTTAATACAGAAGTCAACTTACAAATGGTTGTTGGTAAAAATGAACATAAAAGGGATTTCTGCCCATAAAATGGAATTATTGCAGTCCTACCTAGTTACGATGCTGAAAAATGGATCCAAGGCTTCCTGATGTCCAGCTACCTCGCACATCATGATGGTCTATGATGTTCAGCATGTGCCTGAATTGATACTTTAAAGGCAGCTTTAGTGAAAAGGGCATTGGTGTTGCTGAAACCCAGCATCTTAGTGACCGGTGAACTGTGACATCACTATAACTCCAGACTTACTTGCTGGTAAGAAAAGGAAAGTCACAGTGGTCATTAACTTGTGCTCTTTGTCTTTCTGGGGTTTTGTTTTTCATGCATCTCTAAACATATTTTGTCCTAAAAATAACATTTATTTATTTATTTTTACAAATTTTGCTCCTTTTTCCAGCCAAATTTGTAAGATTTGGATACATTTTAATCTAAATGATTATTATGTTCTGACTCATCTAAATGGAGTCCATCTGCTTTAAAATGTTAACCAGATGAAATTCTCCTCCTTCCCTATACATAGGATGTATTTTTAAGGGAACATTTTAATTACAGTGGGCCAGATTTAACTAAGTTGTGCTTATGGAAGCCAGCACAAGAAGTCTTGCTAGTGCAGTGGAACTTCCTCCCTTATCCTCCCCCTCTGCCTTTTCCAAATTTGTTCAGGGGGGTCAGGAGAACCCTCAGAACAGCAAGAGAGGGGTGTGATGTTGAATGCTGCCCTAAATACTTACATCATCATACATCATATATCGTTTAATTTGTACGCTATCTTTTGATAGTTCTAATCATGCTCAGGGTCTATTACAACATGAAAAAATACATAATTACAAACACAATAAAAGATGTCATAAAGAATAAAATGTCAAAAAGTACACAACAAAATTTAACAATTTCCACATAAATCATAATAAGTTCTCAAATAAAGATGACAAAAATCAACAGTAGCAACAAGCTCCCCCCTCCCACAAAAACCCTAAACATTCATTCATTCATTTACCAACCACCTTTATCTTTATCTTCCAAGGACTTTGTTTCATTCTTGCAACAAACGTTTTAGGTAGGTTAGACTGGCCCTAAATCATCCAAGTGAGCTTCATGTCTAAGTTGGAATTCAAATCATGGTCTCCCAGGTCATAGTCCAACACTCTAACCACCATATCCTAGCCCAAGATTCATTTTTTTGTAGTTGTAGTCATCCACGGCCTCACCCTCCTAGGTTGGGTGGGGGAAAGGCCTGCAAAGAAATGATTCAAAATAAAACATAATTATGGAAACTTTCTCAAGGAAAAGCAGTATAACCTAAGAAGCAGGGATTGTCAATGAGCTTTCCATTGTAACTAGAACACTTTTAATGTTTACCTTAAAAGCTCTGGCACATGAGATTGTATCCATACAAATTTACTAATATGTATTTTACTAATCCAGGGGAAATGCTGTACTATGAGTCCCCAAGGCTTAATATCTAGGTGTTGGATATTTGATAAACTTAACATGGTGCTTTCTTAGTGGGATACAGCCCTCCTGGGACAGCTTTGTACAACCCAACCCATTAAAAATACAATGTATGCTTCCCTTGTCAGGTCACTTCAAGCGGTTTTCTTAAATTTACATTTGTTACTTGATCAGACTCCCCAATCTCTGGAGGAAATCTTTAGTCTTTTCATGTTACAATGATTTCAGTTACTGGGGACGACTTGATACAAATGTTATTTTAACTACTAAAGGTAAAGGGACCCCTGAACATTAGGTCCAGTCGTGACCAACTCTGGGGTTGCGGCACTCATTTCGCTTTACTGGCCGAGGGAGCCGCTGTACAGGTCATGTGGCCAGCATGACAAAGCCGCTTCTGGTGAACCAGAGCAGCACACGGAACACCCCGTTGCGGGGATTCGAACTGCCAACCTTATGATCGGCAAGCCCTAGGCTCTGTGGTTTAACCCACAGCGCCACCCGCGTTGTATTTTAACTCCTAGTCCTGAGTTAAACAGAGCTGAAGAGAGTCATGTCAATGCAAGGAAAGAACAGATAGAAGTATTTTTAATTACGTTATGTATTATTGTGGTTTTATACTCTAAACCGCTCTGTGATCCTCAAATGAAGAGAAGTTTATTTATTTATTATTATTATTATTATTATTATTATTGATTATGATGATTATACAGTAATAGTAAACTACTAAAAATAAAAGCAGATAACATGGTTTGTAATATGTTTTTTTAAGGTCAGTGAATAAGTACAAATGACCACTTACCAACTAATAACAACCCAAGCTCTAAATGTAGCTATATCAAAAGCTGTTCATTTGTAGTGTTCTACTACATTCCATCAAGTTTTGAGGATTTATTTTAACCACCACCTGGCTCTCCAAATAAGTGTCTGATAGAATACATATGAGTAGTAAAATTATCCTCACACTTGATAGAACATTTAAAAAGCCACTGTCTTCCAACACAAATTATCTACAGTGGTGCCTCGCAAGACGAATTTAATTCGTTCCACTAGTCAATTCGTTTTGCGAAAAATTTGTCTTGCGAATTGCGGTTTCCCATAGGAATGCATTGAAATTTCTTTTTTTTGCCCATAGGAACGCATTAATTAAATTTCAGTGGATTCCTATGGGAAACCGCGATTCACAAGATGAATTTTTCGCAAAACGAATTCATCTTGCGAGTCACCATCAGATCGCAAGATGCATTCGTCTTGCGAAAAATTCGTCTTGCAGGGCATTCATCTTGCGAGGTACCACTGTATTGGCATATACAGTTTGTTGACTTTTCTTTAGAAACACACACAGGCATCCAAAACAACTCAAGGCAAGTTCTCAAATTATAAAACTGTATGCACAACTTGTGACCCACCAGGCTAAAATATCCTTCAGTTAGCTGTATCACATGGCCTGCCAGGAACACAATACAGTGGTACCTTTACTTACGAATTTAATGCATTCCGAATGCACATTTGTAAGTCGAAAAAAATTGTAAGTCGAATCCCATAGGAATGCATTGGGACAAAAAAATCGTAAGTAGAAGCAACCCAATCTAAAAATTCGTAAGTAGAAAAAATCCTATCTAAACCGCATCCAAGATGGCGGACGGAGCTCCATTCATAAGTAGAAACATTTGTAAGTAGAGTTATTTGTAAGTAGAGGTACCACTGTAAATGTCTTGTTTTGATCTCTGTCTAGGAGTGCACAGGCTGGGAAGGGATGTCAAGCCCTTTGTAGGCCATGGCCCATGCCTGGTGGACTGCATTTGGCTTTGTCGGTCACTGGCTGTGCAGTCATGGATTGAATATGGCAGCTGAACTGGAATGGTTGTCAAGAGAGCTCTTACATAGGGCATTGCTTTGTGCGAAAGGATCACCTACACAGCTCTGATAGGACCTAAGGCTCTGTGCTCCAGGTTTCATATCTGCAATCCTACCTTGAAACCCTGGGACTGAAGAAACAAGGCCTTTCTTCTGGTATTTCTGCATATAATGTAATTGATTTAGCAGTAAACGTGAAATGGCCTCAGTGGAACATATCTGGCAAGGCTCTCTGAGGAGTGAGTTCTGTGATGCCAACTCCTACAAGGTCACAGAATGTGAGCCTAATAAAGAGGAAGCATTGAATGCTGGGAACGAGCAAGGGGAAAAGTCTGTTGATAAAAGAGGGGAGGGGGAAAGGATTCAAGGGAAGAACGCAGATAGCAAGGCATCAGAAAGTAAAGGAAGAATGAACACAAGGATCAGGATTGAGTCTGAAAGAACTATATAGTATACAAAAAGCAGCTTAATAATAATAACAAGTGGCATACCATAAAATTTGGCATGATGGTTTATTTTGTGGTGTGTCCATTATTGAATTTACGACTTAATTGGTTGTTTTTATTTATTAAAACAACTACCGGTATTTTTTAAAAAAATCTGCCATGCTGAATGCTGTTTGCCCAGAATAAAAAATGGGACAAAAGAGATGAATGCCCTTTGGAGCCTTGGATCCAGACTTGGAGCAGAAATATTGAAATCAATGAGGCATGTGGACTATTGTTTTCAGTTGGTCTAAAATCATTGGACTGAACCAATAATGGCTCTAACATAACACCTAAAAGCTATTACTACCTGTTTTCAACCTTAGAGGAGCAAGCAAGCCCCATTTTGAATAGGAGCTAACCAACAGAGGGCAACACATGCCCATATGAAATAGTTCTTGCTCCTTGAAATTTCTGGTCAAAAATATTATAGTGACCTCAAGCAATTCGCCGCCGCCGCCCTGCAAGAGATCAATATTAACTTTGAACAATTCCCATATTTTTTTGGGGGGGGAGATTTTCATTATAAAATGTATGTTCTAAATATACACCACTCAGCAAACAATTTTTTGCCCTTCCATACAGCACATACCTTTTTCAGAACCTCAAACTCTTTATCCTTCCAAGGCAGTACAATAATGAGCAGCTGGTTTTCTATTATCCAGAGAACTACAGTTGGATAGGGAGTAATCCAGCATTAGTTACAAGTTGGAGGACAAACAATTCGTACACAGTACCAGAAGACGGGTAATGAACATTCCACCAAATGGGTCCTGTTGGAGATTATTTGCAGAATCCCCTCTTTCAAAGTGGTTTTTCCTCTCACTGATGGAGTCTGCCTTTCTTGGCTACAACAAAGAAGAAGAAGAAGAAGAAGAAGAAGAAGAAGAAGAAGAAGAAGAAGAAGAAGAAGAAGAAGAAGAAGAAGAAGAAGAGGGGGAGGAGTTTGGATTTGATATCCCGCTTTATCACTACCCAAAGGAGCCTCAAAGCGGCTAACATTCTCCTTTTCCTTCCTCCCCCACAACAAACACTCTGTGAGGTGAGTGGGGCTGAGAGACTTCAGAGCAGTGTGACTAGCCCAAGGTCACCCAGCAAGCTGCATGTGGAGGAGCGGAGACGCGAACCCGGTTCCCCAGATTACGAGTCTACCGCTCTTAACCACTACACCACAATGGACCTTGAATGTAAGGACTAACTGTATCTGTGAGTGCGAGTGTGTTCACCCAAAGTCCACCACCAGTTATGGCCACACCTCTGCTATGTGGCCCCTGAGTACTCACTCACCACCCCATGTGGCCAAAATGTGGCCCACTCCTAGTTTAAGTATAACCCCCCCTCCAAAAAAAACCCCAGTTTGCAGTGTTGTGAAAAATTACAGACACATCCCAAATACCCTAAAACAATAAATAGAACTTATTGATAAATGCCCCATCCTGTGTCTTGCTGCAGCATCACACAGGCGCCAGGGGGGGGGGAGGCAATGTTTTGGTGCCATCAATTTACTTTGTGCTTCGTAGGCTAACATAAATGCAAAAGGGAGGGGGGTGGAAGAGATGGCATGTCAACAACTGTGTCCGCACAACATGACAAAATGATGTGACGTTGTCAGCATTTTCACCATGTAGCAGTGGTGCTGGAGGAGACTCTTGAGAGTCCCATGGACTGCAAGAAGATCAAGCCTATCCATTCTGAAGGAAATCAGCCCTGAGTGCTCACTGGAAGGACAGATCGTGAAGCTGAGGCTCCAATACTTTGGCCACCTCATGAGAAGAGAAGAATCCTTGGAAAAGACCCTGATGTTGGGAAAGATTGAGGGCACTAGGAGAAGGGGACGACAGAGGACGAGATGGTTGGACAGTGTTCTCGAAGCTACGAACATGAGTTTGACCAAACTGCGGGAGGCAGTGCAAGACAGGAGTGCCTGGCGTGCTATGGTCCATGGGGTCACGAAGAGTCGGACACGACTACCGTAAATGACTAAACAACAACAACAGCAGCAGTGCAACAGGCAGTTATGCCCATGCAGATATTTAGGATGTGGCTAGCATATGCTTTTTCATGGCCACTAAATGCCCGCTTGCATTTTTTTTTTTTACAAAAAAAGGTCTTGCATCAGTGCAGAATGAATGAAAGTGCAAATTTAGGTTTGGTGAACCTCCAGGGGAAAGTTTATGGGATTGCAAGCAGCTACAATCTGAAGAAGTCCTTATGGTTTTCTTATGCTACAGATACATTATCATTAATGTAGCTGACCTCCCACATCCCCTAGTGCATTATCATGTTATTTTTGTATGGCTCTGAGCCCTTAGTGGTTGCGGGTGAGTTATAAACCTAAAGACATGGCCTTTGTATTGGGAAACAACAGTGCTAAGGGGTGCAGGAATAGCCATGGGACAATGTCTCTGTCCCTTTCAAGAGGAAGCTAACGAGTTTTAAGATGGGATGTAAAGTGACCTATCTAAGAGCAGATATACTTTTCCCCTGTCTAAGCAATCTGGCTTTTTATCACTTCCCAGCACCTGCTAGTGCAAGAGCATGACACTTCGGGGATTATTCCGAGCAAGTGTCAGGAGACTCGGGCAAACAGACAGACAGCCACATATAGAATGACAGAGATGGACGTGGCTTAAATGACACCACCGGAGCCCTCCGAGAGGGCAGACAGGTCCCACTTGGCACCCAGGCAACTTCCTCCAGGGAATTGTGAATAGCATGGAGTATATGGGGGCCCATTTAGCCTTTAAATCGCGCTGGCACAAGACAGACGAGGAACTCTGTCGACATAGCATGTCCTTCATCCTCCACAAGGCAATTCGGAACGATTTTTTCCAGAGTTACCTCTACCTTCTGGAGCGGCTGCCTCTGGGTGAGTATGCTGAAAAGCAGCAGCAGTGTGGAGTGGCTTGCCAGGGTATGCTTGGCTTCTGAAAAGAAGAGCAGACAGGGGTTTTTGGACCTCTGCCCTGGAAGCCCCACCCTCTTTTCATATTGGTTGGAAAGTTTTCACAGAGGTGAACTTAATTTGTTTGCTCTTGAAATACTGATTTGCAGTCATCTTTAAATGTGATATGGATGGTAGTCAACCAGCAAAATAGACCTTGGCGGTACGTCTCCACATGTTTGTTTATTTCTGAAGGAAGTGTCTGTAAGATCCATTAGTCAGTGCCACTGACCAGTTGTTAATGGCCCGACTACAGATTAAAAATCAATATTGGACCACCCCCAGAATCCATCACCAAGGTTTGACCAGGTTCCCTTTCCCTTGCCTGCCTGCCTGCTTCTGTCTCTTGCATGCCCCTATAGTTGCAGGTTGTGTTAGAAAGGTACGGTTAGAAAGGTTGTGTTGGAAAGGTACACAGCCTGCTTTAGCTAGTACTATGAGGCAGTGGGTTGGTTCTCACATAACACTAAGGGGCCGTCCACATTTCTGTTTGCCTTGTTATTTCCCCCTAGGAAAGCCACCAGTTTAGCACTGAATCAGAACAAATAGCAACTGGGTTTTCCGCAGATGGCCACTCAGACCCATGTTTTCTATGCATGGGACGTGTAGACGAGCCCCAAGTCAAACTCTTGGCTTAGAGCAAACATACCACAAGCCTGCAGGTCCCCAGAGAGGATATCGCAGTTGCTGCGCCTCTCCAGCCCTTATGCTGCTATGAGCTAAGCCATGGTTTGGCGTCAAATGTCAACTGAACCTGGGCTTGTAGTTTGCCTCCTCCAGACAAACTGAACAAGTTTTGGTTACAGCTCATGGCCTGTCTCGGGCAAGGCAGACCACAAGCCCAGGTTTGGATAACACACTATGCCAAACCATGGCTTAGCTGGCAACAGTGCAGCATCCGTTTCCTCCCTGGGGACCTACATGGTTTGCCTTAGTGTGTCATATGGACCAGGTCAGCGAGTAACGCCAGGAAGAAAAGAGAATTTGCGGAGAGCAGTCCTCAGGGTCTCTTCCCACTCTACAATTCTATGATCCTGCTGTGTCTTGCGTTTGAAATTCACTTGTACGCTGCTCGCTTTTAAGATCTGCTAATGTACACAGTGTAAACTGTTACTAGAGCAAAGGGAATGTGCGAGACCAGGATTTTTAGTCCTTTCTTGCAATTCGAAGCCATTGGCTCGTGTCCTACCCTCCAGAGCAGGAGAAAACAAGCTTGCTCCATCTTCCATGTGACAACCCTTGAGATACATGGCTATCCTATCTCCTCTCGGTCTCCTCTTTTCCAGGCTAAACATACCCAGCTCCCTCAATCATTCCTCATCAGGCTTGGTTTCCAGACCCCTGATTATCTTGGTCCTCCTCCTCTGTACATGTTCCAGCTTGTCCACATCCTTCTTAAAATGTGGGGCCAGAATTGGACACAGGACTCCCAAGTGTGGTCTGACCAAGGCAGAATAGAGAGGTACTATGACTTCCCTTCATCTGGACTACTGTCTGGATGCATTTGTTGCTGCTGCCTATACAGTGGTACCTCGGTTTATGAACACAATTGGTTCCGGAAGTCTGTTCATAAACTGAAGCGTTCATAAACTGAAGCGAGCTTTCCCATTGAAAATAATGGAAAATGAATTAATCCGTTCCAGACAGTCCGCGGAGTACTTGAACTGAAGCGTTCATAAACTGAAGCGAACTTTCCCATTGAAAGTAATGGAAAGTGGATTAATCCGTTCCAGACGGGTCCACGGAGTACTTAAACTGAAGTGTTCATAAACTGAAGCATGGGTGTAATTGGTTCCGGAAGTCTGTTCATAAACTGAAGCGTTCATAAACTGAAACGAACTTTCCCATTGAAAGTAATGGAAAGTGAATTAATCCGTTCCAGATGGGTCCGCGGCATTCATAAACCGAAAATTCATAAACCGAGGTGTTCATAAACCGAGGTTCCACTGTAGTAGCATTGACTGGGGTACACGGTGTCCCACAGGGTCTACGGTCGAGACACATATCCCATTTGGGACCCCCCGTTTGCATGGATACACACCACATGGATAGATACCACTAGTGGTACCTACTACATCAGGCATCCCCAAACTGCGGCCCTCCAGATTTTTGGCCTACAACTCCCATGATCCCTAGCTGACAGGACCAGTGGTCAGGGAAGATGGGAATTGTAGTCCAAAACATCTGGAGGGCCGAAGTTTGGGGATGCCTGTACTACATCCTGTAAAGTTCCGTTTTCTTACATCAGGGAGAATGACCAGACGCATTGTCTAGTAAAAATGCTTAACACATTTGCAGAGCAACCCCTGTGGTGCAAGATCTCGTGAAGCTAAACACCCAGGCGCTTGGTTGCAATAGCTGTCACATACCTCTTAAATATCTGAAGCGCAATAAGCACAGAACTGTCATTCATGCAGCGACCATGAAGCAAGCAAAGGAGAAACTTCATCTACCAAACAATTTTAAACAATAACTAGAACACCAGAATTGCATTCAGCTGGGGTGGAGACTGGGGGTAGTTTTCTCAATTGAAAGGCAGACATGTCACTTCGAGAATGGTGGGCAACCTTGTCACGGTCCTCCAAACCCACTTACTTCTTTCTTTTGTTCTGGGATGAGCTTTGAAGCAGGTGGGGGGCTGAGTGGGTTTTTCTGCAGGTTTACAGCAAGACTCCTTTTTTGTGTCAGCAGAAATCTGCATGTCGTGGGCATCCTAGCGTTGGCTGAGGCTTACGATATCGCCAACTGTCAGGGTAGTTTTGCAGCCTTAAAAAAAAAAATCGTTTATTTTTTGTTTGAAAAATAAACATATACCATGTTTCTCCGAAAATAAGACACTGTCTTATATTTGTTGCTGTTGTTTAGTCGTGTCCGACTCTTCGTGACCCCATGGACCAGAGCACGCCAGGCACTCCTGTCTTGCACTGCCTCCTGCAGTTTGGTCAAACTCATGTTCGTAGCTTCGAGAACACTGTCCAGCCATCTCGTCCTCTGTCGTCCCCTTCTCCTGGTGCCCTCAATCTTTCCCAACATCAGGGTCTTTTCCAGGGAGTCTTCTCTTCTCATGAGGTGGCCAAAGTATTGGCGCCTCAGCTTCAGGATCTGTCCTTCCAGTGAGCACTCAGGGCTGATTTCCTTAAGAATGGATAGGTTTGATCTTCTTGCAGTTCATGGGACTCTCAAGAGTCTCCTCCAGCACCATAATTCAAAAGCATCAATTCTTCGGCGATCAGCCTTCTTTATGGTCCAGCTCTCACTTCCATACATCACTACTGGGACCACAGCGCCACCCGCCTCCCTTATAAGATGAGCAGCCTACCAGCCTACCTATAAGATTAGACCACAGCGCCACCCGCCTCCCTTATAAGATGAGCAGCCTACCAGGGAAATGTGGAGCAAGTCTAGACTGACATTCCATCTTGGTATCAGAAACAGCTCCCCTGTCCAGTATTTGCTTATCATGGTATCCTCATGTGTAACATAATTTGAGATGCTACGTCTATGCCAGGGGTCAGCAAACTTTTTCAGCAGGGGGCCGGTCCACTGTCCCTCAGACCTTGTGGGGGGCCGGACTATATTTTGGTGAGGGAAATGAATGAATTCTTATGCCCCACAAATAACCCAGAGATGCATTTTAAATAAATAATTTAAATAAATTCTGGGCTGCATCAATAGGAGTATAGCATCTAGATCAAGGGATGTAATAGTACCACTGTATTCCGCTCTGGTCAGACCTCACATGGAGTACTGTGTCCAGTTCTGGGCACCACAGTTCAAGAAGGATACTGACAAGCTGGAACGTGTCCAGAAGAGGGCAACCAAAATGGTCAAAGGCCTGGAAACGATGCCTTATGAGGAACGGCTTATGGAGCTGGGTAGGTTTAGCTTGGAGAAGGGGTGATATGATAGCCATGTTCAAATATATAAAAGGATGTCATATAGAGGACAGAGAAAGGGTGTTTTCTACTGCTCCAGAGAAGCGGACACGGAGCAATGGATTCAAACTACAAGAAAGAAGATTCCACCTAAACATTAGGAAGAACTTCCTGACAGTAAGAGCTGTTCGGCAGTGGAATTTGCTACCAAGGAGTGTGGTGGTGTCTCCTTCTTTGGAGGTCTTTAAGCAGAGGCTTGACAGGCATATGTCAAGAATGCTTTGATGGTGTTTCCTGCTTGGCAGGGGGTTGGACTGGATGGCCCTCGTGGTCTCTTCCAACTCTATGATTCTGTGATACTGTAAAAGGACACATTCTACTCGTGTTAAAACACGCTGATTCCCGGCCTGTCTGCGGAGGACCGGCTCTAGGGTTAGTCTCGGGGGTGCGGGGTGGCAGGGCGCCAGGCCGGCAGGAGGGTGCTGCGTGGCAAAGCCGCGTGGAAGCCGTGCTGCGCGCTGCGCCCGCCCACCAGGGCGGGGGCGCCGGAGCGATCTCCGCCCCACGGCGCCAGGGCGCCCGGCCGGCTTGAGACGGCCCTGCGTCCGCAGGCTGGATTTAGAAGGCGATGGGCCAGATCTGGCCCCCGGGCCTTAGTTTACCTACCCATGGTCTATGCCATGGGCAAAAATCTGACACAACTGTCAGACACATTTTAGAATGCTCTAACTACATCTGCAAAGTGGCACGGCAGAGTAATTGCTGTCCATTGCGCACCTATTCCACTGTCCATTTCTGTAAACAAGTTTTGCAGCATTTTTTGATAGTGCTTACAAACCCGTGAAGCATGTTTGAGTGGAGGCAAAAGTGGCCCAAAATACGTGAGCTGCAATCGTGTCTCTATCATACCATTTCCACAACTTTCTCTCTCCTGCCTTTGAGGATTTTACAGCTGTGCTCCAGGCTACTACACCCACTCCACTGGAATGGTTACTCAAGATACAGATAAAATATATCAGATGCTGTTTTCTTTCCGCAGGTCATATATGGCTATATAAGTGTCAGGAGAGGAGAAAGAGAAGCTCCCAGAATTGCACAGCAACCATTACAGCCCAGTCACCACAACCAGGGGATCATCTGCCATTGTTTGTTTGCATTTGCAAAATTGTTTGTGGCGGAGGATGCAAAAAATAAATCACCAGGGGGTGTAAAAAAACAACCCAGGTCTGACCTGTGCTGAGTTCAGCACTCACTTGCAGCATACATCTCTCAGGCATAACATAAATGTGTAATGGATTAAAGGTTTAATAGTATCCGCTCAGCAGTTGTCTTAAGCAGGTGATGACAAGGAGGGCTGGGAACATTGCTTTTGTTGGAAGGAGCAACAGCCCAGGCATGTTGTTTAGATGAAACTTAAGAGCCCTATTCTCACAGTCTGCCTTGCTGTGAATTATTCCCATTACATTTTCTTGATGCTTGCAAGAGACGTCGTCATTGTTAAACTGTGTTCTGGATTTGCTGTCAGTAGCAAATGTAAAAGAAAATAAAACTATAAAGACCAATTAAGAGTGCAGTTTAGTCCTTCTCACAATGTATGTGTTAGCAAAATCACTTGAAGAATGCAGAGGGAGTCCAGAGAGAAAAGGAATCCTGATAACATTTTACTGAGGAAACTGAACACAAAAGAATGCAATCTGAGGAGAAAGGAACAGAGAGGCTTTCCTCTTTCTTACTTTTAAACCTTGTACAAAGCAGGGAGACATACAACCAAAACACAGAGGGAAAATTCCCTCAAAACTACATAGCCAATCAGGGTATATGCTACCTCAGTGAAGATCAGACCACTCTGCCACTCTACCAGACAACACATCTACCCTTTCCTTTTGGTGAGCTGACTCACCAAGAACGAAATTAACCCATATAAAACATAACATAACAACATAACATAACAAACTGCTGTTGCACTTCCAACAATATGTATCATGACAAGTGACTTTTGTCTCTGCATATGTTACTTGTACAGGGTAAGCATAATGAAAAGGGGCCTTCTCTATGCACTGAGACTCCTTGTTTGCCCACAGTTGAACATTATTTAGTTGTTAATCTCTATTTTCATCGGAGAAATGTTGGAGGGTATGACACCAATACGTCAATCCCTTTGGTTCTGCAGCCACAGCCGCCAGAGAAGTGGCAAAGGCACGCAAGGACACCCCACTCTATCCTTTCCAGATTTGCAGCCCCCTGCCCCCAGCTCTCTGCAACCTGCCGCTTGAGGCAATTGATTCATTGAGGCTAATGGTTGGGCCGGCTCTGCTGCCTTCTAACAAGAAGTGTATATATATATATATGTTTATACAACTGGGAAAGACCGCAAACAGTTATTGCTTTTGTCTCCTTGTAGTCAAACTTTATGCTCTGACAAGCGAAGTCATCAACGGTGAGATGCAGTTCTATGCCAGAGCCAAACATTTCTACAAAGAGGTGCCAGCATCGGAAGAAGGCATGATGGGGGATTTCATCGAGTTGTCCAACACAGATGTTGAGTCCTCCAGGGAATTTCTTAAGAATTTTGTAGGGGTGAGTTGTGTCTGTCTTTGAAGTTCACATCTCTTGTTATAAACCCCTTTGGTTTTATGATTGTGCCTCCATTTTGTGCAAGAAAAATATGGAGACCACATTCCTCTTGTCTTTCCGAGGGATGTGTGTGTGTAAAGGACTTTGAGGGGAAATAGCCCACAAATTTGAAACTTGCATTTGGAAGTGTGTGGCTCAAATCTAGTTGGCCTTGGTGAGAAGAATTTGGTCTTAACTGGCTGTATACATGTTCGCTGAGGGTAAGGACAGGAAATCACTTTTTCCCAATGACAAGATATTTCAATGGCTCCTTGCAAGAAAGCAGTGATAGCTTTTGTAAATTTGTTCCGGTCAGCCATGACAATCGGCAACTCTTTATCTCAGAGACTTGAACTGGTTGCAAGTTTTCCTGGGGAGCAGTTTTATGTTCCTTCAGTGCGCTTCTCATGCCTTCCACTAGGTGTGGCAATGCAATAATATAATTTGGCTGCCCTGAGATGTCTGGCTATCAGTATTTCGTTAATTTTTAAAGAAGGAATAGACCTATAGGAAGGAAAAACAACTTTTGGGGGGGGGAACCCACTAAGCCTGGGACTCATTTGAGGAAAAGTTAAACAGACTGGAAAGATGTTTCTCAGACAACCAGTTGATTTATTTATGTATTTTATTACAGTTCTCAATTGCCTTTCTGCAAAAAATTAGCCCCCAAAGCAATGTACGAAACCAATAAAAGAGATTTAAACAAACCCAATTTAAAACCAATTGGAAATACACTGCAGAATAGAAATCAATCCATGTTAAATATAAAGGAGATTTTTTAAAAACGACAACTGAAAACATGCACACAGATAACAGTATCAAAATTCTGCAGTTGTCTGGCAGAGCAGCATGGACCAGGAGTGGGGGAAATGTGCCCCCCCTCAATGTTGCTGGACTCTCGACTTGCATTAGCCCCAGCCAGGAATGCATAATATGCTCAGCAACATTTGGAGGGCCACACAGGTTTGCCACCGCAGACTCTGCTGTGCCTTACTCCCAAAGGGAAACATGAAGGGCCTGGAACCCCTGAAATCTCACACCACTTGGAGACAGGGGTAGCATGTAGCAATATAAACAAATTTAGTTGCTTGAAAACACTGTAACAAAACTTTTCTGAGAAGATGTCAAAAGGTCCCAATCTACAATATCAATCAGAAATATCTGAAATAATAACCATAATTTAGTTGTAGAGGTTTGTAACTCCTCAGCGGCGTTGGAGCCAGAACAAGGATTAAGTGTAATAAATTCCACTTCAGGGCTGTTTGGTTATCTTAAACAGCTCTCAAGTGGTACTTAATCCTTTCACTCAGTCACCGTGTTCACGGTGACTTTTAGCAATGAGCAAACTGTTCGTTCAGTGACTTGGAAACAGTCACATTTATATGGTTGCTTGTACAGCAAAAAGTTACGAATTTAATCAATCCGAAATTCCAAAGGGGTACTCATTTATGATTTTACATATTTAGATTTCGTTCTCATGCTGTGTTGTCATTTCATGATTCCTTAGAGCCAAAACGGGTTGGTGAATGCTTCTCTCTGTGAGGGAGCCTTCCCAGACCCGCTGAAAGAGGCGGTTATTAAACCTCTTCTTAAAAAACCACCTTTAGATGCGGCCAATATGGCCAACTATCGCCCAGTCTCAAATCTTCCATTCCTGGGCAAGGTGATCGAGTGAGTGGTTGCTGAACAACTCCAGGCACGCCTGGAAGAAGCGGACCATTTGGATCCCTTCCAAGGCTGAGACCCTACCTGCCTGCAGACTGTCTCGCCAGAGTGGTGCATGCTCCCGTTCCCAACACTGTCTATTCAGTGAGTATGCTTAAGTGTAAATTAAAATGACTCCACGTGCTCTGTTATTCAGATGGATTTGCATGCCTATTCAGGATGTTATACAAAATACTCTGCTTTATGAATATAATTGGAAGTGTGGAACCATGTGGGAATAGGCAAAATCAGAGTTTACCAAACGCCTCCCTCTCCCCGCATAGACGCCTCGAAAATTGCTGAGGCTCTTTGTAGCCATTGTCATGTGATAGATGCCCTATGAGTTTTGATTGGTTTTTAAAAGTTGCTTTCCATTTGTTCATATGGTGTTTTATCGTATTGCAACAACTTGAACTTGGTAGGATTCACACCGAATGATCCCCGCAGCTCCGCTTGCAGCACAGAACAGTCGAGGAGGTGGCGTCTGTGTGTATTCTCCATAAGTGTGTGCATGCAAAGTGCGTACGCCCACTTTGGGTGGCAGCTCTTTGATTGAACAGGTTAGCCACTCCTGAGTTAGAGACTTTGTGTACTTCTAAAATGGGATCTTGTCCTAAAGGGGATAATAGATATTCAAAACAGCCAGTTGTTTCTACGATTGTTGCCTCTGGGTGTGAAAACCACCTGTTATACCTGCCTCAGGATTTGACATCTGGTCCCATGACATCTGTGCAAGAATTAAGGACTCCTCCTCCTCCTCCTCCTCCTCCAAAATGTTAATTAAATTGTGTTGCTTGCTTATGTTGAGGACAGTACCATCGGCAGAGCAAAGTGGGAAGGTGCAGAATGCTGAGCTACATTTCTACAATTACTCTTTGCAACCAGGGATATTTATAGCTATGACCCTGTCTGTTTGCCCCTGGTTTGACCTTAATAATCTGCTGAATTAATCACTGAAGCACAGCCCAAGTAGAAATGGCATATGGGCACCTGACATGATTTACCACTATTAGTAATGTTAGAGGGAGACTATTTAGAGCCAAACTCTGCCCTGGGATAGCTCCTATATATGTGGCGCCAGGGATTGGGAAGGGACTTCAACTTCATCGTTCCTGTGGTATCGTGGAGCAACAGGGAAGCCATTTCCATGTGAATCTGTTGTTATTCTATGTATCCCCATAGGGTCTATCAGGGGTGCCAGCTATAGGGGGCAGAAACGGTTTCAACCCCCTTGAATAAGGCATGGGGAAAATATATAATGTATTTGAAAAAAAATATTGCAAACAAATACACACATTAGTGGGATTGGCAGAAACCTTGTAGTAAATAAACTGAATTACGGATTGATTAAGGCTTTATAATAATTGGATTTTTTGAGAAGATGCAGCGGGAAAATAATAGCATAAGGATCCACAAAAGGTGGGGGAGGGAAGTCAAAGGGGATACGTCATGGGTAGGCAAACTAAGGCCTGGGGGCCGGATCCGGCCCGATCGCCTTCTAAATCCGGCCCGCGGATGGTCCAGGAATCAGCGTGTTTTTACATGAGTAGAATGTGTCCTTTTATTTAAAATGCATCTCTGGGTTATTTGTGGGGCCTGCCTGGTGTTTTTACACAAGTAGAATGTGTGCTTTTATTTAAAATGCATCTCTGGGTTATTTGTGGGGCATAGGAATTCATTCATTTTTTCCCTTCAAAATATAGTCCGCCCCCCCCCCCACATGGTCTGAGGGACGGTGTACCGGCCCCCTGCTGAAAAAGTTTGCTGACCCCTGGGATATGTTGTTTGTATTCTGTTTCTTATTGTCTTTTGCTTTTTGGTTATTGTTTGTAATTGGTTATTGTTTGTAAAATAGAAAATGCAAAAACAATTTATTTGTTGTTGTTGTTGTTGTTTAAAAAAGGAAAGGGTTTTGTATCTGGTGCAATCCACTATTTCTCTTCCTTGTATCTTTCAACAATAACAGAAGGATAAGACTGACCTTGCAAGATTTCCGTAAGGTTTATTGAGGTAATGAATGAATGTGAGAGGTCAGAGCGCCCAAGCATTGTTTTTCATGCTCTCCGCAGGGGCCTGGCAAAGCGGGCACCGACTTCGCTCTTGACTGCGGCTCAGGAATCGGGAGGGTGAGCAAACATGTCCTTCTCCCCTTATTCAAGCATGTGGAGCTGGTGGACATGATGGATGTTTTCCTGACAGAAGCTCAGAACTACTTGCAGGGTCAGGGAGAAAAAGTTGACATGTACTATTGCTGCAGCCTCCAGGAATTCACGCCAATGCCTAGGAAATACGACGTCATCTGGATCCAGTGGGTTTCAGGTCAGTTCCGCCATTTGGTCCCCCATGTAAAAACGAGTGAGCAAGAGACGCTATGGGAAGGGCCCATCGCAGGTCATGTTTGCGAGTGACACAGGATATGCAGCAGCGAGGGGCTGTCTACGCTTCTGCTCTTCCTGTACGTAGAAAGCATGGGTCAAAGTGGTTTTCTGCTTGTTTCGTTGTCTGCTTTCTAAGCATGGCTAGGAGCACTTTTGTCTCTGCTTCACTGCTTTCCTCCTAAAAACACGCTCTTTAGTGCTGAATTGGAACAAATGGCAATCCGCCATATGTTCTGATTCAGCACTAATAATAATAATAATAATAATAATATATTATTATTATTATTATTATTATTATTATTATTTCTACCCCATCCATCTGGCTCGGTTTCCCAGCCACTCTGTGTGGCTTCCAACAAAAGATTAAAAATGCATTAAAACATCAGTCATTAAAAACTTCCCTAAACAGGGCTGCCTTAAGAAGTCTTCTAAATGTCATATAGTTGTTTATTTTTTTTGGACATCTGATGGGAGGGCGTTCCACAGGGCGGGCGCCACTACCAAGATGGCCCTCTGCCTGGTTCCCTGTAACCGCTCCTCGCATAAGTATAGTTATTTGTTAGACATTCATGGATGGTGCTAAGCAAGGGCGTGTGTGCAATCTACTCCTCTGATAACTAGCTTGCCCCCTGCTCTCATTAAAAAAAAAAAAACAGAAATCAGAGATGTAAGGCAATGCTCCATACTGTTGCAAGGCTGAAGTCACCTTTCCAATGAAAAGTATAGCCCTGTTCTGTTTTGACCTCCTGCAGGAAACCTGACAGATAAGGATTTACTGGGGTTTTTCATTCGCTGCCAGGATGGTTTGAAGGAGAACGGCATTATTATCCTCAAGGACAACGTGGCACGGGAGGGATGTGTCCTCGATCCCTTGGACAGCAGTGTCATCCGAGATCTGAACATCCTCAGCAGTCTCATTGAAAAGAGCGGCCTCACCATCCTGAGGCAGGAAAAGCAAGGGGGCTTCCCTGAGCAGTGTGTACCAGTCTGGATGATAGCCATGCAGAGGAATCCCATCCACGTGAGAAATGGGATGTTGTAAGGGCCATTGACATACGGCTGGAATTCAGGGCAACAAAGTTGGGGGGGGGGGATTGAAGTAGTGTTTCCAGACTGGATTTCTCGTTGTAAAACAGCAGCAGCACTCCCGTGTTTTCCCTTTTCGGTTTCCGCGGTTTTCGGAGCTCAGGAGAATGGTTGTTGTTCTTTTTAACGGAATGGGTGTAGAGGACCCATCAAACAGCTATCCTAACCTATGCAGTCTGATAATGGCTGGAATGGCATCTACTCTAGCCATTTCCTTCTCTGTCATTTGCCTCTCTTCTCTTGGAAATCAACTCTGATCCCATTAACCCTTCTCTTTCCAAACAGCGTTGCCGACACCCCACTCAGGTGTGTACAGCAACAAGGACTTGAAACATGGCAGCAGAAACTACCTGAGTTTTAAGCTGCTGGTGTGCACATGTGATTGTGATTGGAAGTGTGCAGATCATGTTTCCTGAAATATCTCATTATGGCTAGGAGGGCCAAGACAGAGTTACCTGGAGCCTTGTGATGATTTCCTTTTGGGTTTTCCTTTGGGTTTTCATCTCAGCTTGGGCAGTCTTCACATCTGAGCAGAAGAAGGAGAGGTTACTTAAGAGGCTGCTTGATCTGTTCACCTTTGGGGTTTTTTCCCCCAGCTCTAAACTGCCCCCTTTAAACTGCATTTTTTCCCCTGCAAGAGAAAATGTACAGCTATTTTTGTTGGTTTGTTTTGTTCTTCTTCACATGCTGCTCCTTTCTGTTGGGCATTATCTAGAATAGTATTCAGGGTATTCATTCTGCGGTGTTTCCACAAAGCTTGAGATTCGGAGGGGATGAGTAAATCAAATGCCAGAGGCAATTGTCACTTGAAAACCTGGATGCATGCAATTGGGAGTTCGTAGTTTCTTATCCCCTCAGACAAATTCTCTCCACCACAAAATGAGCTCCAAAGCTTTACTGCAGAACAGTCCTAAATACTAGTTACAATAAGATGGATGTTAGTTACAAAATAGCAAAGTAACAGGTTGCAAACAAGCGATGGAGCCCTTTAATTACAGTGGTACCTCTACTTACGAATAACTACTTACGAATGTTTCTGCTTACGAACGGAGCTCCGTCCGCCATCTTGGATGTGGTTTAGATAGGATTTTTTCTACTTACGAATTTTTAGATAGTGTTGCTTCGACTTACGAATTTTTTCTCCCAATGCATTCCTATGGGATTCGACTTACATTTTTTTTCGACTTGCGAATGTGCGTTCGGAATGCATTTAATTCACAAGTAGAGGTACCACTGTAGTTCAGTAAACTTTCCTCTCTCTGGTCCTGGAGAGAGATGCTAAGCTTGTTCATAGATGTGCAGTTGTTCCGCCATGGCTGCTGCTGCTAGCCATCCCCAACAAGCACACACATAGACTTCTCAAATTTCAGTTTCCTGCAAGCTCCTGTTTCCGGCAATAAGTCCTCAGTTGGTTTTTAGCTCATTGAAATGGTAAAATACCGGTATTCCCTGAAGCTTTTGCCATAGCGGAGCCTCTTCCCTTTACAGCGTTTTAAATACAGTGTATTCAAACACAGCATTTTATGCGCATTTAACTTCAAACTTTAAACAACACACAGAAGAAATAGAAGCAAAATATGTGGAATGAAAATGTTTTAGATTAGCTCCCTCTGGCTTTGATAGGATGGTCCATATGCTACATATTCAGGAAAATTCAGTCAAATGACTACAAGGTTATCTGACAATAGATGAGGAATTTAGTTATTTCTTTGACGATGACACTTAAAATATTCTGTACCCAAGCACTTGTAGGAGCCTAGGCATTAAGTGTAGGTTTATTTTAAAATTTATCAAAGTTATACCACACCATTCCTCCCCAATGAGTCCAGGGTGGCCAGAGAGGCCAAACCTTCCCATCTAGTTTTGTATAAATGGAAGCAGGTGGTTGGAGCCATTTTTAAAGCTAAATTTTAGTTAATTATTCCATGTAATCAACTTATTTCTCCAAAGACCCTGGGGTAGTTCACTCCCTTTTATTCTCACAACAGTCCCATGAGGTGGGTTAAACCCAAGATATAGTAACTAGCTAAGATCATACAGCAAAATGTATGCCTATTGGTTGAATAGAGATCTTTTGCCTGCATCTTTAGTACAGCAATTAAAGTAGCTCTAGTTCATCAATAACTGATTTAGTGAGCATTCATCCAGATTTTCTTGAGGGTGTTTATATGTCTTCTTGTTAATCATTCGTCCATTCCTCCATCCCAAACTTTTCAATGCATTTCCCATCACTACAAAAAAAGTTATCTATGTTAATTTATTGTGCTAGAGTGCTTTAAAAAAGGTAAAGGTAAAGGTACCCCTGACCATTAGGTCCAGTCACTGACAACTCTGGGGTTGCACGCTCATCTTGCTTTCAGGCCGAGGGAGCCAGCGTTTGTCCGCAGAAAACTTCCAGATCCTGTGGCCAGCATGACTAAGCCGCTTCTGGCGAACCAGAACAGCGCACGGAAACACCATTTACCTTCCCGCTGGAGCGGTACCTATTTATCTACTTGCATGCTTTCGAACTGCTAGGTTGGCAGGAGCTGGGACCGAGCAACGGGAGCTCACCCCGTCTCGGGGATTCGAACCGCCGACTTTCTGATCAGCAAGCCCTAGGCCCAGTGGTTTAGACCACAGCGCCACAGCTGCTTTAACCCACCTCAAATGTGGAAACCTGAAGGATGCATCTGAATCCCTCCAGCAAAACATGTCATTCTGCAGGTGTCATGAGAAATCCTCATGACATGTGAAATGTCAGGTCAGAAGGGAAGGGAGAATTCCAACAGGGGCATGTTGTCTTACTGTCAGAAAAAATAGCAAACAAATTATTACACCTTATGATTTGGTGACAAAATTTGGGCACCTCAGCTATAAAAACCTTGCGTACGAAATAGCAGGCACACAGGGCACAATCTATTTACGAATTCTCCTAAATAAGCCTATTTTATATTAATCTCTTGCTCTTTTCATTTCAGAACTGTCTAATTGTAACAACAGCAACAGCAGCAGCAACAACATAATACCATGTCCATCTGGGCAGGTTACAGCACATATAAAAACATAGTAAAAGGTCAAACATCAAAAACTTTCCAATAGAGGACTGCCTTCAGAAGTCTTCTAAAAGTCAGTTAGTTGTTTATTTCCTTGACGTCGGAAGGGTGGGTGTTCCACGGGGAGGGCGGCACTACTGAGAAGGCCCTCTGCTCATAGCTGCCAAGTTTTCCCTTTCCTCACGAGGAAGCCTATTCAGCATAAGGGAATTTCCCTTTAAAAAAGGGAGAACTTGACAGCTATGCCTCAGCTTGGTCCCCTGTAACTTTGCTTCTCGCAGTGAGGGAACCTGCAGAAGACCTTCGGAGCAATGGGGGTGGAGACGCTCTTTCAGGCATACAGTGATTTTAAACGCACTGGGATCCAGTGAAGATCCTTTAGGGCCGGTGTTATATGGCCCTCCGTGGCCGCTCCCAGTCACCAGTCTAGCTGCTGCATTCTGGATTAGTTGTAGTTTCCAAGGTAGCGCCACATAGAGCGCATTGCAGTAGTCCAAGTAGGAGATAATGGACTGGGCCACATGGGCCAAACCTGTCTGCTGCCTGCCTGAGTTCGCTGTAGCAAATTGTACAGTTGTACCTCTACTTACAAATAACTCTACTTACGAATGTTTCTACTTACGAATGGAGCTCCGTCCGCCATCTTGGATGTGGTTTAGATAGGATTTTTTTCTACTTACGAATTTTTAGATAGGGTTGCTTCGACTTACAATTTTTTTCTCCCAATGCATTCCTATGGGATTTGACTTACATTTTTTTCCGACTTACAAATGTGCATTCGGAACGCATTAAATTCGTAAGTAGAGGTACCACTGTATGTAACTCATGCTGTTCCTTGGCACACAGAAATGAAGCCAAATTAATGGCCTTCAATGTGACTATAGCAACAACGTACGTAAAGTATCCATGGGAATAATTAGCTATTTGTATTGGACACACAAACTGGGCACAACCAGAGTCTCACATTTAATGTAATAAAGCCATCTACGATATGTGTATCCTGACTAGTGTTGCCATCGTCATGATTTTCTGTTTCCTTTATAAAGCATCTCCTGTTGCTCTGTCAGATGCGTTTAACTGTGTGATTAAAACCAGTTGTGCTGATTCCCTCCTTTTCTTTTCCTCCTTTGATGATTGCGTGATAAACTCAAGAAAAGGCTACTGCAGTCATTTGCAAACATTCCCTTCTTCCTTTGGAAGGTCATCATAACCCTGGTAAATAAATGGAAAATCTGGTTGAAGCAATTCCTTTCATCTAGGGAAAATAGTTATCATCACAACATAAAAACTGTGTTGATGGGCTAGACATAAGTTCCAGCTTTTTCCAGGTGTCTCTTTCAGCGCTCAAATCACCTGCAAACTGCTTCCATCTTTACAGACCCAATCCTGATACATGTGAAAGCTGCTGAAACTGAGTAACCATTTACATCCATCACTGGGCAGAGAAGAGTTGAGGCACTTGGCGAAGGTTTACGTTAATTTCCTTAACCTTGAGAACATAGGATTTGATACTGTGTGACAGCATATCCACATTTCATGAAATAATTATTGGGGGGGGGAGAGCATTGTATCGTCAAATTGCACCCCCAGAGCAAGTCCCTTTTGAAGCAATGGGCCTTGATGGAGTTGCTCTCTGGAGGAATTGTGCAAGGTCTATTGGTTGAGGACAATTTACCTGCCACCAATAATACATCAATGCACATAGATCATTGTAAGGGGGAGGGATTACAGCCCGTCTCCAAGCAGTCATGAGAGCGAGGGGTCTGAAGAGGTGAGTCAGGAAGCGGAGGAGGAGTGCCAGGGCTCTGGCAGCACTAGAGAGCCCCTGCTCCATAGGCAGGAAGAGAGAGAGGCAGAAAGAGTGGACAGGAGTAGGGCAGACAGAAGACCAGTACCTCCGACGCCGGAACTGAGAAAGAGAAGGAAAGGGAGGCGCTTCTCAGTTCCGAGGCTTTTATGCTGGTCAAAAACACGGAAGAGTTTAGTGCAGGAATCTGACTCGAGCGGGTAGACATGAAATGAGCAATCCGTTACACTGTAAATAATGTGCACCAATAATAACATCTGAAAGACAAGCATGTGGACGGTCGTTACTCAAGAGTAGTCACAACAAACCATGACGATCATGATGACAAATTGCTGGTGGACTGCAGACTGTGTGGACAGAGGTAAAACTAGACTTTATTTCACCCAGGCAAAGACTCAATTTGGCACATACACCGCAACACTTTTGTTCTTAAAGGGCATAAAAAGCAGGTGACGTATTATTATATAGAAAAACAAAACTTTGTCTTCAAAGACTTCATGGATTCGTTTTCCGCAAGACACCAACCCACCCATGCTCCTGAGGGAGACTGGAGGGAGCCCCACTGTAAGTGGGGTGGGGAGGGCTTTGCTGGAGCCTCACACAATTGAGACCAGGAGGGATTGAGGCTCCAGGGCTGCCATGAGCAGAATGGGGTGAGATTGTGGGAATGTTAGGGATGTGGATTAGGATATATTATTAGATCCTATCCAAGCTTGTGTTAGCAAGCTTCCAATATCAGCAGAGTGACATTCCCCTTTTGTGCGCAGCAAAACGTGAGTGTTAGGTTCGTTAGAACCTATACAACAATATTATACTTCCTGACAAATCCCCTTTGTCCCTCTTAAAAGACATACACAACACGGTGTTCATAAAATAAGATAGAGTTTACTTACAGGTTCATCCTGAGTTAACAGCATAATCTCAGAAAGGCAGGTTTACGTAGAAAAGTTACAAATATATACATCTGGAGTTTTCTTAGTAAAGTGAGGCTCCATCTGGTCTCTCTCTTGGCAACAGGCCGAGAGGGAGAACCATCCTAACTGGAGATTCTCTGGAGATGTGTTCCCATTGAAGGAGAAATGGCTAAGAGAGAGAATGGCTGCTGGCTAGGGGCTTTTGTCTGCCAGCTAATCCATCTCATCTGCATATCTGGAGGAACAGGAACTGAGCTTAGTCAGGTGAGTTCCACTTAGTGGACACTCTAGGAACTGTTGTGACTTGTCTGCCCCAGTGTTCCATCCCACAGAGATGACCCTCAGCAGGGGCACCAGCTTGTGCATTTCTTTGGGCGTAGGGTGGGCAAGAGCATCCCAGACTGGGCTTCTTTCCTCCTTGGCTTCTCCTCTGAGCACCCGAGGGAGACGGCAGTGCTGCATGGCCTTCCTTTCAAGGGGTTAAAGATAAGCTGAGCAAGATTCCTAGAGAGGAAGGGAATTTGCAGGATGGGGGGGGGATTTGTTTTGCAGGGACACACAGACACACACACAGGGCGCCCTCCATAGAAACCTGCATAGGCACCAACTCCTAGGGGCCAAGGCACTTTGGGCCCTGCAATGTTTTTAGGAGTGTGAATTGTTCGGGGGGGGGGGTATGAAGCCAGGTGCAGCACACCTTTGGTGGCTGGTGGCTCCTCCTCCTGTTGTTGTTGCTGCTGCTGATCAGTGAGTACAGTATCATAGGAGCACTGATCCAGAGTACAGTATACAGTGGTCCCTCAACTTACGAAGACAATCCGTCCCGCGGCGCTCTTCGTAAGTCGAGGTATTCGGATGTCTAAGCGCCCATTCCGCGCATGCGAGAAGCGTGATTTTGCGCTTCTGCGCATGTGCGGACCGCGTGCGCCGCTTCTGCGCAGCCGCAGAACGCGCACGCGGACCGCGCGTGGCGAAAAGACTTCCGGGGTTGTCGACTTCGTAAGTCGAAACCTTTGGAAGGCGAAGCATTCGTAACTCGAGTATTTTCTACAGTGTATTTTCTACAGTGTTTATATTTGCTTACCTGTAAGATTGGCTTGTTAAGAAATTGAACTGCATCCTTCTCATATTATTTCTTACAAGTCTGGCTGATGAAGAATTGATCAAGATTGGCTGATTGACCGAAACAGATTAGTTACCTGCACACTCTGTTCCGGTGATATTTGGTGACAGATGATGTATATATCGAACTTTTGAATTGTTCTACTGCGACTGGTGAAGAAGATTTAGAGACTTTGGTTGTAATTTCTTTTCTTTTCTTTTAAATATTTTTTATTGAAGGTTTTCTCAGTTTACAAAGACGTGTACAATGTCTCTCATAACATTTTCACAGATCAGTTTCAATTGTTGAGACATTGGGGAGGAAAAGGGGGAGAGTGGTAGATAAGGGAAGGGTGTGTGTGTGTGTGGCAATGTTTCTGTTTTACTTAATGTGTGTGTGTGTGGGGGGGGGTTGTCAGCAACGCTTGCATAGGTTCCTTGTTGTGCATTTGTTTTCCTTTGGTGGTGAGAGTTGTTGGTTGTAATTTCTGATCATTTGTATTAGTCTATAGGGTTTAGTGCCATTCTTATTGGCCATTGTGTTGTATTATATTGTTCAGCTTGTCTACATTGCAACACAGGGGTTTGTTTACCGATGATTGCTGCTGCTGCTGCCATGGCTGGGGGGCAGCTTCAGTAAGCATAGCCGGGGTGTGTGTGTGTGCCCGGTGGCACTTACCTTTGGGGGCAGCACGCCGGAGCCCAAGGTTGTGTGCAAGTCCACATGCCCCAGAGCCCAGCGACGTGCCGCTTCCCAAAGCAGCTCGGGCCAGGGCTGAGCTTGCAGCACACCGAGCTGCTGTGGCCCCCCCCCCCAGCTGCCAGAGGGCGGCTGAGATGGGCATAACTTAAGTTTACCAGATTTTTCCCAATGAAAAATAAATAAATAAACACTACATGTTCGGGATGTTGATGCCGCAGCGATGGCAGTGGCAGAGGGGCCGCCGCCGCCTTGACCTCAACCGCCACGTTTCCCCTTCCTCCGAGGCTTCTATCTCCTTTCTCCATGAGCCTGGGCAGCCCCTGAGTTGTTGGTTCTTCGGTGGTGGTGGTGGGGAAGCGTGTCACGGTCCGGTCGGCGGGCGGTTGAAGCCCTGAGGACGTCAGGACCAGAGGCAAGATGGGGATGTAGAAGCAGGAACAGGTGCAGGGCTGATGGTCCAGCAGCAGGCAGTCGCAGGGTCAAGGAGCAAGGCAGAGGCGAAGGTCTGGGAGTCGAGAAGCAAGGTGTCGGCAAGTCAAAGATCCCAGGGTCTAGGATCAAGGCGTCGGCCAGGCGAGGGTCCAAGGAGCAAGGCGTCAGCAAGGCAAGGGTCCAAGGGTCGAGGATCAAGGCGTCGGCAAGGCAAGCGTCCAAGGAGCAAGAGGCCAGAGGCAACCAGGCAGGGATAGCGTTGCTGTGGCAAAGAGCTGAAGGGAAATGCTGAGCTTTTATCCCTCCCAGCTCCTGCCACCTGGTGCAGTGAGGTATCAAGTGGCCTCACCTGAGTGACCACTCCTTGCCTCTCCAGCACAAGCTGAGGTCTTCACCTGAGTGGCCACTCCTTGCTTCTCCAGCTCAAGCTGAGGCAGGCCCCAGTCCTGCAAAGCACTACAGGCCCCAGAGCCTGATTCCTGCCCATACTCCTGACACGTTGCCACACTGCCTTTCGGAGCAGCCACATCCATCCCAACTCCTACTTGCGTGCAAGCAGGAGCGGGCAGGGATCTCTCAGGCAGCGCAATGCCTCCCTTCCCATCGGAGCAGCCCCAATCCCATTCCTACTTGCGTGCAAGCAGGAGAGGGCGGGGATCCCTCAGCTGGGAAGGGAGGCTTCCCATTGCCTAACTGAGAGATCCCCACCCCGCTACTGCTTGCATGCAAGTAGGAGTTGGGAGGCTCTTCCAATAGGCAGCATGAAGCCTCCCTTCACAGCTTAGTTGCTGGGGTCAGGGAAGGTGGAGGCAGCCCAGAAGCTGCATCTTAGAGCCCCTGCACTACTATCATATGGGGAGCAGCCCCTGAAGCCAGCCAGAGTCAACTGCTCCGGCCTGCTGAGACTGCCGCTGCTGCATTTCCCGGGGACGTTAGATGAAATCCGAGGACATTCTGGGGATGGAATTTGTCCGGGGACTTATTTGCAAATCCGGGGGCTGTCCCTGGGAAACGGGGACATCTGGTAACCCTAGCATAACTGGCATGCGCTGGCCCCACGGGAGGTACTGGGCCTGCAGCGCCTGAGCCACAGTGTCTGTCCCGCATTGCTGTGTGTGCCTGTGTTGCCTTCTCCTTTCCAAAGGGTTGCACCGGTGCTTCCCTCCTGGGGTTGGGTGAGCTCCCTGTTTTGGGGGTGAAGGGGTGTCCCAGGGCTGCAGGGAAGGGAGAGAGAGAGAAGGGAGCTGGAAAGAAGCCCAGACAGTGAAATGGGGAGAAACAGCCAGGGCTCCCTGCAGGGGCGTAGCCAGGATCAAAATTAGGGGGGGCAAGGGGCAAGGGGTGGGGGCAAGGCACGGGGGGAGGGGCCACAGTGGGGCAAGGAAAGCCATGGTCATTCAGGGGCGAGGGGGCGCCAGGATCAGCCCGAAATCGGGCTGTTCCAATCCCCTCCTCCCCCTCCACGATCGCCGGGGCGGGTCCCTTCTAGCTGGCTGACTGTGGGGCGGGTGGAGGGAAAGCCCCAGAGCCATGCAAAGCATTTGGCTGGCTTTCCCTCCACCCGCCCCACAGCCAGCCGGCTAGAAGGGACATCTCCCTTCTCCCTGGCTGGCTGTGGGGCGGGCGGAGGGAAAGCCAGCCAAACGCTTTGCGCGGCTCTAGGGCTTTCCCTCCACCCGCCCCACAGCCAGCCAGGGAGAAGGGAGACGGCACCGGGCGGCGGCGGGCAGCGGGGCAGGCTGGCCAGTGTCCCTGCTTCTAGGGGGGGCAACTGCCCCCTCCTGCCCTCCTGCCTGCGCCCATGGCTCCCTGTGGACTGGCTGGCGTCCTGAGAGCATCCCTAACGCCCACTGGAAGCTTCACCCCAAGCAAAATCCCTGTCTAAACATTTCGGCACTGGTGGTGTGTCAGAGACTTCTTCCCAGCAGGCACTTGGGTCGGCTTTTTCAGAGGCAGCATTGTGTGGACTTCAGTAGCACAGAATCCCCAGCCAAGCCTGCCAAGGTGAAAAGCCAAGAGAAATCCATGCGAGAACTTTATCCATCAGGAGCTATTCCTTCCACTAATCCTTCTTTTGGCTTGGGAGCTCGGATTGAGAAACCTCCCCTCTCTCCCAACATTTTGCTTTGCAGAGGCAAGGAAGCCCCTACCTAAAACCGACCAAACAAGAAGGAAGCACCTCTATGATCATCTCTATAATAATAATAATAATAATAATAATAATAATAATAATAATAATTTATTTATACCCCGCCCATCTGGCCGGGTTCCCCCAGCCACTCTGGGCGGCTTCCAATAAAACACTAAAATACAGAAATCCATCAAACATTAAAAGCTTCCCTAAACAGGGCTGCCTTGAGATGCCTTCTAAAGGTCTGGTAATTGATGTTTTCTTTGACCTCTGGTGGGAGGGCATTCCACAGTGTGGGTGCCACTACCGAGAAGGCCCTCTGTCTGGTTCCCTGTAACTTAGCTTCTCATAGCGAGGGAACCGCCAAAAAGCCCTCAGCACTGGACCTCAGTGTCCGGGCAGAACGATGGGGGAGGAGACGCTCCTTCAGGTATACTGGACTGAGGCCATTTAGGGCTTTAAAGGTCAGCACCAACACTTTGAATTGTGCTCGGAAACGTACTGGGAGCCAATGTAGGTCTTTCAGGACCGGTGTTATGTGGTCTCGGCGGCCGCTCTCAGTCACCAGTCTAGCTGCCGCATTCTGGGTTAGCTGTAGTTTCCGGGTCACCTTCAAAGGTAGCCCCACGTAGAGTGCATTGCAGTAGTCCAAGCGAGAGATAACTAGAGCATGCACCACTCTGGCGAGACAGTCCGCAGGCAGGTAGGGTCTTAGCCTGCATACCAGATGGAGCTGATAAACAGCTGCCCCGGACACAGAATTGACCTGCGCCTCCATGGACAGCTGTGAGTCCAAAATGACTCCCAGGCTGCGCACCTGGTCCTTTCAGGGGCACAGTTACCCCATTCAGGACCAGGGAGTCCTCCACACCTGCCCGCCTCCTGTCCCCCACAAACAGTACTTCTGTCTTGTCAGGATTCAACCTCAATCCTCCAACTGCCTCCAAGCACTCACACAGGACTTTCACTGCCTTCACTGGTTCTGATTTGAAAGGGAGGTAGAGCTGGGTATCATCCGCATACTGATGAACACCCAGCCCAAACCCCCTGATGATCTCTCCCAGTGGCTGCATATAGATGTTAAAAAGCATGGGGGAGAGGACAGAACCCTGAGGCGCCCCACAAGTGAGAGCCCAGGGGTCTGAACACTCATCCCCCACCACCACGTTCTGAACACGACCCAGGAGGAAGGAGCGGAACCACTGTATGACAGTGCCCCCAGCTCCCAAACCCGCTAGCCCATTGACATGGCCTTCCCTTCCTTCCTTCCTTCCTTCCTTCCTTCCTTCCTTCCTTCCTTCCTTCCTTCCTTCCTTCCTTCCTTCCTTCCTTCCTCTCTCTCTCTCTCTCTCTCTCTCTCTCTCTCTCTCTCTCTCTCTCTCTCTCTCTCTCTCTCTCTCTCTCTCTCAAAAGGCCCAAAATCCAAAATCCAAAAAAGCAGGAACAAACGCTTTCCCCGAGGTTTAATACGAAGAGCCTCCACTGAGATTTCTCTGTGGAGACATTGGGTTTTCCTGGCAAGCAAGGTTGCAAGATACTCCGCAGAATGTCTACAGCTTTGCATGTCAAGAGGAGCCAGGAGGCCGGGCATGCCAGCCAAGGGAAACAGGGCTTCAGTCCCAAGAACGCTTTTACAGAGACAAGAGACGTGCAGCGGATTTGGAGGAGACGGCTGAGCTGGGGCCTCTTTTTCTCTCTCCTTTCCTTTTTTCCGCCAATTCCCAGCAAAGAAACCTTAGGATCCAGATGCATCTGGCTTGCTGCGGTTTGATGAAGGTGGTTGCCCGAGTTCCTGATTCTTCAAGTATATGGAGGAATCCTGAATCGTGCCCTCCCTCCCAGCTCTTCTCAAAACACACACACACACACAGAGAGCAATTTGTCAAAGCGAGCGTTTCCATGGCCAAGCCCCAAGAAAAGGGAGTTTCCCATCTAATCAGGGATGAAAAGGCCTGTAAGGAAAAAGGAGGGGATCACACATGTCTTGGTGTAACTGCAACTTAGTACTTTGCTGTACAAATAATCTCTGGAAGGCGTGAGGCTCCACTGATTAAGGAGACAGACCGTGCGGGAGAAAGAAACAGAATGAAACCGCAACTGAAGTGTAAAAATGGGCCCTGCCCAAAGCCATTTTGGTCTGACACCTCATAAATTATGCGCAAAGCCCTGAACAAAAGAGGGTGACATGGGATGCTGAGGTCAGCATTCATTTTTCCATCTCTCCACTCCCAGAACCTTTTTTCCATTCTTTGGAAACCATCTAAAAGGAAACAGCAGGAGCAAAAAAGAAAACGGCTCTTCAACTCCCCCTGCTCCCCTCCTGCTGAGGGGAGACTATTCGAAATTTTAGATGACTGGTGACAATTTATGGCCTTTTAAACTGTGTATGTGTGTGTGTGTGGGGGGGTACTATTCCCTTTTGTTATTTTGGTATGTATTTTGTGTTTTTATATTGTAAACCAGGCTTCCTCAAGCTCGGCCCTCCAGATGTTTTTGGCCTACAACTCCCATGACCCCTAGCTAGCAGGACCAGTGGTCAGGGATGATGGGAATTGTAGTCTCAAAACATCTGGAGGGGCGAGGTTGAGGAAGCCTGTTGTAAACCATCTTGTCACCTTCGGCTGAAGGGTGGTATAGAAATTTAATAAATAGTAACAACAACAACAACAACAACAACAACAACAACAACAGAACCCCTCCCCATGCTTCCACCAACCGACCTGCCCACGTTCTTGAGTTGCTCCTGTTTTAGGGTTGCCATGTTTCAAAAAGTTATCCAAAATCTAGACTTCCAACGTTGGCATGTACTTTTAATCTCTCTATATAAAAATGTTAAAAAGGTGAAACTGTGGGCCCCACTTTTCTCCGAAACCACTTGACCGATTGTCCTGGAATTTGGACACAACGGTCCATGCCACTACCCGAGTGTTTGCACAACCTCGGATTGCTCACATCTCATACCTGCGCAGGTAAAAACCTGCTTTTCCACAAACTAAAACAGCGCCCTCAAGTGGCGTTATTCCCACAGCTCCTCCTCCTCCCTTCCCATGGAGTCTAGCCCACACCCACAAACCCCGCCTCCGCCACAAGATCCTGTAAAACAGGGGGACTCTGAGACTCAGGGGGATCTGAAGGGGGGCTATTACCCTCCATTTGACAGACTAACACACAGCAACATGTGCAGGGCCAGCTAGTCTTTAATAGAAATGAATTTTTGAAAAGAAGAGCCATAAGGGAACCCATCTGATTCTGATTCTACCCTGCAATTCTCTCCTGCAACACTGCAGGGCTGACCCTACTAGTGCTGGGAAATCCTTGGAAACCAAGTAAGTATGGGGGCAACGGCTCTTTGGTGAGAGAACCCCACCAGAGATTTAACATGGCAAAACATGCAGCAAAGAAAAGCATGGAAATATGGGATGCAAAATCTTTGAAATGTGCCCTTTCCAGTGAACTCTGAAAGTAACCCACCTTTAATACTTCTCTCCAAAGTATCCCACTTCCCCAGCACAAAGCTAGACCACACGCTTAGTAAGTCATAAAATGGTTTACTTACAAAACACTTCATTTTTATTATTTTATTTATGATTTTCAGTTGTATATATTTCAATAATTTTACAATCATTTTAACATTTCAAAACTCGACTTCCTCCCCCCTCTTTCTGCGGTTCCTTAAATGTGGTTTTCTAAATTTTCTGCATATTCCAAATAAACTTAATTTGCTCATTTATTCATCTACTTTAAATATATATGCTTATAAGACTGCAGGTTATTACAATAATCCTGCCAATGTTCTTATCTGTTTACAATTTATTTGTAAATATTCAACAAACCATTTCCATTTTCTGGTTTTTTCAGTAAGTTTTTGTATCCGTTCTGCCACCCCTATCACCTGAACCAGAGCCTATCCGCAACCTTACAAGTTGTGACGATTTGCTATGCGGCAGACGAAACCCAAATGGCACCAGCCAATCAGCCGTGGGGAAAATTCCTGCCGTGCCCCTGTCCAAATGACAGACGACACACTACGGCATAGCAAGGTCAAGCACAAAAGCCCTAAAAGTAGGGAGAGGTGGGTGTGTATTCCGAATGCATGCGCCAAAAGAGGAAGTTCTGGGTCACAAGCATGGGTATATATAGGTCCCTCAATCCATTTAGACTGCGCCCCATGGGCCAGATTGAACCCAACATTGAGGGACCCACGGATTGGGTGTTGTGGCTGAGCAATCTTAGCCACCCACAACACAGGAGGTCGGTCTCCAGGTCTCACCGCAACACATGCCCTCTTTTAGGGAGGACACAATTTGTTTCCCAGGACACACAGGTCTTAAGTAGCCCCTGGGAAGGTGGGCTTGCCTGTCTCCTGCCATGATCTGGCGTTTTCCCTCCCATGTGGTAGAGGATGTTATTCTGTCACCAGCATTCATATGAGATTCCACCACCAGTTCAGCTGGCCTCTGTTAAGTGTAGCTGGGAGGGCAGCGAAATGCAATGCAATGGTGTGTTGTAGCAGAGCTCGGCACTGTGAGCGTCCTTACACTGTAATCCTACTGAATTTATTTTGGGGGGGGGGGGTCTTCTGCCAGGTAAGTGGAGCTTGGCTTGCAGCCTTAGTGAGCTACATAGCTCAAGCACGTGAACACGATTCTGCCAACTTTTCCAGTTCCAGCTGTAGTCAAACATATTATGGCAATCAGACCCAAACGTTGGCCTGCACACACACAAAATCTGGCAACTGGTCCAGAAAAGAAAACCTCCACCTCCCAGCCAGCCCAGATTTATGTTCAAGGTTTGTTATCGGTACTAAGGACTCTGTACTGACATAAAGGGGGTGATGTTTGTGGGGAAGCACATCAGAAATTGGTCTGATATTCAGACCTGATACCGCTGAAGCAGGAAAGGTTTCCTGGTTCGTATTTCTTGCAACTGTTGGGTTTTTACAGTGCTGTTTAAGTAAGGAATTATTTGAGGAATGTTGAGATCTACAGTGCTTCATAAATGAATCGTGGGCAGCCCTTGGAATAGCAAGTGGGCCTAGAATTGGCGGCCTCATTCACCAGACCGGAGTACAAAATGCGCTCGTCTGCAAACCCTGCTATTTCAAACACATTAACAAGCGTTTACTGCGCACATGAGTAGCTTTCACTTAGACAGGAATGTGCCTGTGTAGTCCTGGAATTGTGTGGAAGGTTCAGAAAGCAAAGGAGGAAAAATATCTCCCTCTGGGAAACTTAACTCTCTAACCAGGCTGGGGGGTGGATTGGGAGGGGGAAGGATCAGATAATTGGGATCTTTATGATGGTTGTTAAAAATGTTCTGGAACCAATTCAAATACCAATCAGAAACCACATTGTTCAGCTAAATCATTTTCAGATGCCATTTCAGATATAGAACACAATTACTCCTATTTTCAAATGTAATGTTACCCCCACCCCCATTTTTAATTTTTTTTAAAATGACCTTATTTTCTCTTATTTTATTTTTATCCAACTTGGCAGAAGTTCAGGCATGCCACAGATGATCTACGGATAGGCTTTCAGCTTCTCCCTCGCAGCTTAAGGCTTGGCCGAACCCACCATGCTGTTTCTAAGAGTTCCGTGAAATAGATAGGATGGCTTTTTTGCTTTCCATATCATATGCCGGAGATGAAGAGGCTGGGATGGCTGGGAATTTCTTGGGAAATTTGCATCCGTATTCAGAACAAGAATGAGTTGGGTGGCCGTGGGGAGCCTCAAACCCTGAGACTCAGGAAAGAGGAATCACAGGTCCATCCTTCCCATTAGCATTAGTTTGGTGACTGTTTCAGGTGGTAAATGCAGAGGGACAGCTGCTGTCCATCCCAAACCTTCCCTAGCTAGTCCTGTTTTGTCCCATGGTATGTCCTGGGACAACCTGATCTGGCCTTCTGCCTCAGGTGCAGTGAAGAGAAAACCATCATTTTATATTCAGTGCTACAGGTGTTCTTTATTTTTATTTTATTTTAAACTTTTTATTTATACTTTTCAGGTTTATACATTTTGCTGATTTTACAATCATTTTAACATTTCAAAACTCGACTTCCTTCCCCCTCTTTCTGCGGTTTGGGACCCTCGTACCTACGGGACCGCCTCTCCTGGTATGCCCCGCGGAGGACCTTAAGGTCCACAAACAACAATGTTCTGGAGATCCTGAGCCATAAGGTGGCTAGATTGGCCTCTACTAGTGCCAGGGCCTTTTCTGTATTGGCCACAACTTGGTGGAACGCTCTTTCACAGGAGACCAGGGCCCTGCGGCATTTGTCATCTTTCCGCAGGGCCTGCAAGACAGAGCTGTTCCGCCTGGCCTTTGGGTTGGACTTAGTCTGACCCCTGTGTTTTCCTCCCTCATGGCTTGGATTTATGGACTACTTAAAATCAGGCTGCATTTTAAATTTTAATACTGTATTTTAATCAATTGCTTTTTATGTTTTATTGTAATTTTATTGGTGTGAGCCGCCCTGAGCCCGGTTTTGACTGGGGAGGGCAGGGTATTAATTATTATTATTATTATTATTATTATTATTATTATTATTATTATTATTATTATCTTCTGCAGATCCAAATTAACTTAATTTGCTCTCATTTATTTATCTGCTTTAAATATAGGTAAAGGTAAAGGACAGTTAAGTAAAGGACAGTTAAGTCCAGTTGCAGACGACTCTGGGGTTGCAGCACTCATCTCACTTTACAGGCCGAGGGAGCCGGTGTTTGTCCACAGACAGTTTTTCCGGGTCATGCGGCCAGCAGGACTAAACCGCTTCTGACGCAACGGAACACCAAAACCAGAGCAGCGCACGGAAACGCCATTTACCTTCCTGCTGGAGCGGTACCTACACTATTTATCCAGTTGCACTTTTGGGCGTGCTTTCAAACTGCTAGGTGGGCAGGAGCTGGGACAGAGCAATGGAAGCTCACCCTGTCGCGGGGATTCGAACCACTGACCAGCAAGCCCAAGCGGCTCAGTGGTTTAGACCACAGCACCACCTTTAAATATATACTCTTATAAAACTGCAGGTTGTTACAATAATCCTGCTAATGTTCTCATCTGTTTACAATTTATCTGTAAATATTCAATAAACCATTTCCATGCTTTTATAAAATGTTTGTTAATTTTATTTCCAGTAAGTTTCATCATTTCCGCATGTTCCATACATTTTTGTATCCATTCTTCCTTTGCTGGGACTTCTGTTTCTTTCCATTCTGGGGAGAGTAACATTCTTGCCGCTGTAGTAGCCTACATGAGTAAGTTTCTATACAGTTTCAGTAGTTCTATCCCTATAATTCCCAAGAGAAAGGCTTCTGGGTTGTTGTTTTTTTAAACAAACGTTATATTAAACATCTTTTTCAATTCATTATATATCATTTCCCAGTAAGCTTTAACCTTAACCTTTCAGTATTTGATCTACAATGCCAAAAGCAAGCTTCTCATGTCTCTGGAAACATTATAGTGAATTGTAATGTTTGTCATATTTGAACCAATTAGTGGGTGTGTTCCCCCCCCCCCAGCTGATTGTTTTGTTTCATTTTTTGGTGGTGAATGGATTTCCATCAAAGTTTGAATCTCCTTGCTCCAATATTTCTCTATAACTTTTGCTAGCATGCATGGCATTTTGGAACTCTGGATGTATTAACATTTGGGATTAAAGATCAGACTACATGTTAGGCATAGCTCGGTGTAGGTTTCTCTTGATTTTTTTATTCTGCCCTGCCTTTTAAAACTATGGGTTGTGTTTTGTTTTTGTTTTTTTGCTCTTGGGACATATTGTCTAAGCTGCATTCTAAAAGCTCTTATGCTGCACACACTGGTTTTTAGGCAGGAAATAGATTGGGTTTTAACGTTTTAATTAATGTTTTAATATTGTAAAGTTTTAATTGTATATTGTTTTTACTCCGTTGCAACTGCCCAGAGGACTTTTGCTGATTAGGCTGTCAACAAATGCTCTTCAAAAAAGTCATATTTTTTGTTTGCTTGTTTAATATGAAAAACAGCTGTTGCAATCAGGAAGGGAAAAAAGAGGGGGTGGGGAGGGGGTGCTTAACCCTTTCCCTACTGACCATTTACCCATCATTAAACAGAATGCATAAATCCTAAATCATTTCATTTGTATGCCGCCTTTCCATAGTTCATGCTACACTTGAGGCAGCTTACAACATGAAAAAAAGCCACATAATCTATATAAATAAAAATGTAAAGATGACCTTGTGACTACGGTAATCTATGCTCTCCGAAAGTGCTTGACCGATTGCTTTAAAAATTTGACACAATGTTGCCACACCATACACGAGTGTTTTTATATACCTAGATTATATAGATGTCTCACCTGTGACCTCCTTTTTTAGTAAAACTTTCTTTCAAAGTTAGTTGTATTACCATCTGCTGGATGGCAAAGCAGCACAGCTGAGGATGTCTCAGCTGCTGCCATTGGCTACAGAGTATCTGTGACATCACAATAACATGGCATTGCCCAGCATTGCCCAGCCAGGGGAACAGACCAGGCCCTTCCCAGGATGCACATGGGGGGTGCAGATGGAAGAGAGAGAGGGGTCGGGGTGACGGGTGCCATCACACGGGAGGAAGATGATGTCACACAACGGGGGGATCCGAGAGAGAGGTGTTGTGACGTCTGGTGCTGAGTGGGGGAGAGCCGTGGCTTTGGGGAGGATGAATGGGTCGGGGTGGGGTGGGGTGATTTAACAGAACACGTGTGTTCTGTTTATTTGCCACAGCAACGCGTGATTGCCACAACAACGCGTGGCCGGGAACAGCTAGTTACAAATAAATATAAGAAAAATGGTAATACACAATAACTAAAACGCATCAAAAAAGTACGGAACCAAATTAACCATTAGCGCATTAAATCATAATAAGGTCTAAAGATGCAAAAAGTGAATATCAATAATGACAGAAACCACTAAAGATCAGCCTCGGGTTTTGTGACTAAAGTCAGTCAAGGCCTCGCCTTCCAGGCCAGCAAACCAGGGAGCAGGTCTTCCACGACTCACAACCAAGAAGGTCTCTTAAAGCTGTCACTTAAAGCTTCTTTTTTCCCTCAGAAAGGAAAACATATCGGTTTCTGTGCATTTACCCGTATGGGGAGAAAAGCAGTTTGAGGACAGCAGTTTTGAGAGGGGAAAGGGGGGACAGGGAAAAAAGTTGAGTGCAGTTTAATTGTACTATTATTTATTGAATTTATATACCACCCTATACACAGAGGTCTCAGGGCAGTTCACTGAAAAGAGGGTGATTCACTGACCATTCTTTTATTTCTGAGTAGCAGGGCTGCCATACACCCAGATTTTCCTGGACACAACCGGGATTCGGGCAGCAGAATGACGTCTGGGCAGATTTTTGTCAAATTGACAAAATGTCTGGGAAAACCTGGATGTGTGGCATTGGGGTGGAGAGGAGGTTAATGTTTTTTTTAAAAAAAAATCCATAGAAAAAGCTCAACAACTAAAAAAAGTAAAAGTAAAAAAACCATTGGTATGTGATGTTTTCCAACACCCCAGGAGCACACTGCGGGTGGCACTGTGGCCTAAACCACTGAACCTCTTGGGCATGCTGGTGGTTCAAATCCCCGCGACGGGGTGAGCTCCCGTTGCTCTGCCCCAGCTCCTACGAACCTAGCAGTTCAAAAGCACACCAGTGCAAGTAGATAAATAGGGACCGCTCCGGTGGGAAGGTAAACGGCGTTTCCGTGCGCTGCTCTGGTTCGCCAGAAGCGGCTTTGTCATGCAGGCCACATGACCCGGAAGTTGTCTATGGACAAACGCCGGCTTCCTCAGCCTATAGAGCGAGATGAGCGCCACAACCCCAAAGTCAGACACGACTGGACCTGATGTTCAGGGGCCCCTTTACCTATGCTACCCTGGTACTTCCATTTTTTACACTGTCTAGATGACCCCAGGTTCTATTCAGTGAACCCTAAATATGTAAATGGGCCTCTTGGTGTGTGCATTTGGCGTTTCACCTCCATATCCCACCAAGGTGACTTTGTCAGTTGGCTTCACCACAATGTTTTACCTTAATGCCTCTGCCTTATTGTTTTACCATTGATTTAAAATGAACAAAAAAGGGAACCTATTTTCTTCTGGAGGGGTAATGCACTGAAGTGGTATCCTTTATCCTATGCCAGAATTTGAACTATTCGGTGCTAAAAATTAGAAGGGCTTAGTCACAGATGAGAAACAGGGCTCCAATTAGAGTAAAATATATTTTTTTTTTGTGGGGAATAAATGTAGCATGGCTGCACGTGCAAAAAATAATACAAAATTGGTCCTCATGGGCTTAGTTGGCAATGGTTATTTTTGTACCCTGCTGGCATTTATGAGCAAATAATCAGTCGCACAAAAATAGGGAAAGAAAGATTGTTCTGTTTTGGCATTTCGATGGACCGAATAGGGGGTGTTTGATGTGCATTCTCCACAGATACTGAATGCCTGGACTCTCCTAATCCCTCCGGGAGGCACGCCCTGCCCCCACCCCGGGTGCCAGAGCATGAAGCTCCGCCACTGGCTGCTGCCACGCCACCAGCACACGATTTCTGTTCTCATCCTGAGGTAAAGTTCTTAACCCAAGGTACTACTTCCGGGTTAGCGGAGTTTGTAACCTGAAGTGTTTGTAACCCGAGGTGTTTGTAACTCGAGGTACCACTGCACTTGTAACCTGGATCTTCTGCATGCAAAGTATGTGCTCTCTCAACTATAGCTGCTCCCCAAGCTGTGATCTGCTGCCCCATTACACCTTTGGGTGGGGGAATGAGGCTGTTTGCAAGGATTAAACTCCAATGATTTGTCCTTCTGGTATCAAATGTGAACATTTACTCCTCTCCCTGCTTTTCTGTCTACCAGCTCCATCTGGTACGCAGGCTGAGACCCTACCTGCCCGCAGACTGTCTCGCCAGAGTGGTGCATGCTCTGGTTATCTCTCGCTTGGACTACTGCAATGCGTTCCACGTGGGGCTACCTTTGAAGGTGACCTGGAAACTACAATTAATCCAGAATGTGGCAGCTAGACTGGTGACTGGGAGCAGCCGCCAAGACCACATAACACCGGTCTTGAAAGACCTACATTGGCTCCCAGTACGTTTCCAAGCACAATTCAAAGTGTTATTGCTGACCTTTAAAGCCCTAAACGGCCTCGGCCCAGTATACCTGAAGGAGCATCTCCACCCCCATCATTCAGCCTGGACACTGTCCTCATCTAAGGGTCTTCTACTCGTTCCCTCACTGCGAGAAGCTAAGTTACAAGAAACCAGGCAGAGGGCCTTCTCGGTAATGGCACCCACCCTGTAGAATTCCCTCCCATCAGATGTCAAGGAAATAAACAACTATCTGACTTTTAGAAGACATCTGAAAGCAGCCCTGTATTGGGAATTTTTTTCATGTCTAATGTTTTACAATTGTGTGTGTGTGTGTTGTAAGCTACGCAGAATGGCTGGGGAAACCCAGCCAGATGGCCGAGGTATAAATAATAAAGTTGTTGTTGTTGTTGTTGTTGTTGTTGTTGTTGTTGTTGTTGTCAAAGCCCTTTGCCCTCTGAACAGCCATCTTAAAGATACATTCTTCTTCACAATACGGCTCTCAGTCTTTTAAGTTGCAGAGCTGTGTGTGAAGGTTGGCACTCCCAGATAGATAAACCATGCTTCTTGTTTCTCCTCAGTTTCAAGGACTTGGAAATCAGGGCCTTTCATCCTACCAGGGGTTGAGCCTTGCCAAGATGTTGACAGTGTTTCACGTAATTGCTGGAGAAAGCTGTGCAGAGCGTGGAAGCCGAGGAAAGGAAGAAACAGAGGGGTGCTCTTGGGGCATATCGCTCACATACTGTGCTTTCTGAAAGGTACGCTCATGGAAACATTCCTTAGTTTGATGGTCCTGAAGCCGCAGGAAACATGAATGGAGGGGAGAGAATACATCTGGGATAAGAGCCAGCCAGATGTGATTTTTCTCCCTCTGCTTCTCTCCCACCCCAGCCAAGTAAGCCTGAAGCTACTCAAACGAGAAACTTCAGAGAAGCCCCCTCTCGAATCATTGCTATAGAAGAAGAAGAAGAAGAAGAAGAAGAAGAAGAAGAAGAAGAAGAAGAAGAAGAAGAAGAAGAAGAAGAAGAAGAAGAAGAGGAGGAGTTTGGATTTGATATCCCGCTTTATCACTACCCGAAGGAGTCTCAAAGCGGCTAACATTCTCCTTTCCCTTCCTCCCCCACAACAAACACTCTGTGAGGTGAGTGGGGCTGAGAGACTTCAGAGAAGTGTGATTAGCCCAAGGTCACCCAGCAGCTGCATGTGGAGGAGCGGGGAAGCGAACCCGGTTCACCAGATTACGAGTCTACGGCTCTTAACCACTACAACACACTGGCCCCAGTGCTGCCACTGGAATCCAAGTCTTCTTCTTTGGCGACGCCTTGTAACCGAGTAAGATTGTCTTCCATGAACATGGTTTTCACAGTGAGTCCGTAAGTGACTGTGGAGGCCAATTCTGGATCCACACGTCCTTCCACAGTGGGGACATTGGTTTCCGGGCGGGAGTTGATCATGGTGTGGATTTGCCAAGCACATTTCTCCCTTTCGTCCTGAGTTTGAGTGTCTTCAAAGTCCACAACACCTTTGGTAAAGGATGTTCTCCAATTGGAGCGCTCGCAGGCCAGTGTTTCACAGTTGTCGGTGTTTATACTACATTTTAAAAGACTTGCCATGAGAGAGTCTTTCAACCTCTTTTGTTGACCGCTTTCCATTTTAAAGTTCGGAATAGAGTAGTTGCTTTGGAAGACTATAATCAGGCATCCACACGAACATCCAGGGATCCAGGAACATCCAGGGACTCAGCGCTATCTTTAGCATATGCGCCGCCGGGGTGCAAAGATCCACCCAGCGCCCCCCAAATTTAGTTTAGCCCCCAAATTAACTTTTATTATGCTTATGTCAGAAACCATGCTTATGCCTTATCTCTTGTTTACGAAAGAAGGGAGGGAAAAGAAACAATTTTTTTTGTTCATTTATTTACAATACACTTATACCTAAGTATACAATACAGTCAAACCTCGGTTTGCGACCGCCTCAGTTTGCAACTGCTTTGGTTTCCGACCACTGCGGACCCAGAAGTGTTTACATCCAGGTTCCGCAGCACTCGGATGTGCAGAAGCGATCTGCGCAGCGCATGCGTGCGCAGAAGCACTCTATCGGTGCTTTGCGCACGCGCAGAATCATGCCTCGGGGAGCAACAAACTCGGGGAGTGACCGGCTCCCCGGAACCAATTGTGGTCATAAACGGAGGTATAACTGTAACACAACACTTAAACGTATAAGTATTGTTTAGGCATCTACTCAGGAGAAACATCAGTTATGTCAAAGGTGCCGCTGACCCTGCTGCCGCACAGCAGCTCAATACAATAAGTAACATAATATTTTGATGTAAGAGTTAATTTTGCATGCTCCGTTGTGAATGACAAGCACCGTCGTTGAGTCTGACAAGCGCCACCGTTGTGAATGACAAGCACCGTCACTTTGGTAAATGAGCGCACAAAGTCGAAAGCCCTTTAGTTAAATAGTAGGTACACATTTCATTTATACCTAGGTATATATGTATTTTGTTTTTTTCTAGCTTGATCAAAATTATTTATTATTTCATAACAGGTAGATAGTTAAGAGCAGGGGTCAGCAAACTTTTTCAGCAGGGGGCCGGTCCACTGTCCCTCAGACCTTGGGGGGGGGGTGGACTATATTTTGAAGGGGGAAAATGAACGAATTCCTATGCCCCACAAATAACCCAGAGATGCATTTTAGATAAAAGGACACATTCTACTCATGCAAAAACATGCTGATTCCCGGACCGTACGTGGGCCGGATTTAGAAGGCGATGGGGCCAGATCCGGCCCCTGGGCCTCAGTTTTCCTACCCCTGGTTAAGAGCTTAGGCAGCTTCAGCGGTGGGTGTCTTGCACCCTCTATAATTTTGTGCCCGGGTGTCCCACACCCCCTGCACCCTATGTAAAGGCGGCCCTTCTAGGACTGACAGTCGTCAAGCAACACAAATAAGAGATCAAACAAGGAACTGGAGTTTCAAAGTGAGCTCATTTTGACTGCCACAAGCCAACATGCCCCTGCACCCAAATATCAGAAAGCTAGAACTGGAGTTGTCACTGATGTAAGAAAAGTTGGGTGCCTTTTCTATTCAGATCCCACTGAGCACCACCACCATTTGACCAAGGTTAGCTCTGAAGGGTACTTTAGTTAGGAGTGTAAAATAGATTCCAGGATGGGGGGGGGGTGTCACTTTTTAAACAGGAAAAAATTAAGACACTCATGACTTTAGTCATGCATTAAAAAAAGCATGGAAATTTTAAGTTGATGTATGCCCTAAACTTCAATTCACAGAAGGTTTACATTATAAGCAGGAAACACGGTTGTGGAGATTTTTGATCCATGTCGATTTTAAGTCTGCCCACCCTCTTTCTGCCCACCTTCATATACATGAAAATGTATATTTAAATATGTATGTGAATATGTATTTTTAAGTGTATTTTCTCTCAAAAGATGCACTTCTAAAAGTATTTACTTTGAAAAGGAAAAAGCAAGTGGGTTTTCATGGGGTTTGTTTAGTTGAGAACTGTCAGCGGAAGAACTGTCAAAGGAAGTGTGAACGCCAATGGATAATTAAGTTCTCAACCACAAATTAGTCTGAGAGGATGGTTCATGTTTGAATTCAAAGAGGCTGAATTCCTCAAGCATCTTTACACATTTCATTATTCTGGGTCAATGGATTTGCTACCTTCTGCAAAATATATGTGGCCCAACTTTCACTCTGTTTTGTATATTTGCAAATAAGCCAAATGTTACAAAGACATCCTTAAGTTTAAGTTGCTTCAAATGGAAGAACCCCAGCATTACTGTCCTAGAACTTTCCACCATTAAGGGAAACGGGGAATGATCTAACAGGATATGATTCAGGCTGCAATCTGATATGCCAGTTTCCCAGCTAGTCTTGGAGTACGCAACAAGATTTGCACACATACCTTGGCAAGGCAACCACCCACTGCAGCAAGACTATTCTCCTTTAGGTATTCCATGATAATGGGACTGGTGCTACAGGTAAAGGCCAACAATGGCTTTGTCTGTCTGGAAAGGTCTATATCGTTATGGTGCTGGAAGAGACTCTTGAGAGTCCCATGGACTGCAAGAAAATCAAACCTATCCATTCTTAAGGAAATCAGCCCTGAGTGCTCACTGGAAGGACAGATCCTGAAGCTGAGGCTCCAATACTTTGGCCACCTAATGAGAAGAGAAGACTTCCTGGAAAAGACCCTGATGTTGGGAAAGATGGAGGGCACAAGGAGAAGAGGACGACAGAGGGTGAGATGGTTGGACAGTGTTCTCGAGGCTACCCACATTAGTTTGACCAAACTGCGGGAGGCAGTGCAAGACAGGAGTGCCTGGCGTGCTATGGTCCATGACGAAGAGTCGGACACGACTAAACGACTAAACAACAACAACAAATATCGTTTTAGCTATGGATTTATGTAATTCCGTTCTAATAAAATGCATTTTAAATAAAAGGACACATTCTACCCATGTAAAAACACGCTGATTCCTGGACCATCCGTTGGCCAGATTTAGAAGGCGATTGGGCCGGATCCGGCCCCCAGGCCTTAGTTTGCCTACCCATGGATCAGTCCCTCCAATGCTTCAACAGTCTGTCGGCCCTCAATGAGCTCTCTTCCACTCTGCAAATCTCTCTGCCTGCTCTGATCATCCTCACCTACGGCCTCTTCCTCACCTAAACACTCTCAAGAAGGCTTCTGGGGCTGTTGCCTGTTTTCTCCTGCTCTACCACCACCTCCCTCCCATTTTCACAATTTTATCCTTACCCACCCACCCATGCATGCCATTTTTACATCATAAATAAAAAAATATTAAATGAGTGTAAGACGTGAGTTAACCTGTATATAGACCAAGCCAGGAAGGCATTCTCTTATGCTGCCAGAGGGATTGGTAGGGTTCACATTGTGGTGGAAAAAGCACTGGAAAGCTCAAAGGAGAGAAATTAGCTGTTGTCTTCTCTATAAAGACTAGACTGTGCTTACCTGTTCGTAGGCCACCAGAGGTGCAACATCTGTAATAAAAATCCTCATGAAATGCACAGAACAAAGGAAACAATCCTGTTTTCTAGGGCTAGTGTTATGTACTGAGCTGAATCATAGAACAATAGGATCCAGAATCAGCAGTCTGATTGGTCCGCAGGAGCCACCCAATCCAACTCCAGGTGGAAGTGAATCCGCAACCTGATTGGCCTACAGGAGCAGCCAATCAGGCGGCTGGCAAAAGTGAATCCGCAACCTGATTGGCCTGCAGGAGCAGCCAATCAGGCTGCTGGCAGAAGTCAATCCACAAACTGATTGGCCCACAGGTGTAGCCCTGAAGTAGCCAATCACGCAAAGCCCATTGTGTAAATAATGTATATAAGCAGATGGTTTTGGGGAAAGGGCATTCTTCTTCTCTTCTTCTCCTTGATGACTACAAGCTGAATAAAGAGCATGAAATTCACTCTCGACTCCGTGTATATTTCAGTTAGAATCCAGCAGCAAGAAAAGAACCCTGGATGGTGCAGTTAGTATTTTTAGAATTTTGAAGAACTGCCCTTTCTTAGCAGTGTTGAGCTTTCCAGTAAAACTCCTCATTTTATGTTTAAGGGGGTGGATGAATCATACCAAACGGTGAGTTCGATCCGTTTGTGCCACCAACAGCCTGACCTCTGAGGGTGCCTTCTTGACACTAACACTGCCAGAAAGCGGATGCTGGATCAATGCCCTCTATAGAAACCCAGATTCTTTCCCCAAAAGGAATGAATCATTAAAGGGGTAAATCCAGTTCTGTTTGTGAGTCACACACTCTTCTGGATGTCAGAGAAATGAGAAAAGGAAAACAGGATTGCCTCGCTGGGGGTATGTTTGGTGGAGTATTGTGGTTTGGGATATTGGCCAACAGAGGAACTGCAATCATAAAGACCAAATATGAAAGACTTAATGGACAGGAAAACATTGCAAAAGGCCCACGCCTTCTGCGTACCCATGGATTCTGACATGTGTGAACAGTGGAGGTGCTTAATTGGTGGTGAAGAAATGGAGCATGTTTTAGGACAGAGCAGTATTGGCAAACTTGGCTCAAATTAAGTCCTGAAATGAAATTCCTAAACTATTCTTCTTTGGCGATCACTCGTAGCCAAGTAAGATTGTCTACCATGAACACAGTCTGGAGTCTGTAAGTAACTGTGGAGGCCAATTCTGAATCCACACGTCCTTCCACAGTGGGGACATAGGTTTCCGGGCTGGAGTTGATCATAGTAAGTGTTTGCCAAGCGTGCCTTCCTCTTAGCATGTTTCTCCTTTTTTCCCCTGAGTTTGAGTGTCTTCAAAGCCCATGACACTTTTGGTAAAGGCTGTTCTCCAACTGGAGCGCTCACAGGCCAGTGTTTCCCAGTTGTCGGTGTTTATACTACATTTTTTATTAGATTTGCCTTGAGAGAGTCTTTCAACCTCTTTTGTTGACCACCAGCACTACACTTTCCATTTTTTAAAACTATATTAGGACTGTACTGAATTGGCAAGGACCATTTCTGGGCTTTTTTCACCCACTTTGAAATGGGGATGAGGTAGCAGGGAGCTTATCTGCACTTCCTCTTCCCCTGGGAAAACTGCTCTTTAGCACTCAACTGGAGCAAATGGCAGTTGGGTGTGGGAAGGAGAGGGGGAACGCTAGTGGGACTCATTGCGTAGGTTCCAACTAGCATGACTATTCAATTGAATCTGGCCCTAAAAGTTCCACTGAAAAACACAGGCTTAATTAATTGGTTGGGTGTGAGATTTGTTTAATATTCGTTAAAATGGGATTGGTTGGTAGGAAATAGCAGGATCCATTTATGCCTTCCTATCCTCCAATATGGTCTGAAGCTCAACATCAAAAAAACTAAGATCATGGCCACTAGTCCCATCACCTCCTGGCAAATAGAAGGGGAAGAAATGGAGGCAGTGAGAGATTTTACTTTCTTGGGCTCCTTGATCACTGCAGATGGTGACAGCAGTCACGAAATTAAAAGACGCCTGCTTCTTGGGAGAAAAGCAATGACAAACCTAGACAACATCTTAAAAAGCAGAGACATCACCTTGCCAACAAAGGTCCGTATAGTTAAAGCTATGGTTTTCCCAGTAGTGATGTATGTAAGTGAGAGCTGGACCATAAAGAAGGCTGATCGCCGAAGAATTGATGCTTTTGAATTATGGTGCTGGAGGAGACTCTTGAGAGTCCCATGGACTGCAAGAAGATCAAACCTATCCATTCTGAAGGAAATCAGCCCCGAGTGCTCACTGGAAGGACAGATCCTGAAGCTGAGGCTCCAATACTTTGGCCACCTCATGAGAAGAGAAGATTCCCTGGAAAAGACCCTGATGTTGGGAAAGATGGAGGGCACAAGGAGAAGGGGATGACAGAGGACGAGATGGTTGGACAGTGTTCTCGAAGCTACGAACATGAGTTTGACCAAACTGTGGGAGGCAGTGCAAGACAGGAGTGCCTGGTGTGCTCTGGTCCATGGGGTCACGAAGAGTCGGACACGACTAAAGGACTAAACAACAACAACATCCTCCAATATGTGGGAAAACCAGTAGCACTTCAGCATGAGCAAAACCCATCTCTCCAACATTCCCTTTGAAGTCAAGGCACAATCCTGTGACACACAACACACTCCTAGTTTTCCATTTACAATGCATGGGGTCCCTCCCCAGCTCAAGAATCTGGCATCTGAGCTCCTCTTAACAACTTCACAGTTCCTGCTCATAATCGCTTATGGGCACCACGTGCCTTGGCACCACCAGACTGACAGGCATCCCTCTCTCAGGGCAATATGATTGCTTGCTTGCAAACCTGCCTATTGCGACATCAGCTGGGAGACAGGGGCCAGGCTGCTGGGTTGCCAGGCAGCTGTATTAATAATAAGAAAAATAAGGGGAGGGGGTGTCAAAGTATAATGGGATGAGACCACAGTGCATCTTAGGGGGCCCCCTCCATCCTTTAGCCACCCAGAGTGGCTTGGGTAACTCAGCCAGATGGGCGGGGCATAAATAATAAAGTTGTTGTTGTTGTTGTTGTTGTTGATAATGTTGAATTTTTGTTGTTGTTGTTGTTGTTGTTGTTGTTTAAGGCAGGATCAGGCTATTGTTCTCCTCCTCCTTCACAGTCCTGAGTGTGATGGTTCTCCTGCCATTCTCCGTATCCAGTATAATATAGAGATTTGAAGTTACTTCGTTGCACGTCGTTTGGCTCTCCAGATGTGCTCTGAAAGGCACGGTTCCTAGCAGGACGTGCCCCATGGAGAAGCACGTTTCGGAGCTCTCCCTTCCCTCTGGCATCTAGAATGAAGAATTGCTGGCATTTGCTCTCCAGATGACCTGCCTCAGTGTCGCAGAGGGCAAGAGGCTGTTTCTTTTCCTGTGTCTCTAAGAGAGTTGCTTGTTATCAATAGCCAGAGCCAGAGCTACGCGACAGTTTTTTAAAAATGGTATTCTTGCCTGTGCTGTGGGTGCCCATCCTACAAGCAACAACCGTCACACATTTTCATAGAGCTTTGTAAACCTCCCAGGATTAGAGGGGTTCAAAAGAAATGAGCGCGCACATTAAAAGGCAGTGATGCTTTCGTTGTAGACATATTTGAAAACAATTGGCTGCCTCCAGTCAAAGGGTATGTTCACGCTGGCGGCTTAAAATGCAGCGAGGCTGTCCCCCTGCCCCGCTTCACTGGGGTTCAATCTGCATTTGCACAGTGCTGTTTGTATCAGAGGGGCGGCGGTGATGTCATCACCTGGTCACATGAGCTTTTAGGTTTCCCTGCCCCTGCGACTCTCCCTTCTGAGCCACTATTCATGAAGCTGTTGTCTGTGGATGCGCACTCCTCTTGTATGCCCATTTTCAAGTACAAAGAGAATGTGTCTTTCTAGTCAAATTGGAACTGGTTTGAGGAAAAGAAACATGCATCAAACTAGCAGGAAGATTGCACTGGATGCAGAGAAAGTGATGATGGGAATATACCTGTTCAGCCCGGACACAGGTCCAGCGCCGAGGGCCTTCTGGCAGTTCCCTCACTGCAAGAAGTGAAGCTACAGGGAACCAGGCAGAGGGTCTTCTTGGTGGCGGCACCCGCCCTGTGGATGTCAAGGAAATAAACAACTATCTGACTTTTAGAAGACATCTGAAGGCAACCCTGTATTGGGAAGTTTTAAATATTTGATGTTTTATTGCATTATTATTATTATTATTCTGTTGGGAGCCACCCAGAGTGGCTGGGGAGACCCAGCCGGATGGGCGGGTTATAAAGAATAAAGAATGAAGAATAAGGAATAAAGAATATCTATTATTATTATTATTATATTATATTATATTAATATAATTATAATAATTATATTATTAGAAGGCTGATCGCCGAAGAATTGATGCTTTTGAATTCTGGTGCTGGAGGAGACTCTTGAGAGTCCCATGGACTGCAAGAAGATCAAACCTATCCATTCTTAAGGAAATCAGCCCTGAGTGCTCACTGGAGGGACAGGCCGTGAAGCTGAGGCTCCAATACAGTACTTTGGCCACCTCATGAGAAGAGAAGAATCCTTGGGAAAGATGGAGGGCACTAGGAGAAGGGGACGACAGAGGACGAGATGGTTGGACAGTGTTCTCGAAGCTACGAACATGAGTTTGACCAAACTGCGGGAGGCAGTGGAAGACAGGAGTGCCTGGCGTGCTATAGCCCATGGGGTCACAAAGAGTCGGACACGACTAAACGACTAAACAACAACAACAAAATAATTATTATTATTATTATTATTATTATTATTATTATTATTATTATTATTCCTGAGGCCATTTGGGAGTGTTTACAGTGGCATTGCACTGCAGCAACTCCTCATACAAGTGCTTGCACCAACTCCATATATTTTCCTAGCAACTGTTCCCTTTCACCAAATGTGTTAGCACATGCCAAAAGCCCGCCAGAAATTCTGAGCATGCAAGGGGAAAGGAACATTAAAAGGCGCCTGCCTCGTCTTTGACGTGGCAGAGCCCCACGTGTCAGAACAGCATCGGTGCATTTTCATTCCCAGTCCTAAATTCACAAGCATGCACTCTGCTCCAAATGCTGCCATGCTCACCATCACCCCACCATGTGGTGATGTACCAGTGGCCATGTGTTTAGCACACACATGCACAGGAACTGCAAAGCTGTGTTTGGGGCAGGGTTCTCCTTTGGATTTGCCGTTGAATTCTGGCTGCTGACTAACCGGATAAATTTAAGTTCAGGCTAGTAAAGTGAAGCTAAGGCCATCTGTGAAGTTGTCTTGGTTTCCATAACTTTGGAAAAACAGCGGTAGGAACGGAAGCAGCAGCATAAGAAGAGGGGTCCTCGCTTCTGGGTCTCCTTTGCATGCATGAATGGTTCTCAGAGGAAGCTAGCTCTGGCCATAGGAAAGGGTTAAGCAGTGTTGTTCCTTGTCACATGACTCTGGGAATGTGAGCTGAGTAAGATCCTTGGGCAGCAGAGAGCAACTTGCTGGAGAGGCACATGTTGCCTGCAGATGTGGCCCAGACCACAAACACTTCAAAGTGCTTCCCTCAGACTGACAGAACATTCTGACGCCGACTGTAAATGCCCTTGACTCTCGGAGTGGAAAATATCAAACGCTCCAGCGGCCCCCAAAACGCAGCCTGTTTTCTACGGAAAAAGCCTTAATGAACCTGCAGTGAAGGGGCAGGGGCGGTAGAGGTCGGATTCAGGTTCTCAATGGTCCTTTGTGCGATTCCTACAGGCTGGCAAAAGCCGTTTGCTATGCATTTGGGCGCAACTGGAGTTTGCTTCAAACCGCAAGAATAGCTCGCGTGCTGGTCCTGCTGGGTTAAGGACCTAATGATGACTGCCACAGGCACTTTCGGAAACGGCAAAAGTATCTGCTTCAATTCCTCTTGTCTTGTTTCTCCTGCTTTCAGCTTGCTCCTCATGGTCCCGTCTTCGTACTTTGGGCGAGTGTCATCCATCTGTATCTGAAGGATTTTTATTTTATTTTAAAATACTGTATATACATATTGCTGAAATGTGTGCCAATTGCAACCAAACATCTCAGCAACCAAATACACCGGTAATTTTGATGCGATGTTGAAGAAAGTGGGGAGGGAAACCTTAATGGACTTCCCAAAGTTGTGAGATTGTCTGGGCTGGGCTAGTTAGCATGTAGGTGGATTTGCACAAGAGCAGTTTAGTTTTCAGAGTGATGGAGCACTTTCTTAATGAACAAGGAGGATCTAGGCAATGGGTATGATCATAGAATCATAGAGTTGGAAGAGACCACAAGGGCCATCCAGTCCAACTCCCTGCCAAGCAGGAAACACCATCAAAGCATTCCTGACATATGGCCGTCAAGCCTCCGCTTAAAGACCTCCAAAAAAGGAGACCCCACCACACTCCTTGGTAGCAAATTCCACTGCCAAACACCTCTTACTGTTAGGAAGTTCTTTCTAATGTTTAGGTGGAATCTTCTTTCTTGTAGTTTGAATCCATTGCTCCGTGTCTGCTTCTCTGGAGCAGCAGAAAACAACCTTTCTCCCTCCTCTATATGGCATCCTTTTATATATTTGAACATGGCTATCATATCACCCCTTAACCTACTCTTCTCCAGGCTAAACATACGGTACCCATGATGATAGCCTTTGCAAAATTCTTATTTTCGGATTAATATTGAGAAAGTTGGAAATATTTCTGAGCATTGGTTTTGAAAGAGTGAGTCATGTTCCTCACACTGCTTTCAGTGACAGACTGTGTGAAAGAGAGGGGACCCCAATATACCCTAAAAGTATTTTCAAATGGTTCACATCCACACATTCCTCACCACGTCTTTTTGTCTGCTCTAGTTGCAGAAAAGCCACTTCTTCTCCTGAAATGCAACAAAAGGTACTTCTAGGGTTGAGAAAAGCTCAGTATATTTGCAGGGTTGGGCTAATGAAGTCACTTCAGAATTAGCTGTGATGGGCTGAGCTCTCAGAAAACTCTGTTCACAGCTGGGAACTTGGCCTTTGACCAGGGCCGTCTCAAGCATGTCGGGCGCCCTAGCGCCGTGGTGCGGATATCGCTCCAGTGCCCCCGCTCCGCTCCGTTTCTTGCCCCCGCTCCGCTCCGTTTCTTGACGTGGCTGGGTGGGCGCAGCGCGCAGCACGGTTTCCGCATGGTGCCCCCTGCCGGGCCGGCGCCCTAGCGCCCTGCGCCACCCAGCCTACCCCTAGAGCCGGCCCTGCCTTTGACCTATCTAAACTTCTCCTGCCTTCCCGAGAACCACATACCTTTTTTCCACTGAATTGGTTTGCATGACAGTAAGGTGTTCCAGAACCAATGCATTGAAAGTAAATACTGCACATGATTACTGTTAATTCTTTTTATGCTTGAACATATCTAAACAGTCGGTGCCTGTGTACATAGAGAGAACCACTTTTATCATGTTCAGGTTAACTTATCCATGTCTGCAGAGGTCCTGTGGTGGCAGCCGTGGCCAGCGCTGCAGCAGCGACTAGGCCAAGCCAGGCCAGGCCAGGCCAGTTGCCACCACAGCGCCGCAGCACCAGAAGTAAGGAGAGGACAGTGGCGGCAGTATGCAGCAGTCCCGAGCGGAAGCCAGGCACCAACAGCAAAAAAATCTGGGTGCCTGGAGTTTGTGCCGCTGATGGGTACAGCTTATTCTTTCTGCCTATGTGTGGAACCTTACACTTGTCCTTATTGAAATTCTTTATGTTAGTTTAGGCCCAGTTCTCCAACCTGTTAAGGTCATTTTGAATCCTGATTCTGTCTCCAGTGTGGTGTCATTTGCAAATTTGATGAGCATCCCCTCAATTCCTTCATCCAAGTCATTTAGGAAGGCCTGGGGGCCGGATCCGGCCCAATCGCCTTCTAAATCCGGCCCGCGGACGGTCCAGGAATCAGCATGTTTTTACATGAGTAGAATGTGTCCTTTTATTTAAAATGCATCTCTGGGTTATTTGTAGGGCCTGCCTGGTATTTTTACATGAGTAGAATGTGTGCTTTTATTTAAAATGCATCTCTGGGTTATTTGTGGGGCATAGGAATTCGTTCATATATATTTTTTCAAAATATAGTCCGGCCCCCCACAAGGTCTGAGGGACAGTGGACCGGCCCCCTGCTGAAAAAGTTTGCTGACCCCTGATGTTGGTGGTACCTAACACCACTGAAACTAGCGCTACTATTCCCAGGAACCTCACCAAAATGCTGGAGAGGATGCACCTTCACAGGCACATACCTCCACATGTGGTGGGAATGCCCCCAAATCCAACACTTCTGGACATCAATCATACAAGAAATATGCAAAATAGCTGAGCAAGTCACCCCAGAACTGGCCCTACTAAACATCTTCCAAGATAATAATGCCCACTCACATCACAAAGAGCTCATAACCCACCTACTCTCAGAAGCATCATAGCCAGACAATGGAGAGACATGTCAGGAGTAAGCATAGACAAATGGTATCCAATAGTATGGGAAACAGCCTTATTAGAAAAACTGACCAATAAACTGAAACTGACATGGGGGGAAATAGAAGAAGATGCCTTCACCCCAGTATGGTTCCCCTTTATCACATACACAGCCCAACAAGACAACAAGAATCCACCGACAGCATAGGAATCACTCTGGCTAACCTGATCCAAACACACCCCACTCACACACAAAAACAAATCTCACTACAGCCGACCAAAGACAACCAACCACACCCTAGGCTAACCCCAACCTCTCTCATCACCAAGGAAATACAACATGCGAATAGTAAGAAAACCCATATAAGTAATGCTGACATAAAACCCCACACATAATAGAATAATAATAGAAGCATAACCACTCGACCCCACCCACTCCATTCCCCACCCCCTCTTTCCCCCCAACCCAACACTGTATGCAACACCAATGTCTCACAACAAATGAAACTGATCTGTAGAAACCACTGAGCCTAGGGCTTGTCGATCAGAAGGTCGGCGGTTCGAATCCCCACGGCGGGGCGAGCTCCCGTTGCTCGGTCCCAGCTCCTGGCAACCTAGCAGTTCGAAAGCACGTCAAAGTGCAAGTAGATAAATAGGGACCGCTCCGGCGGGAAGGTAAACGGCATTTCTGTGCGCTGCTCTGGTTCACCAGAAGCGGCTTAGTCATGCTGGCCACATGACCCGAAAGCTGTATGCCGTCTCCCTCGGCCAGTAAAGCGAGATGAGCGCCGCAACCCCAGAGTCCTTCACGACTGGACTTAACTGTCAGGGGTCCTTTACCTTTTTATGCTGATCCCTAATTTCATAACAGTTGCTGTTGTGGCTATTCTCATGAGTGATTTGAAAGAGCATCATCAAAGTGTCTCAGTACCCTTCAGTCAAAGCTTTGTTGTTTTTAAAAAATATTTTTAATAGATTTTTCCATGTGAACTTTTCTAACAATATATCTTTAACATTTTTTTTATATTTCCACCCTCCTCCCCTGGACTTCCCTCATACTCCCATTTTGTTTTATTTCCAAATTGTTCACCCTGCGTATTGTTTCCCAAATTTCCCCCCAATACATATAGTCTTATTTTTTGTTGTATACAGTTGTGATTGTTTACTCAAACCCTGCCAATGAGTCCTTTCCTTTATGTTTCCTCTTCATATATGTTGTCAATGCTTCCCATTCTCTTTTAAAGTCAAAGCTTTGTGACCAGGCGGTTTGCCCTCCTGCTAAACCAGATCCCAGCCCAGTGCCTCAGTAAGAGCTATTTCCTGGTATGCGGTTAGAGGTGTTTTGGATGGCAATATGTACAGAATGTACAAAGAGTATATACAGGGCACAAAACTTTTTCCTTTCTTAAAAGACTATGTTGGCCCAAACCATCATTCCTCATTCTACAATGTGGTTTTCTCTATGTGCAACCTCTGAGGACAATTTAAAATCAATAAATATAAGAAGCTCCTCCCGAGAGGCTATATTATTCAAGCCCCAAGTTGGAAAATCTTCACATTGGGATGAATTTAATCCCCTCCATCTCTAATAATCATAAACCACCACAGTACTAGAAACAGTAGCTGTTGTTTATTAAAAATTCATCTGCCTTGATACACAAGACAGAGGGTGTTAAGGAAAGGGAAAGTGTCTCCTTACCTGTTTCTTAAAACAATGTTAGTATTGGAAGGGATAATAAATAATAATAATTTGAAGGTTGAAGAAGGTGCTATGCTAGGTGTCACTTTTTTCTTTTTGTATCTTCATGTCTTAGACATGTGCACTTAAAGTAGCAGAGGACTGTAGGCAGAAACCAATTTATACGAAGCGTTTAATGACCTGTTCAGGGAAACCAGTTGCCATTATTTAAAAAAAACATGCTCCTGTTAAGTGGCATGTGGAACATAATGTAGTTTTGATAAAGTCAATCAATCAATTAATTGTCTTTATTAACCACCTCATAATACAGATTCTCTAGATGATGTGCAATTAGTTTAATGGCGACAACTTTTAAGATATGACAGGAATACAAATTCACACTAAAAGCCAAACCAGCACGAAAAAATAAAACTAGTGCCAGACACTAGAATCAGCTGCACGATTTCCAAAACAATGTGCAAACCAAAACCCATCTATCCTTCAAAATTTGCACTTAACTGAATTTTGCAATGCAATTTTCTAGCCAACCAATGTTTGCAAAAAATATATATATTTGGGGAAAGCGTGTATAAACATTAAGGCATTTGTGAAGATAATGCACGCGAATGCATTATACCAGGCATCCCCAAACTTCGGCCCTCCAGATGTTTTGGACTACAATTCCCATCATCCCTAACCACTGGTCCTCTTAGCTAGACATCATGGGAGTTGTAGGCCAAAACATCTGGAGGGCCGCAGTTTGGGGATGCCTGTGTTAAAGGATTCTAATCTAGTTTCTGAATAGGGAATTTGCTGTGATGGTTGGCAAAGGAATGTGAATGGTTCTGAATGGTTTGCAGTGACCTCGCTGACCTGAGGAACTGGCCTGACTGCCCATGCTCTATGTGTTCCTCGAGTGCCTCAAGCCTTGTGTGATGGTTAGGCTGGCAGCAGATACGATCACCTCACCAACAACTGGAAAGATAAGCTGTCTGGCCCTTGCTCTGCTGCTATGTCCACAAGCCAGGTAAATGTCCGCCGCCCCATACCTGAGGTAACCATTGCTATCTTATAATTACTAAGAAAATATGGTCTGAAGCTCAACATCAAACAAACCAAGATCATGGCCACTGGTCCCACCACCTCCTGGAAAATAGAAGGGGAAGAAATGGAGGCAGTGAGAGATTTTACTTTCTTGGGCTCCTTGATCACTGCAGATGGTGACAGCAGTCACTAAATTAAAAGACACTTGCTTCTTGGGAGAAAAGCAATGACAAACCTAGACAGCATCTTAAAAAGCAGAGACATCACCTTGCCTTCAAAGGTCCGTATAGTTAAAGCTATGGTTTTCCCAGTAGTGATGTATGGAACTGAGAGCTGGACCATAAAGAAGGCTGATCGCCGAAGAATTGATGCTTTTGAATTATGGTGCTGGAGGAGACTCTTGAGAGTCCCATGGACTGCAAGAAGATCAAACCTGTCCATTCTGAAGGAAATCAGCCCTGAGTGCTCACTGGAAGGACAGATCGTGAAGCTGAGGCTCCAATACTTTGGCCACCTCATGAGAAGAGAAGACTCCCTGGAAAAGACCCTGATGTTGGGAAAGATTGAGGGCACTAGGAGAAGGGGACGACAGAGGACGAGATGGTTGGACAGTGTTCTCGAAGCTACAAACATGAGTTTGACCAAACTGCGGGAGGCAGTGCAAGACAGGAGTGCCTGGCGTGCTCTGGTCCATGGGGTCACGAAGAGTCGGACACGACTAAACGACTAAACAACAACAACAACCCAAACTGCCCTCCTGACTGGTTCTGATTAAAATAATAAAGCATGCAGTGAAACAATAAATAAGTAACAACCACACTAGTAACTCCTTAAAAACACCAGAGAAGGCAAACAAACAACACCACCACGTCCACCCCCAGACATTCTGCACGACATGAAAAAAATTCCTTCCCAGCTCTATAAAAGTACAGCCAGCAGATGCCTGTGGTAAACCTGACATTGAAGGAGGAAGGGTTGGATGTTTGACATGCTGGCCCATATCAAGGCCAAGAAATGTGGGGAGAGGCCTTTCTAGCCTTATACCCAAGGCTTGCCCGGAAATCTTGCAATTCAAAAGGCTGCAATCCGGGCCCTCCTGAGATTGGCCTCTTGTCTCATAATGATGAGGAACTCCTGTCCATTGCAATACTAGTTTTGGAAAGCCCACAGTGTGTGGAATCAGGGCCACCTTTCTCAGCTACTGTCTACTCTCTTCCTGATGGCAAATGGTGTGGTTTGGGGAGTCAATTTCTTGATCCTTTCCAAGTGGGACAGATACAGAGATCTCGCTGAGGCACACACCTTTCCCCAGGCATATCCAACTCCCAAGAGACTGTGATCTACTCCCAGTATAAAAAAAACTGGCAGTGATCTACCCATTGTCATTGGAGGGAGGAGCATGTGTGGGGTGGGTGGATTGCCTAGAGTTGTTGAACTTTTTTGGGGGAGGATTTTATAGCTTTCCCCCATGACTTTTTGTACATGATAAGAATACCGTGATCTACCAGGATCAGCTGGGGATCTACCGGTAGATCGCAATCTACTGGTTGGACATCCCTGATCTAGATTCATAGAATTATAGAATTGGTGTGGGAGATTTGCAGTCAAAACATAACTTGTTGTTTAGTCATTTAGTTGTGTCCAACTCTTCGTGACCCCATGGACCAGAGCACGCCAGGCACTCCTGTCTTCCACTGCCTCCCGCAGTTTGGTCAAACTCATGTTCGTAGCTTCGAGAACACTGTCCAACCATCTCGTCCTCTGTCGTCCCCTTCTCCTAGTGCCCTCAATCTTTCCCAACATCAGGGTCTTTTCCAGGGAGTCTTCTCTTCTCATGAGGTGGCCAAAGTATTGGAGCCTCAGCTTCACGATCTGTCCTTCCAGTGAGCACTCAGGGCTGATTTCCTTCAGAATGGATAGGTTTGATCTTCTTGCAGTCCATGGGACTCTCAAGAGTCTCCTCCAGCACCATAATTCAAAAGCATCAATTCTTCGGCGATCAGCCTTCTTTATGGTCCAGCTCTCACTTCCATACATCACTACTGGGAAAACCATAGCTTTAACTATACGGACTTTTGTCAGCAAGGTGTTTTGTCTGTGTTGCTGACAAAACATAAATAGCAAACACAATGTTGGTTGATATATAAAATAGGTTAAGACTATAGAGCTGTATTTCTGAACGGCCAATTCAGACCATAGAAGTGTAAATGGTAAAATAGGGTTGGTTAGGTCATGCTCCTAAGAGTTTATCTCCTTCCTCACTCTCTTCTGTTTGAACCATGTAGCTGATCCACATGTGTGAGACTGGTGCTCTGAGCTCAGACTCTATGTTTGAGGATACTTCTCTGTATTTTGTACTCAAGAATAATCTACCTGTGTTATTTTGCTGTAACGTTCAACGTTATGTAAGTAAAACATTTAAACTTACTTGATGGCGTAGTCTATTCACTGCTAGAGGGGTACAGACGGGGGAGTCCCACATTGAGCCCCTACGAGGGGATATTTAAAGGCCTAATAAGCTATATTTCACACACTTCACAAATGCTGCATAGAGGTGTATTTTATAACTCTACTGGTTTGGATCCTGTCTTCTAGAGCAGCAGCAAACCCTTCAGGTATTTGAAGATGACTATCATGTCACCTCTCTGTCTTCTCTCCTCCAGGTCGAACATCACCAACACCCTCAATCATTCCTCCTCAGTAAGACTTCTTTTCTAGTCTCTTTATCATATTGGTTGCCATCTAGATCAGGCATCCCCAAACTTCGGCCCTCCAGATGTTTTGGACTAAAATTCCCATCATCCCTGACCACTGCTCCTGTTAGCTAGGGATCATGGGAGTTGTAGGCCAAAACATCTGGAGGGCTGCAGTTTGGGGATGCCTGATCTAGATGATATATGTTAGATCTGTATGCATAAAGAACAATGAAGAAGGTTTTGTGAGAATGAGACAGAAAGAGGAGAAAGAGAAGAGAGCCAAGAGAGAAAACATTTTGGGGTGCTGAGTTTCACTTTGACAATCCGATGTGGGACAGTGGATTTACTCTTTGTAGAAGTCCTTAAGCTATTTGCCTTCCTCTATGCTTTATTTGTATATCTGCAGATAAACCCAGCTATTACTGACATCTATGTCTTCAGCGATCTCTCCCACCAAAGGGAAAACACTGCACCTATAAACATTTCACTGTTCTGGTAAGCTCCACAAGTTCAGGAAGGCAGTAAATGATTCTGAATATCAGTTGCTGGAAACTGCAAGAGGGGAGAGGGCTTTTGCATTCAAATTCTGCTTGTGCACTTTCCATAGGTTTCTCTTGGCACCTTGATACAGGATTTTGGACAAGATGGACCACTTGCCTGATCCAGCAGACCTCTTTGTGTGCTCTTAAGGAGGGAGGGTGTTATGTAATTCCATAGGAAAATAGGAGAGAATGAAAGGAGGTGGTTGAAGAGCTTGGATCCTAGGACAATAGACAGGTAGGATCCTAGAATGCAACAACCTGATTGGCCTGCAGGAGCAGACCAATCAGACACCAGGAGGAAGTGAATCAACTAATAGGCCAGTAGGATCTTAGAATGCAACAAGCGATTGGCCAACAGGAGCAGACCAATCAGTCTCCAGGAGGGAAGCAGAATCAGCCAATCACATGGGACCCATTGTGTAAATAATGTATATAAAGCCAGAGGTTTTGGGGAAAATTCAATCACTGTTCCTATGAGCTGAAATAAAGAGCAGGAAATCGCTACTCCACTCTGAGTATATTTCAGAGGGTGTAGCGTTGTGTGGAATTATCACTAGGAACAATGTAGGTATTTTAGAGGTGTATGGTGACTGTGACCCATTTAGCTAGAGTGCATCCTTTTCTCTCTCTCTCTCTCTCTTTTTGAGAACCCCTCCCGGGCCTGGATGACATGTTATCTGAAGTCTGCTATGGAGAATGAGACAAGCAAGATAATTCCATAGGGAAATAGGGGAGAATGAAAGGAGGTGGTTGAAGAGTATTCTTCAGCTTTCAAGGTCTTGACAGCTCCACACATGTGTACTCCAGATGTCTGCCCTTTCTTTCTAGCACCTTCTTCTGCAAATAAAGGTTGGCTGTAGAGAAGAATGAGCATGAAAATGGAAGATGACTGAGCGAAACTCTCAGACTACTTGAAAAACACAGAGAGTCTTGGCGGAACTAGGTGTCCCCACTCTGGCTCTACTTACAGAAGCTGGCCAGGCTGTTGGCTGATTCTCACTTCAGCATGGGCAAATGGAGCAGTGCTCTCCACAGCACATGAGGGCAGCAAGCTAGCTTAGGAAGCACCTGACAGGTCATGCAGCACATAATGCTTTGTCCTGCAATACCTCACCACAGCTCACCACCAAAAAGCATCTGCTACCTGAGACTCCATACCTGCCAAGTCTCCCGCTGAAAAATGCGGGATCAGCAGCGGCGCGGCACCGGAAGTTGCGCAGGAAACGGATTAAAATCCGGGGGTTTCCCGTGAAAAAACGGGATACTTGGCAGCTAAGCCTGAGACAGCCAGTCCTCCTGGCCATTGTGGGCAACTGTCTACCACTCCCCCTATTGGCCAGGATGAGCAATGGTGACACCAGCTAAGAGCATAAAGAGAGAGGGAAATGATTAGGCAAGATAAGTCCTGCAAAGATAAGTCCCGGGTGGCAGGATGTAACTGGGACAAAATGACAATTCTGAGCATAAAGTGTTATAAGAAAATGCCTCTAATTCCCTTATGGGGTATCTAGAGGCCATACAGTGTCCCTCAGGAGATCTCTATCGGCTGGAGTGAAAGCAGAGGCCAGTCAGAATATATTGAAAGCAAAACGACTAGTAAGCAAGGCAGTGATCCATGAAGTTTGACCAAACTGCGGGAGGCAGTAGAAGACAGGAGTGCCTGGCGTGCTCTGGTCCATGGGGTCATGAAGAATCGGACACTATCCACAAAGTCCCAATTTTGAATTTGCTTTCTTCTTGGACCAGGCATCAGACTTCCCATACCCCAACCCAAATAATAAGAGACCAATGGGTCAAAACAGGCCACAACTTTATTGAATACAGATGAAAAAGCTTTGGCTTGGGCATGGGGCAATCAAAATACTTCTGGCCCACCCGCCGTAAGTGACGCATGGTCAATCCAGGCGGGGGTTCCTAAGACTTACATCCAATAGGGTGACCCCTGCAGGGACCACCTTCGGCCCTCCCCCCCGGGCACGTGGACACGGCTACTCCCCCCGGATCCCTTTAACGGGATACCCCAGAGTTTGGAGGGGCAGGCGGAGACTACAACCTCCCCTCCATCCAAAACAAAGGATTGCCCCAAAGCCCAATCAGTTGTGACGATTGCTATGGGGTGGGCAAAACCACAGGGTCAGTGCCAATTATCCCAGTGGGAAAATTCCTACCTGGCCCCTTGAAGGATGGAGACCACCATAGCCACAGCAAAGTTATTGACTATCAGCTTACACCAAGGGTGGCTGGGCGGGGAAATTTGGCGCAGGAACGAACAGGCGGAGCTCCAGGTATTGGCTGCTTAAATGGGCAAGGGGTGGATCCAAGGGAAGCCCACCATCTGCTCCAATCTGGAGGGGCACAGGCAGTTTGAATTCCCCCAATGGGGCCCCAGTGAAGCCTCCTCTGTCCTGTAATGCCGCCACACTAAAAGGGTGAGCGGGCTTGGCCTGTCACAGTCTGGTCGGCGGGAGGTAGCAGGACCGCCTGAGGACGTCAGGACCGGGGGCAAGGTGGTGGTGTGGAAGCAGGAACGGGGTCCGGATGGTGCAGGGCTGAGGGTCCAGCAGCAGGCAGTCACAGGGTCAAGGAACCGAAGGTTGGGAAGCAGGGCGTCACGGAGGCGAGGGCCCGAGGGTCAAGGAGCAAGGCGGAGGCAAAGGTCTGGGAGTTGAGGGGCAAGGCGTCGGCAAGGCGAAGGTCCAAGGGTTGAGGAGCAAGGCAAATGAGCAAGCAGCAAGGAGCAAGGAGCAAGGAGCAGGCTCAAGGAACAGGAGGCCAGATGCAACAAGGCAGGGATCGCATTGCTGTGGCAAAGAGCTGAAGGGAAATGCTGAGCTTTTATCCCTCCCAGCTCCTGCCACCATGTGCAGTGAGTTATCAAGTGGCCTCACCTGAGTGGCCACTCCTTGCTTCTCCAGCACAAGCTGAGGCAGGTCCCAGTCCTGCAAAGCACTACAGGCCCCAGAGCCTGACTCCTGCCCATACTCCTGACGTGGCCAATGAATCCTGACCTGCCTGCTCTCACTGATCCATACAATGTTGGATTGGATTCAGACTAAGTCCTCGGACTTGGATACAACACCACCATGAGAAAGTTTTGCTATGGAAATGGCAAAACGCTTCCACTACACATTTTCACATCAAAGTATTTTGCAACGCTTTATTCCTGCGGTATTTGAGCAACACGGCGTTTCCATCCAATCTCAGAGGAAAACAAATGCCCAAATTATTGGCATTTCCTCACAGGACGAAAATATTTCCCCACCCACTGTGATTCTGGCCTTTAGCGGAGCTACGGATCCTTTTGTCCATGAGTCACTTGGAGACTTGGTGACTCACGGCGGCTGGAGCAGCCACAGGAATGTGCACCCGGCTTTGCAGAACAAATGCCAGAGAGTCGGTCTGAAACAGAGATGTGTTCAAAATCACCGGGGTGCTCACCAAATGCAAGGCTGCAGGGGAAAGGAGAGGAAGAGGAAAGTCTTGCATGGCTACTGATGTCACAAAGGAAAAGGGTCACATTATAATCCAATGGTGTCAACCCATTAGTCCTCACGTTTGTCTCAGAGACTTTGTCAGCGATCAGGATGGGTCATGGTGGAATGACTACGGATGGGCAGTTAAAGCAGATAAAGTCCTTTCCCATGTTATAGCAATTCTAAGGTCTCAAATATAGAAAAAAAGTTGACAATTGCACAAGGTAAACACACATACATAAGTAAGGTAAAGGTAAAGGGGCCCCTGACCATCAGGTCCAGTCGTGTCCGACTCTGGGGTTGCGGTGCTCATCTCGCTCTATAGGCCGAGGGAGCCGGCGTTTGTCCGCAGACAGCTTCCGGGTCATGTAGCCAGCATGACAAAGCTGCTTCTGGCGAACCAGAGCAGTGCACGGAAACGCCGTTTACCTTCCCGCCGGAGCGGTCTCTATTTATCTACTTGCACTTTGATGTGCTTTCGAACTGCTAGGTGGGCAGGAGCTGGGACCGAGCAACGGGAGCTCACCCCGCTGCAGGGATTCGAATCGCCGACCTTCTGATCGGCAAGCCCTAGACTCTGTGGTTTAACCCACAGTGCCACCTGGGTCCCTCACATACAACTCACATGTCTGAAATAGTACAGGAGAGCGATCCAAAAGCCATCTTGGCTCTCCTAAAAACTCTCAATATTTCCTCTGCCTCCTGAATCCCCCTTGCCTGAGAACACGCAGGCAGAGAGCAGTCAGGGAAAGTTCCTGAAGGGATTCCTCTCCTATATCTATGAACCTCCTTGGTATTAATGGTCATTGTTTGCCCAGATGCTCTGCACTGAGGGATGTCTGACAGGCATCCAGGTTGTCCTATCAAATGCTAATGTTTTGTGTACCGGTAAACTGTGTTGGGAACTATGTAAAAGTTGCTAAATCCTCAGGAATATCACACCTCGGCCTGCCTGAGTCACAGTAACCCCGCCTTATGTGTGAGGTAATTTCTGACTGTTTGTAGAGGGGATTGTCCTCCTTCTCCACGTCAAAAGGCAAACCCTTCAAAGAGATGTTTCTTCTTGGTTCTGGGTCTCTCTTGCCTCCTTGCTGGAAGAGGAGGGAACTCTGTTGCAACAGAAAAACAAAGATCTGCCTTGCTTTCACTGCATCCTGCCTCCATCCATTCATCTCTGACCGATCATGGACTTAGGGGACTCAGTCCCTTGGGGTGTTGGGCAGGAAAAGTCAGCCACCCCTATTTTTCTATAGCACCCTTTATGTAGTCCGTTTAAGGGGGAAAGGAACATTTAGGGGGCTTTCTCCCAGGGAAAAGGTTGCAAGCTCCCTAAACTCAGCATTTCACCCTCTCTCTCAACATGCAGATTATTGCACCTTTCCTGTTCTCTCTAAGATGGTTCAGAAGGAGGCAGGCAAGCAAGCAAGACAGACTTGGAATCATAGAATTGTATAGCTGGAAGGGATCCTGAGGGTCATGTAGCCCAACTCCCTGCAATGTATGAATCTCAACCAAAGCAGCCATCCTGCAAATACATGGGTTCAAACTTGTGAAGTGCAAAGTACAAGTGCGGCATATCAGATGCAGAGAGTGCATGCTTGTAGAACATCAGTGTTTCATTATAAGAATTTTAAGGTCTCAAATATAGAATAAGTATTCCTAAATGCACACATATCTAAATATATAAGCCATGTGTCTGAAATAGTACGGGAGAGCAATCCTGAAGCCATTTTGACTCTCCCAATGACCTCAAATATTCCTCTGCAGTAAGGGCGGGAAATGGAGAAAGCCTTCCCATTGTCTTTTTGCTTACAAATCCTATCTTAAAGGTGTCTTTGTGTATGAATAGGGTGAGCCTGTGACCTGGATTCAGGAACTAAAATATTAACCATCACAAAAGAATGGCCAGGCTGCCCGGGTAATGCAATCAGTGACCATTATTAGGTATCCTGGCAGACAGGATTTCTGCTGTAGACCGCCTCCTTCTGTGATGTATGTATGGTGTCAGGTAGGTAGCCGTGTTGGTCTGGATCGAAGTAAAATAAAAAAAAATTACTTCAGTAGCACCTTAAAGACCAACTAAGTTTTTATTTTGGTATGAGCTTTCGTGTGCATGCACACTTCTTCAGATATGTATGGTGTGTGTGTGTGTGTTTTGGGGGTGGTGGTCTTGGGCTACAGGGTGGGCAATTTCAAGAGTCTATATCAGGGGTTGTCAACCTGGTCCCTACCGCCCACTATTGGGCATTTCAGGATTCTAGGTGGGCGGTAGGGGGTTCTATGGCATAAGCTGAATCCTCCTTCCACACTGGTAGGTGGTAAGGAAATTTTACCATGAAGAAAGTGTTGGATTTTTTGAATAGTCAAGTTACTTTAGAGCCGGTCTAATGTAAATACTGTCTGTTTAAGAGAACAGGTGCCGGTGATTTCTGTTAATTGCTCACAGGCGTGGGCTCTGCTAGAAAGCCTTCTGTATCTCTTAGTTAGATCTTTCAGTTTGATTCATCTCTTAGTAGATCACTCTCTCAGTTTAAGAGATTCCTTAGTTGAATCTTAGTATGAGAGTTGCTTAGTTATAATGCTAGTTTGCTGTTAATTCTCGGGTAGTTTAATGGGAGTTATGTGGGAGTTTGTGGGAGGTTTGGAATGGGTTGAAGGTTGGAATGTTGCTAAGAGAGAAAGCATTTATCTTTAGCTTAAAGTCTCTTTAGATTCAGTTTGTTTTTCAGTTAAAGAAACCCAACCGTTTATATTTTCATCTGCATACTTTTACCAGTGTGCAGCTAGTAAGGGGTTTCATATAAGGGAGATAATTCCCTACACTCTTGGTGGTGTTTTCTTAGCCAGGTCAACTTCTGACTGCGTATACTCTGCGTGAAGCATACTTTAAAGGGCCGCTATAAACTGGGATATATGATTTAGATTAAGCAAGTTTCAATACCCAGTTTTCTCCAATATTATTCTTATCATATATATTATTTTCCACTAGAAAGATTCATTAGTGGGCGGTGGGTATAAAAAGGTTGACTACCCCTGGTCTATATAAAAGCTTGCGCACATTCTTCGGGGTTCTCTCCTCCCTCCTGCATGTGGTGAGTGGGGACCCTGTTGCAACAGTTCCTTGAATAAAGATCAGGCTTATTAGCTGCTTTGCTTCTCAGTATTCTCTGGTTGGCCTCTGTTATTTTCTCCTCCCAATAGGGAACCCACTTAAGGACTCTATACGGGCTCTGGGATACCCCATAAGGGAAAGGGAGCAGTTTTTCTTAGAACAGTTTCTTATGATGTATTTGAATGGTTTGTGATTGGTGCATGGAATATCTGTGGCCTGGGCAAAAGCACTCCTTTCTGACTTTGAAGAGCCAGGACTCCATCTGGGACATAATCTACTGCTGAGATCAGACAACCCTTTCCTGCTCTGGCACACTGAAGTGCACATTAATACCTTATTGACTGCCTATCTTTTATGTTTCATTAACTTGCAAAGGATTACAGTGCTGTTCAACGCCCCCCCCCAAATCTTTGTATAATGAAACAGCTGTTGTGCATTATATTCCTTTTTAGTAAATTGTGTGGTTATAATGGGAAATTAAGCTACAAACCCTTGCAAGTTTACGACCTGCAACTGAATGTAGCCCGTTTTCCTATTTTATAAGTAGATTCATTGCAACTTTCTTTTATACATCAGCCCTTGGAAAGGACAAAAATACTTGCTCGGGTCCCCAGCAAAACACATGAAGGATCCCGAAACAAGTCAAATTAATTTTTTTTAAAAAAGAATTCCCTTACTTTTTCTGGCTGTATGCAAACATCCCAGTAACAGTACAAATTTAGTCATAAATCTGAACTACAGTTATCACTGTAAACCAATAACAACTGTGCAGATACTTACCATAGTGCTTCGAGTTAACAGTGATAATAAATCTGTCATAATCCCCATGGCAACCCACTTAGTTGCGCTGTAGGAGTCGCACGGATGTTATTGATAAAATCTGCCGAACTCTGCTCTAGCTGAGTCACCACACAGAATACGATTTCCATTTTATTATAACAACTCTAGTTAAATGGTGATTTTATGTGGCAAGCCATATTTATTTTCCACAGCAGTTTTATTTTGTTTCTGTAACTTGCATGAGGCCCCACGTCTAATACGAACAGGCCCTGGGCCCTGTATAAGTTAAGAGAAAGCTGTGATCCTGTGCCCATGTTGAACATGCAATAAACATGCGCAGGCTTGGGCTATTTTGAGCCAGCTAACGGAGGGCTTACACACGATTCCTTTCGACCCTGTTTTCCCCTGGGGGAAACCTGTGGTTTAGTGCTTAAATTAAACAAACGTAGGGCTGCCAGGACATTACTGGGATTACAAAGGTGACGTCAAGGGGCAAATTTCTGGAAGGCGGCATCACATTTGTTTGGTGGGGTTTTTTTTGTGGGGGTAAATGGCTCTGGGGTTTGTCTAACTTTTGGGGTATCCTGGTGTGTGTTTTTTTTACTTTTTGAAATATTGCAACTAGACTGGTGACTGGGAGCAGCCGCCGAGACCACATAACACTGGTCCTAAGAGACCTACATTGGCTCCCAGTACATTTCCGAGCACAATTCAAAGTGTTGGTGCTGACCTTTAAAGCCCTAAACGGCCTCGGTCCAGTATACCTGAAGGAGCATCTCCACCCCCTTCTGGCGGTTCCCTCGCTGAGAGAAGCCAAGTTACAGGGAACCAGGCAGAGTGCCTTCTCGGTAGTAGCACCCGCCCTGTGGAACTCCCTCCCACCAGATGTCAAGGAGATAAACAACTACCAGACTTTTAGAGGACATCTGAAGGCAGCCCTGTTTAGGAAAGTTTTTAATCTTTAAGAAATTAGTGTATTTTAATATTTCTGTTGGAAGCCACCCAGAGTGGCTGGGGAAACCCAGCCAGATGGGCGGGGTATAAATAATAAATTATTATTATTATTATTATTATTATTATTATTATTACTACTACTACTACTACTACTACTACTATTACAATTCTTTTTAAGCTCCTGTGAGAATTTATTGGCTGGGATTTCATCCTGCACTGTATGCTTGTTTTGTTGTTGCTGAGAAGTTTTGCAGCGCCTGTGCTTTTGTACTCTTCCATAACCCACCATGGGAAATTCCATTTGGCCATTGACTGGCAGTGAGAGGTTCAGGGCAGATGTAATGAAATATTTCTATAAACTTGTTCTCAGTGGTATTTGGTCGGACATTGCTGGAAACAGAATGCTGGGACTAGATGGATCTTTAGTCAAATGCAGCAAGGCAATCAGTGTGTTCTTAAAGTTTGACACACCCTCTAAATAGCTCAGATTTACCGTTCAACCTGGACTAAATACACAATCACATGTACCATTTACAGACGTTCCTTCATTTCACCTCTGTGAAAGTTTAAAAGGAAAATCTGCTTTGCAAGTTTTCCCCTGCCAGGACTGCTACTAGCACTGGTGTTAGGCTGGAAGAGGAGGAGGAGGAGAAACAGCAGAAAAAACAGACACAGTTCCCCTCCAGATTCAACCATTGCATGTGTGGGCCAGGCTTCAGCTACGAGTCTTGAATAAGAAATCAGGTGATGTACATACATACAGGAAGAGGAGGCTGCATACCTTTTCTCATTAGTATTCATGATTACCGGAAGGTTCTAGACGGTCTGGATTTTTTGGGTTTCTTTTTAATTTATGATTTTCAATTGTATAATTTTATGCATTTCAATAATTTTATAATCATTTCAATATTTCAAAACTTGACTTCCTTTCCCCTCTTTCTGTGCTTCCTTAATTTTTTTTTTTAAATATTGCTTAATTAACTTAACTTACTCATTTATTCATCTACTTTAAATATGTACTCTTAAAAAACTGCAGGCTATTACAATAATTCTGCCAATGTTCTTCTCTGTTTACAGTTTGTTTGTAAATATTCCATAATCCATTTCCATGAATAAGCATACAGTGGTACCTCGGTTTATGAACACAATTGGTTCCGGAAGTCAGTTCATAAACTGAAGCGTTCACAAACTGAAGCGAACTTTCCCATTGAAAGTAATGGAAAGTGGATTAATCCGTTCCAGACGGGTCCGCGGAGTACTCAACCTGAAGCGTTCTTAACTCTAAGCCTAAGTGTAATTGGTTCTGGAAGTCTGTTCATAAACTGAAGCGTTCATAAACTGAAGCAAACTTTCCCATTGAAAGTAATGGAAAGTGAATTAATCCATTCCAGATTGGTCCGCGGCGTTCACAAACCGAAAATTTGTAAACCGAGGTGTTCGTAAACCGAGGTTCCACTGTAGTACAGTCATACCTCGGGTTATAGACGCTTCAGGTTGCGTCTTTTCAGGTTGTGTCCCGCGCCGAACCTGGAAGTCCCTGAAGGGGTTACCAGTACTTCTGGGTTTTGGTGCTTGTGCATGCACAGAAGCGCTAAAACGCGCTTTGCGTATATGCAGAAGCACTGAATCGCGACCCACGCGTGCGCAGACACGTGCTGAGGGTTGTGAATGCTGCGGGTTGCGAACGTGCCTCCCACACGGATCACGTTCGCAACCCGAGCGCCCACTGTAAAGCTTCAGGAAAGCATATTTGCTGGTGGAGCGAGCTGTTTGTGTGATTCATTTGCTGCTAACTCTCTGCTGAGTTACTCTGCTGAACTCTTTCCATGCCCTGGGGTCTGAGACACCAGGAATTCATCCCAGGAAAGTCCTGGAGGCGTCAGGACCCTGAGCCCCCTATCCAAGATAAAGTAGCTGCTCCCCCCAATCAAGTAAATCAATAAAAATACATAACTGAGGTTCTGCCCCCTAACATGAAGCCTGCCCCTCTGCCACAAAAATGCTGGCTATACCCATGTGCCTATATCCTAAAAATCCATTCTTTTATGATACAGTGCACCTGGAAGCAATAAACAAAGTATTGCAACGTGCTATTTATATGCAGATAAAGGATGAGATACCTTTTTAAAATGCATGCGTTGGCTCACTTTGTTTAACAAATGATCGTATAAATATATTGCCAACGGCTACTTGGGGCAGATCCATACTGTATATTTAAAGTACACCCGAAGTCCATTTAAAGCACGTGGCTCCCCCAAAGAATTCTGGAAACTGTAATTTGTGAAGGCTTCTGGGAACTCTAGCTCTGCGAGAGGGAAAACTGCAGTTTTCTGCGAAAGGGAAACTGCAGTTCCGAGGACTGGATATGCTTATCTTCTTCCAAAGCAACCACTCTATTCCAAACTTAAAAATGGAAAGCGTAATGCTGGTGGCCAACATAAGAGGTTTAAAGACTGTGGAAGGACGTGTGGATCCAGAATTGGCCTCCACAGGCTTCCGGTCCAGCGCCAGCGCCGATCGGCGGGGTCTTTGTCTCGCTCCGAGACAGCCCGTCTTTGCTAGAGGAGGGAGGGCAGCGAGAGCAACGCTGCATCCCATAGAACCCCGGGTCGGGCGTCCCGGGGGCAAAACTGCTCGGCAGAGCCCAAAACCGGACTCCCCAACCGTCCGGCTGCCCTAGTAAGAGCGCCGGAGTGAGAAGGGTCGAAGTTGCGGGGGCCATTTTGAGCACCATCGTCGCTCTAGCGGGGAGAAGCTCCGAGCCGGAGGCGGAGAGCGCTGGATTCTTCCAAAAGAAAGAATTTGAAATTAAGACTGTAAGTAAGCTCTCAAATTTGGATTGGAGTTTGAATATTAATCTGGACTAATTTGGATTTGGGAGAGAGGGAAATAAAACGGAAGCCACCCCCTCCCACCGGTAGCTAAGGAACAGTAAAATAAATACCCGAAGCCACGAACTGAATGTTTAAAAGGTATCCTCAAAAAAGGTTCTCCCCTGGATGCAGGGTAAAAGGGGAGAAGGACGATTCTCTGCAGAATGATGAAAAAGAAAGAGGAAAACCTTTTGTTTCCCCGGGAGCCGGCAGCCCAGACAACCCAGCGAGCTGACGAGGATTTAAAAATGAGTTTTACTTTATTTAGACTCTCAAGAAGCTAGGAGTATATGCTTTTGAAATGTTTGAATTGTGAAATGTTGGTTTGGACCTTTGTGAATCTGGAATTGGAAAATGCAACTACTTTGCTGAGACTGGGAAATAAGCAGTGACCATTTCCCACCCCACACGATAAGCAGTGACCTTGACAAGACGGAACTATGTCAACAAAAAGTTACTCGCCTGAGTTCCAGCGGATTGTTTTGACAGCCATGTGGGAACTAAAAATAGGACTATGCCGAGATGAGATTCAACAGCAAGAACTAAAGCAGCAATTTCAGATGGTGATTGCTGAATATGATTTTTCAGATGATGAGGATATGGAAATGGAGGAGGAAGATAGCGACAATGATAGCGATAGCAATTTGGATGATCTGGTCAATGAGGTAGACTTTGACGTGGAGCATGAAGAGAACAACGATGATGACTGGGACAATACAACACAAAATGAAGCACACCACAAGGAAAAAGTTGATATTGATTTACAAAAAGAGAAGCGGAGTACCCCTCCTTTGAGGAGGGAACGACAGGAACCAATGGAATTACAGATTTCCCACAAGGAGAAGGACATGAATAACTTAAGAAGGGGAGAAACTCAGGGGGGCCCTTTGGATATCTGGGGGACAAAACATTGGAAAAAGGGGGTGGGATGAAGGAAAAATGGGAGTGAAATTATTAGGACGGATTATCAAGAGCAAATTAGGATTGTTGATTACGGAACTTGCTGGATTGGAGGGAGGTAGTCGGAATTTGGGGAAGAAAGGTTATATTGGGATTTTTTAGAGTGTAAGAGTTAATTATGGGAAAAGTTAAAATAAAAGAAGTTTAGGGATTTAAAATTTTAAGAAGTCTATTGAGGGGAAAAAAATTAGGCAAGGGAAGAAAAATTGGATAATGAATTATAAGGATTAAGAGATTCAGTGAAAATGGTATTAGCTAAGTTTAAAAATTTTATGAAGAGGAAAAGTAAGTTGTTTATAGATATGGAAACTGTTAAAGAGGATAGTAAAGGGATGAAAACTGGGAAAGGGGGGAGGTAGGGGAAGCCCACAAAATATGGTTTATCAATGTAAATTTGAAAAAGATTGTTTTTATTATTGTCTTTTGTCTTTTTTCTTTTTTATTATTCTTTTTTTGAAATTTCTTCTCTTTTTTCTTTTAGTGTAGCTTTTTTCTTTTTGGATTGCTGGGTGGTTGTCTCTCTGCTTTCTGCTCCTGGAGCTCTCTGGTGGCAGGGGGGGGACACTGGGGGGGTGGGGGAGGGGGGGACATAAACTCATCTTCAACTGCCTGCCTGCATGGGATACTCCTGTGGCAGGGGAGGGCCCATGGGAGGGGGTGGTGGAAAGAAGGTGGAAAATTTGTCTATGAAAGTGTTTCTTTTATATATGTTTCTTTTTGTAAGCTGTAAAATCAATAAAAAATTATATTAAAAAAAACCAGAATTGGCCTCCACAGTCACTTGCGGACTCACTGTTAAGACTGTGTTCCTGGAAGACCATCTTACTCGGCTACGAGGGATCGCCAAAGAAGAAGAAGGATATGCTTATAATGTATGGGGTGCCCTTGTTAAGTCTATCTCATATATACTATGTTAATATGATATAAAACAGGAGTGTGTGGAGCTTAACTTATTTATGTGGTTTACTACTGTGGACCTTGGCATAAGTTAGAGGGTTGACATCTGTTTTAAGATGGGAGACCCTCCATGATGGACTATTTTTTAATTAAAAAAATAAAAATATATACTTTCTTTTTTAAAAAATACTTTCTTTCTTTTTAAAAAATAATTTTAAAAAAATATTTTCTTTAAATATATATATATATTCTTGCGTTACAAAGGTATGCCTATTGTCTCTTTTTTCAGGTCATGGAGTCATTTCTACTAATCAGTTATATTCAATATGAGACATTTAATGTTGCATACAGTGTAAGGTTGAGGGAGGAGAGAGAGAGAGGAAGGGTGGTAAAACTTGCATTCTTTTACTTAGTGTATGTGTGGAGATTTTGTATCAGCGCCACTTGGGTAGGTTCCCTTTCTGTTCATTTATTACTTTTCCTTGGCAGTGTGAGCGGTTGAGTGGGGGCTGGGCATGGCTGGTTGTCTTTAGTTGACTGTTTGTGTGTTTGGGGGGCAGAGGGTTGTTGGGTCACGTTAGCCATATTGATTCCTATGCTGTTAGTGGGTTCTTGTTGTTGTCTTGTTGGCCTATGTAATAAAGGGGAGCATCTTCTATTTGGTGTCCTCTTCTATTTGTCCCTGTGTTAGTTTCAGCCTGTTGGCCAGCATTTCTAGTAAGTCTGTTTCCCATAAAATTTTGGTACTAGTGGTCCATGTTCATTCCTGACAGGTCTCTCCAGTATGATGTTTCTGCCTGCTGAGAGTAGGTGGGTTATGAGCTCTTTATAGTGTGAGTGTGCATTATTATCTTGGGAAATATTCAGTAGGGCCAGTTCTGGGGTGGGTTCCATTACCTGTTTGGTTATTTTGCATATTTCCAGAAGGATCAGATTTTGGGGGTATTCCCACCACAAGTGGAGGTATGTGCCTGTGGAGGTGCAGCCTCTCCAGCATTTTGGTGAGGTTCCGGGGTGTATCAGCGCCAGTTTCTGTGGTGTTAGGTACCATCTGTAGGTAAATTTCATGGTGAGTTCCCTTTTGGCTGAGATGGATTTAAAGCATAGCTGCCAAGTACCCCGTTTTCCCCGGGAAACCCCTGATTTTACTTACCTTTTCCCGGTGGTCCCCCGTATCACTTCGTCTCCCATTTTTCTCCGTTATTTTCTCCTGCCGGCGGCCATTTTTTTCTTTCTGATTTGCCCTTCTATGGGCACCAAAAATGGCCACCGCTGGCTTCAAAAGTCGCATCTGCGCATGTCCGGAAGTGCATAGACGCTACTTCCGGTGTCGGCAGCGGCCATTTTTGGTGCCCATAGATGGGCAGAGCGACACCGGAAGTGGCGTCGACGCACTTCCTGACATGCGTAGAAGTGACTTTTGAAGCCGGTGGCGGCCATTTTTGGTGCCCATAGAAGGGCAAAGCGACACCGGAAGTTACGTCGACGCAACTTCCGGTGTCGCACGGCTGCCGGTCCCGGATTCTGCAGTCCGGGACTTGGAAGGTAAGATTTAAAGGGAGGTTTAGACCACATTCTAGTCCATTGGGTAGGGTTTATTTCGTAGCCTATCTCGTGCTCCCAATGTTCCTTGATTGCATTGAGGGAGTTTGTGGGACTTTGGAGCAGTATTCTGTATATTGTGCATACCATTCCCTTGCCGTGCCCCTTAGGAGGAGGTTTTCAGATGTGATCAAGGGCCTAGTGGCTGCTGATTTTACTGCTGGATTGTTTAAGAAGGCGTGTAGTTGGTGGTGTGTTAGTCAGGGTATTTGGGTGTCCCCTAGTTTGTCTTGTATTCCATGTGTTGATATGGGTTTCTTATTTTTGTAGGAGTCTGCTAGGCAGTATAGGCCTTTGGCTTGCCAAGTTTTTATTTGGAAGTTCTGTGCCACATGATGGAATAGTGGGCGGCGAGCCAAAGGGGATAAGTGGAGATGGGTTTGGGGACAGCTTGCCTACTTTTTCTTGGATTGTGTGAACTTATTAGGGTTGTGGAGATTTTCCTTTGTTTGTTTTGGAGGAATGGGTTTGCTGCAGTGGGGGTATTTTCAATTGTCACTCTCTCCAAGTGTACCCATTGTTTCTTCTCATCTTCTAGAATGCATGGGATTATGTGGCACACTTGGTTGGTGATGTTGATGTAGTATAATTCTATGTTGGGGATTCCCCATCTTCTTTCTTGCAGGTATTTGGAGCTTATTCTTTGCTTTTTGTGTGAGAAAATAAATGAGTGTAATTCCCCCCCCCCCTGTCGTTTATGGAGTTGTGTTGAAGGAATCCAGATTGGGAGGGTTTGAAATAGGTAGGTTAATTTTGGGAGGGTGATCATTTTGACCATGGCTATTTTGTCTAAGAGGGTGAAGTTGATGTCGTTTCACTTCCTGAAGTCTCTGTTGATTTGTACCCCTAGGTATCTGAATTTGGTAAGGCAGAGTTTTATCTTTGTGATGTTGCTGAATTCCTTTGGGAGATGCAGGTGGGTGTTGAAGCACATAACCATGGATTTAGCAAAGTTCACCTGTAGGCCTGACACTGTATTGAATATGCTGAGGTTTTTTTTTATTATGGTGATTGCTGTGTTTATGAGATCTAGTGTCATGACCATTAGGTCACCTGCAAAGAACCCGAGTTTATAGGTTTTACCTTTTATTTCCACTCCCTTGATATCGGGGGGGGGGCAGCTTGGAGTCGGATTGCTAGGGGTTCCAGGGTTAGAATGAATAGGAAGGGAGACAGTGGGCACTCTTGTTTTATGCCTCTTTGGATTGCTATGGTATTGGAGTCCATACGATTAATTCTGCATTTTGCTGAGGATTTGGATTAAATTTGTTTAATAATTTAGAGAAAGTTGGGGTCAAATTGTTGTCGTTTAGTTGTTTAGTCGTGTCCGACTCTTCGTGACCCCATGGACCAGAGCACGCCAGGCACTCCTGTCTTCCACTGCCTCCCGCAGTTTGGTCAAACTCTTGTTCGTACCTTCGAGAACACTGTCCAACCATCTCATTCTCTGTCATCCCCTTCTCCTCGTGCCCTCAATCTTTCCCAACACCAGGGTCTTTTCCAAATTACATGTTGGTAAATACTGCTATTAGGTATTTCTATTCCAAAAAAATCAAAGGCTTTGAGGATGTCCAGCAACATAATCGTCAGTGGGAGTTTGGTTGTTTTGCTTCGTTTGATCAGATTTAGTAATTTCCTAATGGGATCTGTTATATTTCAAACAGGGATGAAGCCAAACTGGGCTGGTGTAGGAAATTTTTTAGGCGGTTGGCCAAGGTTGATGTGAATATTTTGAAGTCTTGACTTGCGGTATGATTCTACTTTGAGACTATCCTTGAGTGGTTTTGGGACAGACTATTTTAGAGGAGGTCCAAGTTTTAGGGATGTGTCATTAAATAGGCGGGTAATGTAGGGCATCAGGATTTCTTAAATTACAGTGGAACCTCTACCTGTGACCATAATCCGTTCCGGAGGTCCATCCGGAGGTCAAAACAGGTAGCTGGGAGAGGTGCCATTGTGTGCAGGCACGGGCAGCGATTGCCCGCTTCTGCTCATGTGCGAACGGCGGCAAACCCACCGCTTACTTCCAGGTTTGCCATGGACATTGGGCAAAATCGACTTAAGCGGAGGCAGACGTAAGAAGAGGTTTGACTGTGCTTGTAGAATTCTGCCGTAAAGCCATGCAGGCCTGGAGCTTTGTGTGGTTTTAGGCTTTTGAGGACTGTTTCCATTTCCTCTGGGGTGATAGGACCGGCCATGAATTCTTGTTCCTCTGCAGTTAAGGTTGGCATAGTCAATCCTACTAGGAAATTTCTGATACCCTGCTCAGATGGGTTGTGGGAGGTGTATAGATTGGAGTAAAATTCAGTTTTCTTCACAGCGTGGGTTTCTCACTATAAGACAAAATTATAGGGTCAGAATACTCACAGCCCAGCAACTTGATTAGCAGACGCTCCCGTGGGGCTTCATAATCAAATATTTGTTCACTGAAATGGAATCAAAGCAAAGGGTTTGCGAAGCAAGTCCCACAGCGCACGATACTGAAATAACAGATGGAAATTTAACAGAATTGAAACATTCTTTCTGTGCCGAGGCCTCTTTGAAGTGTGCAACTGAGCTCAGCCAAGAATGAGGGGGGAATGGACAGTGTCAGCAAAGCAGAGCATTGGCTCTTCCCAGAAGATGCGTATCCCAGCATGCACTGCTAGTGACCACGGGTTTTTCTGGTGCTTTCCCGGGGGTCCAGATCCCGGCACGCACTGTTGTTGAGCATGCCCAGAAAAGATTTCTCACAAGGAAATGCTGTGACCACACTCATGATTTAGATTGGCTGGAGTTCTATCATTTGGACAGGGTTTTCAATGCAACATTGCAATTTTGTTTTCAGCAAAAAGGGTTTGGCACCATTTTGCCCCAGGAGATATGAAACTGAAGAATTTAATATTTTGGCAAACCAATCTGCCGTTCTAGGAATTTGCCATTTAAAAGAGGGGGCGGGAGGGAGAGAGAGAGAGAGAGAGAGAGAGAATGAGGAATTCAAAAACCACCTAATTGATTCAGAGAAAGAACAGAAACTATACCCAAATATGGGGCACCACCCATTCAGAGTTAAAACGCTATTTAGTTCCCATTATTTCAATGAGATAATGAAGCAAGTCCCTCTTCCCTATTTAAATCAGCTGGATTTAAAAGTGCCTAACTTTGGCAATCAATTGGGTGTTGCCAGTTCAACACAAGACCAGACGGTTCTTCTGTCCAAAAACGAACAAATAGTTTTTTTTAATTAAATATTTTTTATTAGAAAGTTTTTATAACATCAAAAACATCAATAAACCAAAACCAAAAAGAAAACAAAAACACAACAATACAAACAAAAAAAAACACATACATCATCTTATATCATCTTTTTAACTCATTGTCCCTTTTGCTTCCCCAACTCCCCTCTATCTGATTTTCATTTTAGATTCATCTGTAACAGTTTCTATTTCATTACTTTTAATTTTCATCATCCTGTATTTTTCTTGATTCCTTTTAATCCCATCCTTTTATTTATATCTCACAAATAGTTTTAAAGAAGTCATTTGTTGTAAGAAAGACATCTCTTCCCATGGTGTACATATGTCCCCCCCCAAAAAAAATAGTTGCCTATAATCATACAGGTTTTGTAGGTTTTTGAAATAATAATATAACTTGCTAAGCCTTCATGTGCAAAACAAAACCTTCCTCTAGAAACCCAAATTTTGCAGAAGGAATTGCCCCAAGTCTTTAAGTTTGTGCTTTGGGGGTATGCAATGAAACCTTACTATTGGCAAATATCTAGGCTATGCAGTTATGCACTCCTATGCATGTCTAAAATCCACACACACACATTAATAGAGATCTGCAGTTGAAGCCTTGACGTGGAGCTCTGTCACTGTGAGGTCCACTCAAGTCTAAACTATAAAGTCGCGAGGTCACGGTTTTGCCAAAAAGCCAACGTCGTCCGATTCACTCGAAAGTGGTGCCAAACATCTGCAAATGCCCCCCCCTGCAATGTTTGGTGGTAGAAACCCCACATTTCAGGGTGGGCCATAACATGAGCCCTCGGTTCCCTAACCCTCGGGGTCACGATTTCGTGGAAAATCCATTGTCGGATTCACTTAAAAGCAGTGGGAAACACCTGAAAATGCCCCCCTGCAACATTTGGCAGTTCAAACCCCACGTTTCACAGTAGGCCATAAAATGAGCCCTCGGCGCTCTAACCCATGGGGCTCACGATTTTGCCAATAATCCAACATCGTCCGATTCACTCGAAAGGAATGCTAAACATAGACAACTGGCCTCCTGCAATGTTTGATCCCATGATTTACCATGGGGGGAGCTCCAGTTACAAAGTAGTAAACAATAATCACCCAAGTTATATACATTTAACTTGTGCACATTCAGTTTAATGTGCTTTGCATTTTTTTTCTTTAAATTTTTTTAAAGGGGTGTGTGTCCAGGAAAAAAGACTTTGGCGATGCCATCGACCATTGCTCCCAACATGTTTTGACTATATGCGATTTTGGCTAGAGGCGCAATCCATTGGACATAACCCTCGCATAAGTTGAGGGCTTACTTTACAACAGAAATAAATTGGGGGGAGACTTTGCCATTTGAAACACCTTGTTGAGAGCAGAGAGACATCCACACACGAAACCTCCCTCACAGCCTATCAGAGCATGTGCTACCTCGCAGATCATGCTACGTTTCTGGGTTGCTATGCAGTGGGTTGCGCTGTGGTCTAAACCACTGAGACTCTTGGGCTTGCCGATTGGAAGGTCGGCGGTTTGAATCCCTGCGACAGGGTGAGCTCCCATTGCTCTGTACCAGCTCCTGCCAACCTAGCAGTTGGAAGTGCAAGTAGATAAATAGGTACCACTGCGGTGGGAAGGTAAAAGGTGTTTCTGTGTGCTCTGGTTTCCATCACAGTGTCCCGTTGCGCCAGAAGTGGTTTAGTCCTGCTGGCCACATGACTCAGAAAGCTGTCTATGGACAAACACCAGCTCCCACGGCCTGAAAGCGAGATGAGCGCTGCAACCCCCCTGTCGCCTTTCACTGGACTTAACCGTCCAGGGGTCCTTTACCTTTTTTCTCTCTTTTGCTATGCAACACCTCCACATCCCTCCCCTATTGCCTAGGTGACAGTGACAACAGCACCTACTTTTAATTCTGTGTATGTTTTTAAATTATTGTTTATTTCTATGTTTTTAGTGGTTCTTACGTTTATATGTAAGCCTCCTTGAGGCCCATACAGTCATACCTTGGGTTGCGTCCACTGCAGGTCGCATTTTTCCGGGTTTCAAACACGGCGGATCCAGCAGTGTTTCCTTCCGGGTTCCGCCGCACGTGTATGCGCAGAAGCGCATGAGTGAAAGTGCCGGTCGGGTTGTGGACTTTTCGGGGTGCAAACGGCACCCCGGAACGGATTGGGTCCGTAACCTGAGGTACCAATGTAACGGGAAAAAGTGGGGTATGAATAAAGATATCACCACCACCATAAATTTACACATTTGTCCAGATTTTTGGTTTTGGGGAAATGGCAACCCATTCAACCTCTGAACGGATCTCTGGAACAGATTATAGTCGCAAATAGAGGTTCCACTGTATCGGGGGGCGTAGGAAGATAGGGGCGGTGCACCCCGAGCGACGCGATTCCAGGGGCGCCATCGCCGCTGTCCACCCTGCCCCCAAATCGCCCGTGCCACCCCTGCGTGCGGCGCGCCCCACCCACAGAACACGCGCCACGTCACTGGGGGCAGCGTGCCTGCTCCCCCCCCAAGTGATGGAGCATGAAGCTCCGCCGCTGCACTGTATTAAGTTTGCCTTGGGCCAGTCACTGTCTGAGCCTAGCACACCTAGCAAAGGGACCCTGTGCTAAACCAGACCTTTCTTCCAACACCCTTTGCCTCCCTGCTTACAACAACAGGCATATGCTACCTTCAATAGATTACATGACTGCTCCTTCTGTGAGAAAACTATATTACTAGACTGATGTTGTCTATGTAGCTTTCTGTGTTGTTTAGTCTGCAATTCTAAACAAAGGTGGAATTTAGACACATATTTTAAAAAACGTTGTGAAAATGCTTTTTTTAAAGTTTTGAAAAATATATTGAATTTGCCATAGCTCGCCATCTCCATCTATTGGCACATTTGTATAAGGCGCCTTACAGCACACTTAAAACATTTTATTTGCAGCTGTATGGCTGAGTCCAAACTTACTAGGGAACAAACCCCACTGAACATAGTTCATTCTGTTTCTGAGTAAACATGTACAGGATTCTGTACATGTTCTGGGCTGCATCAATAGGAGTATAGCATCTAGTTCAAGGGAAGTAATAGTACCACTGTATTCTGCTCTGGTCAGACCTCACCTGGAGTACTGTGTCCAGTTCTGGGCACCACAGTTCAAGAAGGATACTGATAAGCTGGAACGTGTCCAGAAGAGGGCAACCAAAATGGTCAAAGGCCTGGAAACGATGCCTTATGAGGAACGGCTTAGGGAGCTAGGTATGTTTAGCCTGGAGAAGAGAAGGTTAAGGGGTGATATGATAGCCATGTTCAAATATATAAAAGGATGTCATATAGAGGAGGGAGAAAGGTTGTTTTCTGCTGCTCCAGAGAAGCGGACACGGAGCAATGGATTCAAGCTACAAGAAAGAAGATTCCACCTAAACATTAGGAAGAACTTCCTGACAGTAAGAGCTGTTGGGCAGTGGAACTTGCTACCAAGGAATGTGGTGGAGTCTCCTTCTTTGGAGGTCTTTAAGCAGAGGCTTGACAGGCATATGTCAATAATGCTTTGATGGTGTTTCCTGCTCGGCAGGGGGTTGAACTGGATGGCCCTTGTGGTCTCTTCCAACTCTACGATTCTATGATTCTAGGATTGCACCGCTAATCTGACTTGGAGTAGTACACACTCAACTTATTATTATTATGAATCATTATATTTTTGTGGACTCCGGTGAGTAGTAGCTTTAGTAGGAAGTCATAGAAAACATTTGGGTGGAAGCAGTGGGGTTTTTTCGGTTAATAAAGTGAGGTTCTGGTACTCACAGCTTGATAAAAGCTGCTGTGCCTGTCAGCACAAAATGGCTACCATGAACAGCCAAAAAAGAGGTAACGTTACTCTGTATGGATGAGTACTCTCACACGCAAAAAAGCGCTGGGTATAAGCGATCAAATACGGGAAGTCTGACGCTGCAAAAAGTTGGAGCAGAAGATTAGGGCTGATTAGAAATGACATACCTAGCTGTGTGCTGTGAAAATAGAGCCCTTTTAAAGCTTGTTGCTGAAACTCCTCTCAAACTTGTTTTACTGTAAACATATTCAAATTATATTCTTGTCCAGAAGTGGCATATTCAATCCACGTCAGCATGAAATGCCTCGTGCTGCCAACGTGAAACTTCGTGGGCTGTGCAATATCACACTGGGAACACAATTGCCAGGCACGGAGGCCTCGGAAACAGCAGCATTTTTACTGTAAACATCTTCAAATTATGTCTGCAAATTAATTTGCAGCATGCTCTCAGTGGCACATGAGGGAGCATGAAATACTTCCGCAACCTCTTTAAAGATAAGGCAAGCTCAGAGAGCACTCTATTGGAAACATGGGGTGTCAGAATATTGACAAAGAACTGAAAATAAAAGGAACATTTAACTTATTACTTGGTCAGAGTTTTTTTTTGTAATTAATTGACTTTTTAGCAGCAGCTAAAAAAAGCCAATGCAATTCTGGGCTGCATCAATAGGAGTATAGCATCTAGATCAAGGGAAGTAATAGTACCACTGTATTCTGCTCTGGTCAGACCTGACCTGGAATACTGTGTCCAGTTCTGGGCACCACAGTTCAAGAAGGATACTGACAAGCTGGAACGTGTCCAGAAGAGGGCAACCAAAATGGTCAAAGGCTTGAAACAATGCCTTATGAGGAACGGCTTAGGGAGCTGGGTATGCTTAGCCTGGAGAAGAGAAGGTTAAGGGGTGATATGATAGCCATGTTCAAATATATAAAAGGATGTCATATAGAGGAGGGAGAAAGATTGTTTTGTGCTGCTCCAGAGAAGCGGAGACGGAGCAATGGATTCAAACTACAAGAAAGAATATTCCACCTAAACATTAGGAAGAACTTCCTGACAGTAAGAGCTGTTCGGCAGTGGAACTTGCTGCCAAGGAGTGTGGTGGAGTCTCCTCCTTTGGAGGTCTTTAAGCAGAGGCTTGGCAGGCATATGCCAAGAATGCTTTGATGGTGTTTCCTTCTCGGCAGGGGGTTGGACTGGATGGCCCTTGTGGTCTCTTCCAACTCTATGATTCTATGACTGAAAGGGTTCCCTGATAAACTGGGCAATAGGATTTTTTGTTTGTTATTTTATACAAAGTGCAGAAAGCAAGATCCATCTTAAAAGAGGTATTTCCCCCTTTCTCTCATAGGACGAATCCCTCTTCTAAGATGCAAGCCTTGGTATTAATACTGTGCAGGTATCATCGAAAAAGGAAACATGTTATCAGTGCAAAGTGCTTTTAGCTTTAATCCTGGAGTTGTTAATGTTATGCTTATAGGTAACACTACTCTCAGACAATTGTCATACGTTTTTTGGGGGAAACACCCATGTTTGGTGCTGGACTGTTATTTTGTGCAGAATCTCTCTGGGCTCCAAGTGGAAGGATTTGCCTGGTGTGTTTTGGTCGCTTGGTTAAAGGAGAGTGTCTTTTAGCTGGTTTTTGAGGGGATACTGGCCTGCTTCTTTGGTGTGATTTGCCTGATTTTTTTTTTTTTGCGGGCAGGGATCTGAGCACCACCACTTTTTCTTCTGTGATATGGGTATTTTGTGCTGCCCACCATAGCTTCCCAAATATGCCCCTGGACACAAAATGTTGGGAATCTCAGCCTCAATCAAGAGTTGCACGACTTAACTGGCTGAAACTCATACCATTAGTCAACTGGGACTTCTTTGCATAGCTGCCAAGTACCCCGTTTTCCCCGGGAAACCCCCATTTTTTCATACCGTTTCCCAACGGTCCCCAGTATCTCTTCGTCTCCCGTTATTCTCCCTTATAATCTCCTGCCGGCAGCCAATTTTTTTCCCCTGCTTTGCCCATCTATGGGCACCGAAAATGGCCGGCGCCAGCATCGAAAATCACATCTAAGCATGTCCGGAAGTGCGTAGACGTGACTTCCGGTGTCGGCGGTGTCCATTTTTGGTGCTCATAGATGGGCAGAGCGACACCGGAAGTTGCGTCTACGCACTTCCGGACATGAGTAGACACGACTTCCGTTGTGGCGCCGGCCATTTTTGGTGCCCATAGATGGGCTGCCGGTCCCGGATTCTGCAGTCCGGGACTTGGCAGGTATGCTTCTTTGATCAGATGGCCGTCCCAATTTAATGCAAGAGCAACCATTTCTCATGTAGAGGGGGAACCGTAGCAAAACGTTGGCATAAATGGCAAATGACAGGTGCAAGCCAGCTCTCCGATTTCTAGTGGCAATATCCCTAGTCCTGGCAGTGCCCCTGCAGCCTGTTTAAAATTTCCAGGATTGCAGCTTTCACTTTGTACCCGCGGCGTGGCACCACGGGGTTTCATTTCTACCACGACTGCTCTGTTCACAGCACTTGCAGCTGCAATAGACTGTGGGAAAATATTTCATTTCCCCAAGAGATAGCATTAGCCATGAGCGGGATTCACAGGATTGGCCCCAGTCCACACATATGTCTCCGGCACTCAGATGCTTCTTAGTATGGAATCCCCTCAGGTCTTAAGACTGGCTGGAAGCAGGTAACTTTACCAGGGCTCCGAGAACATGCAGTCTGAGCTGTAAACCTATTGCCACAAGGAAATACTTGAAGCTGAATTGTACATCACGAGGCAGGACATGCACATCCCTATCTTCTGAGATTTGCTGGAGCCTAATCTCCAGATCTCACAGTAGCACCACAGTTCGTGCAGGGGCTGATGGGAGCTGGGAGTCCTAAACATCTGGAGAGCACCAAGTTGGGAAAAGCTGTTCTACTCTGACAGCCAGTAAGTCTTGCACAGCCAGCTTCAGGCAGAGGCCTTCTTAAACATACGACAAGTTGGTTGGTGTATTTCATTACTCTGGCCACTGACCACAGCAACCGCTGAGGCATGGGACACAGGTAGCGCTGTGATCTAAACCACTGAGACTCTTGGGCTTGCCAATCAGAAGGTTGGCGGTTCAAATCCATACCACGGGGTGAGCTCCTGTTGCTCTGTCCCAGCTTCTGCCAACCTAGCAGTTCGAAAGCATGTCAGTGCAAGTAAAGGTAAAGGGACCCCTGACCATTAGGTCCAGTCGTGACCGACTCTGGGGTTGCGCGCTCATCTCGCATTATTGGCCAAGGGAGCCAGCGTACAGCTTCCAGGTCACGTGGCCAGCATGACAAAGCTGCTTCTGGCGAACCAGAGCAACACACGGAAACGTAGCGGTTCCTATTTATCTACTTGCACTTTGATGTGCTTTCGAACTGCTAGGTTGGCAGGAGCTGGGACCGAGCAACAGGAGCTCACCCCGTCGCAGGGATTCGAACCGTCAACCTTCTGATCGGCAAGCCCTAGGTTCTGTGGTTTAACCCACAGCACCACCTGCGTCCCCGTCAGTGCAAGTACTGTAGACAAATACGGGAAGATAAATGGCGGGAAGGTAAACAGTGTTTCCGTGCGCTCTGGTTTCTGTCACGGTGTCCCGTTGCGCCAGAAGCGCTTTAGTCCTGCTGCCCACATGACCTTGAAAGCTGTCTGTGGACAAACACCGGCTCCCTCAGCCTGAGAGTGAGATGAGCGCCACAACCCCATAGTCGCCTTTAACTGGACTTAACTGCCCAGGAGTCCTTTACCTTTTCTTACCTTTTACCTCGATCCTCTAGTCAATGCTCAGAACTGGGTCCTGAGGGGCTTTAGTCATTAGGAAATCCCTACAGTGTCCCAATTTACACAGCCCTAACTCAGCTTTCCACAAGGAGAATTGCAGTCCTATTCCTAACACTCTAGTCTGATTGTTTTGGTCACGAGCAAAAGAAGAAATCACATTTTTAATAGTAGAAAGGAGCCCTTGCATCTTGTTAACATCTGCAGTTCAATCACATTTCTGGGCTAAAAGCTGCGGAATGCCTCAGCAGGACATAAATCTCACCACTTGCCGAAGTTGCCATACATGGGATCCAGATGTGACTGGGAGAATTGAAATTCACTTATGACACATAAGGGTGTCGGCAGCTTTGAGCAAACCCTAATAGAAAGGATGCTGAACTAATGCGGCATAACCACCCCTTGAAGCCCTGGCTGAGGTATCATATCATAAAGCTAGTAGTCCTGTCTCGGGCATTAGCAAGAAGCAGAAGGTGTTTTGAATTTTCCTCCAAAGTCTCATTACACGGTACTTCCCATGCACTGCTTACTTGCCTTGGTGTCTTTTTCAGTCTGCCAGAGATCTCTGCCGTTTTATGTAAACATAAAGCAGAAGCTCTTCTCTTGAGTGATGCACACCAGAGGCGTCTTGCCCATAGAGGCTAGTGGCGCCGGGCGCCAGGGCGCCAAGTTCTGGAGGGCGCCAGGGAAGAGGTGTAGGCTGGACGTGGCACCTCGCACCATCAGCTCGCCGCACTTGCCCACCTGCCATGCTGCGCCGAAGCAGCGCCGTGCCTGGAGCCTCCGTCTGCCGTGGCCACCGCGGCACAAAGCGGCCAGCTGAGCTAGGAGGTGCCGCGGCCAGCCTCTGCCTCTTCCCTGCCCTCCAACCGCTGCCCATGTCCTCCAGCCCCACTGGCAGCACCGTCCTCCCTAAAAAAGGTGGACAACTCCGGGAAACGGGGGGGGGGGCAGATGGAGCTTTGCACCACGGTGCCGGATATGCTTAAGACAGCTCTGATGCACGCAATTTAATGCTAAGTCTCTTCTGTGACAAAGATATGACAGAGACTGATGAGAACTCCCAGCCCATTTGCCTTTTGCAGCTGCTTCTAAAATATGTACCCATGTAGCGGTCATTTCCCACTATGGCTACCACATCCCTTTTCTGAGGAGCCGTTTCTTCTGCCATATCTCCGGAGTCAGTTCAGGAGACTTCTGCTAAACCCTGTTCTCCTTGCCATCAATAGAATCATCTCGCCTACCCCTCTCCTGAAGGCAGGCCGTCACAATTTGTGAGTGACCAACCAATGCAGGCCACCAGTTACCCGGTATGTCTGGCAGCTGGTAGGATAGTGCTTAGCTTGCTGTGTTTGAAATGTTCCTGGCATCGCCTAGTTGTTAGAATTATTCTTTCTGTCGCCCAGCACTGAGCTAGCTATTCTTTCCATACCCATTCAATCTCATGCTCCCTCTGCTGTTGGTTCGCTTTCACGTTCCTGGATATCATCTGCTGTTTTACACTGCACACTAAAATTTTCAAAATCGCCTGATGCTCAGTTTTCAGAGTGATTCCCCCCCCCACCTACCCTGCACTTCTTTCTGGGGATATTTGTTGCATTTCCTAATCATTTAAGTGCAATACTTAAAACTGCAGAAAATGTGAGTTTCCCCCTCAGCTCGTGCTGCCATTGCTGCACAAAATGTGGCAGCACAAGTGTGATGGGCTTCAAGTCGATATAGACATGACTGGTGCATCTTCAGAAGAGCTGCCAAGCCAGAGAAATCTCAGCCTTCATCCTCCAGTTGCGAGCCAAGACCCCCCCAGAAATTCCCAACCAATAACTCAGACGGACACGTTATTTTAGGTTTTTGTTTTGGCATAATTTTGGCCACAACTTTATTTAAAATTACAATTAATTTTGAGTGTTGGCCTTAGGCTTTGGTTAATCTTCTGCCCCACGGTGGGACAGGACCAGCTCTGACTTCCTGCAATAGGAAAGTCAAGTAAACACTGCATGGTGGAGGAGATAGCTGAGCAACAGGCAATCTCCCCCTCCAGAAATGTTCCCCAAGGCCCGTGCTCTGTATTGGCCCCAGCCCCGCACCATTGCAGGGGTGTAAAGACTAGAGCCCCGGAGCCCCAGGATTCCTTTAACGGAATACTTCTATAAGAGCAACACTGAGGGGCATGCACCTCCATGCGATGCCCCTCCCAAACTCATCAACCAAAGCCTAACCTGCCAACCTAACAAGTTGTGACTATTGCTAAGGAGTAGGCGAAAAACCAAGTGGCAACAGCCAATCAGCCAAATGGAAAAAATTCCTACTGACCCCTGAATACAGGCAGTACCATAGCAAGGTCAACCTAAACCTGCAGGAAAAAAAGGAGGTGGGCGGGAGGGAGATCAAATTCACTAGCAGGAATGGCGCTGAACCCCAGGGATGCTGACTACTTAAAAGATCCCCTTGTCAATCAAAATTGGATACATGCCATTCTCCCCAGAGACAGCCAGCCCCTCCAATCAGGTTCTCCCAATTAGCTTAAGCCCACCCCACCCACACACCGTCATTTCTGATAGGCCTGTTCGCAACTCTCACTAAATCCCTATGCGGGTTAATGAGTTTTATCGTCCTGACCTGAAAGATTTTATATGAGGCCAGCCTCACCTCATGACCTGGTGTGAGGCTTCGCACCAGGCAAAACCTGGCAAAACTTTTGGAGTCGGTGGGCATACAAAAGGCAACCTGCTGATTTTTAGCAAAACTAACAGTTGCTGCACAGTACAAAGAATTTGAGGTTTCAGACCCAGGTGGCGCTGTGGGTTAAACCACAGAGTCTAGGGCTTGCTGATCAGAAGGTTGGCGGTTCGAATCCCTGCAACGGGGTGAGTTCCCGTTGCTCGGTCCCAGCTCCTGCCCACCTAGCAGTTCGAAAGCACATCAAAGTGCAAGTACTGTAGATAAATAGGGACTGCTCCGGTGGGAAGGTAAATGGCGTTTCCGTGCGCTGCTCTGGTTCGCCAGAAGCAGCTTTGTCATGCTGGCCACATGACCCAGAAGCTGTCTGCAGACAAACGCCGGCTCCCTCGGCCTATAGAGCGAGATGAGCGCCGCAACCCCAGAGTCGGACATGACTGGACCTGATGGTCAGGGGCCCTTTTTTAAAAAGTAAGTTCCTATAGCCTTCCTGGTTCTGAGCACACCTGGGCAGCTGACATCACTACTGGGAAAACCATAGCTTTAACTATACACACCTTTGTTGGCAAGGTGATGTCTCTGCTTTTTTAGATACTGCCTAGGTTTGTCATTACTTTTCTTCTTTAGTTGGGACCTCACTCGTTTTCCATTTTGGGGCTAGCAAAACATGGGTCAAAACATGGGTCAAACATGGGAATTTCAGTCTGAATTATCCCCAACACAAAGGACTCCGTTTTTTTTGGGGGGGGGGAAGTACTTTAAAACATTTTTTCCTAATTCATTATATATCATTTCCCAATACTCTTTTGCCCTTTTATAAGTCCACCGCATATGATAAAACGTACCCTTAACCTCATTACATCTCCAGCACTTATCTGATTCGGACTTATACATTTTAGCAAGTCTGCTCAGAGTTAAATACCATCTATAAATCATTTTCAGGTAAGCTCTCCTCCAAAGAATAACATGCTGTGAACTTCAGATCGCTCTTCCTAAGTTTCCCCCAGCGGTTCAGATCTGTATTATGTCCTATATCTATTGCCCAGTGTGTCATAGAAACTTTAACAAGCACTTTCCTCCGTGGCTTGGGTCCAGGGCCGCCCAGGGCTGGTCGGGTGCCCTGGCGCCGTGGCACGGAGATCGCTCCGGCGCCCCCGCCCTGGTGGGCGGGTGCAGCGCGCAGCACGGCTTCCGCGCGGCTTCGCTGCGCAGCGCCCTCCTGCCAGCCCAGCGCCCTGGCGCCCCGCGCCACTGTGACTACCCTTAGAGCCGGGCCTGCTTGGGTCATTTTCAGCACTGGAACTGTGCTGGGAGAAAAGGAGCCTAAAACTGCACAGCCTGGGAAGCCAAGATGCAGGTAGGGTCTCCTCCCAGTTCCTTTCACCTTTTGCTGTAAAAAAGTAGACACACACAAACACACACACTATCTATACATCTATATCTGTACACTATCTTGGACAATCTTACTACCCCTGTTCCTAGCTGATTTTTGTCCATCTTACCATTTGCTCTTTCTCTAACGAAAATTGCCAGTGGCAAGAGAATTCACAGAAATCCCTTCTTAATTGGAAACAGCAAGGTTGTGTATTTTTCAGTTGTCTATTTTTGATTCCTGTAAAATTAAAGTTAAATAGCTGCAACACAGCAGTTTCCAAATTCCCACAGCCCCGTCCATTAAAGAGGAAATAGATCCCAGATTATTGAGGGGTGGGGGTGGGGTTTAATTATTAATACACTAGAACTTAGCATTAGAACAAAGCATCAGCGGCTTTATGGGATACATCTGGCGACGGCTGTTGTCTGTCTGTACAACTAGGTTCTCACAAACGCTTTCCCCCAGACTAATTTGTGGGAACTGTTTCTTACTGGGGGAAATGGGGTCTTTTGTGAACAGTTGGAACGAGAGAGAAGCAGTTTTGGTGAATGCTGGCAGGGATCTGAAATGCAAAGCAGTTGCCCTCCTGAGGGTCCCTCTATGCCAATTGTTTCAAGATGGAATTCCCACTCTTTGCCCTGTGAAAAGTGATTGGAAGCTGGCATGACAGGAGGTAGGGAAATGTCTCTGCTGAAGTGTGGGAAATTAGGTGGCTTGTGGCGGGAGACCATTGAGAGGCAGTGCTACAAACCCTCATTGAGGGGGCCCGGTGTCATGTGACCTGCCCCACCTGAGCTTACCTTCCAAGTCCCGGACTGCAGAATCCGGGACCGGCAGCCGCGTGACACCGGAAGTTGTGACAACGCAACTTCCGGTGTCGCTTTGCCCTTCTATGGGCACCAAAAATGGCCACTGCCGGCTTCGAAAGTCGCGTCTACGCATGTCCGGAAGTGCGTAGACACAGCTTTTTTTCTAGCTGTTTGATTTCAATCCCTAGGTTGTCTTTAATCAGACAGCAAAAGCCTGCTTTAGGCGGCCCTTAGTATTTGTTTTCTGTGCAGGTATCATATAAGAGGTGAATCCACTGATTTTAATGTCTCTAATTGCCCATGTTTCTTGTAGAAATTATTAATTCAAAGTCTTTGAGAAAATTCATTAGGTCTGGGTCTCCGCCTCCCCCCCCCCAGCCACGATGTTCCAGGACAGCAAGCGTAAAGTCTGTTTTTGAGTTTGGGACTGGTTTGCAGAGTTTAGTCAGTCTAATTCAGTTATTGAGCTCAGTAATGAAAATGATGTATCGTTGGTATGTAACACCGAGCAAAATTGCTAAAATGTACAAAACAAGTTCTAAAATGTGCTGGGAATGTAAAGAGAAAGAAAGAGAGCACTTTCTACTACATGTGGTGGACATGTAGATTGGTAAAGGCCTTCTGGGATATTATAGATAGATAGATAGATAGATAGATAGATAGATAGATAGATAGATAATGAGTTAAATAAAATATTTAAAAATACATTTGTCAAAAAACCAGAAGCCTTTTTACTAGGTTATAATAGGTGAAGCCCCTCCATGGATCGCTGCCTTGTCGTGGCGAAGGGGCCTGAATAACTCCAAGAAGCTATGAGCTATGCCGTGCAGGGCCACTTAAGGTGGACAGGTCATAGCCGAGGGTTTAGACTAAACGTGATCCACATGGAGAAGGACTTGGCAAACCACTCCAGTATATTGCCAAGAAAACTCCAAGGACATAAAAAAGGAGAAGCTTTGAGAAGAAAGTGAGACTTTCCAAGTCATGCTCTGGTTCCTGGGGTCATGGAGAGTTGAACACGACAAAGACGACTAAACAACAAAATAGGTGAAGAGTTCCCAAGAGAAGACAAAAAACTTTTTATGTATGCAACGACGGCAGTGAGAATGCTACTAGCCCAGAGATGGAAAGAGGGAGAATTATAAGACTACTTTTTAACCCAGGAAAATCTTCTCAAAAGTCGGGGGTCATCTTATACGCCGGGTCGTATTTCTTATACGGCGAGTATATCCCAAACTCTCTCTCTCTCTCTCTCTCTCTCTCTCTCTCTCTCTATATATATATATATATATAAACTGGAAAAGTTTGGGGTTGTCTTATTTGCCCAGTCATCTTACACGGGCACCAACAAAAGAAGAATGGCAGGTGAAACTGATGGAGTATGAGGAGATGGTGAAAGTGACAGGGAAGATCCGAGATCAGGAAGCTCAAGTATTTTCTAAAGACTGGAGTAAATTTGTATTCTTTTAAAAAAGACCACTGTAAACAAGTAAAATCTTTGGCACGGATGTAAAAACACTTGTAATGTGATTTTTTAACAGTAATTATGGTTATATAATAGACAGATAAGGGTAAAAGATGCAGTAAATGTAATCTTAAAGATGGAGCCCATGGAGGGAGGGAAGAAGGTCTAAGGGCTCGAAAGAACTCTGTATTTTAAAGTTTGAAATGGTTTTGTTTTATATGTATAATTTTTTTCAAAAACTTAATAAAAATATTATTATTTTTTAAAAATTCACCCACAGGAAAAAAAGAATTAAAGGAAATCGCCCTCTGCATGTCCTGTTCCTGCCCAGTGCTCCAGCGCTCACCTGAGCAGTGGAGGATGGCTGCACCCTCAGTAGTAGGGGAGCTCTTTCCCCTGTTCAGAAATATTGAGGGGGTAGAAGCCCCTTCTGCCCCCTATAGCTGGCGCCTCTGCCATGAATTTAGCTACAATGGGAGATAGTCAGCAGGCAAACGCAGTAATTGCAGTGTTCCCTTTCACAGTTATTGATCAGGGAAAACTGACTTGTTTTAATGGCAGGGCCATGAAACTCAGCGATGATGAAGAGTGCCAGCGATGGATGAACGCATATAAGGTAAAAAGGTAAAGGACCCCTGACAGTTAAGTCCAGTTGCAGATGACTCTGGGGTTGCAGCGCTCATCTCACTTTCAGGCCAAGGGAGCCAGCGTCTCTCCACAGACAGCTTTCTGGGTCATGTGGCCAGCAGGACTAAACCGCTTCTGGCGCAACAGAACACTGTGACGGAAACCAGAGCGCACGGAAACACCATTTACCTCCCTGCCGCAGTGGTACCTATTTATCTACTTGCCCTTTGTGCTTTCAAACTGCTAGGTTGGCAGGAGCTGGGACAGAAATAAACAGTAAATTGCAAGAGCTCGGGCCAGGAGGAAGATGAATTTCAAGTAAGTCTTCAAAAGGTTTTATTTATGTACCGTAATGATAAGATGAATTCAAATAGGAATTAATTCCAGTATGATAATGAGGCAAATAAAAATAAATTCCAGTGAAAAAATCCCAGGACAAGGCCCTGTTTCGCCAATTCTTCATCAGCAATGTTTTCATGGTCAGAGTGTACCAAGTATGTTTGCAAACTTCCTCCTGGCCCGAGTTCTTCAAATTTATTTCTGTTTATTTCTGGATTTTACCAAGAACTCCAATTTCTACAGTAATTCAACATGGCCAAAGGAGCTGGGACAGAGCAACGGGAGCTCACCCCGTCGCGGGGATTCGAACTGCCGACTTTCCGATTGACAAGCCCAAGAGGCTCCATGGTTTAGACCACAGTGCCACCCGCGTCCCTAATGCATATACAGTGGTACCTCGGTTTATGAACACAATAATCTTTCAGTGAATTCAACCACACTGATCCTGAGGTGTTTTTTTAAAAAAAATGTGTAGTTTAAAACATGGGAAGGATTCTCTGTACTATAATCTTTTAATTTCCATGATATTTACTGCACAATTTGATACTCATATTCTGAAAAATCTACTTTTTACTCCTCGTTATCTACTCAATTCAGGCATCCCCAAACTCGGCCCTCCAGACGTTTTGGGGCTACAACTCCCATCATCCCTAGCTAACAGGGCCAGTGGTCAGGGATGATGGGAACTGTAGTCCCAAAACATCTGGAGGGCTGAGTTTGGGGGTGCCTGACACAATTTGTACAGTGTAAAATCATTTGCACAATTCATTCCCATTTTTTTTAAAAAATGACTTTACTTCCCAGTGTTAAGTGCACTTTAGCTAGGAATTCCGGACTCCACCTGGTGACAAGCAATCTTTGGATAGCAAGTATGTTTCTTGACACCCCACCAAACACATTAATTGAGAATAATGCAATTTAAGCCTAATTATTCTACAGTAACTTTCCTGTAATTCAAACCCGCAGTGGACTATTGATGTTGGAAGAAAGTGTAAATACCTCATGTACCAAAGTGACAGACTGGCTGTGAGCCTGTTGGAAAGTAAAGAATAATGGTTCTAATACAAAATTGGTCCAGACAATTTGAGACTTTGTTTTTAAAACCAAGTAAGTTTCTGGCCCTCATGGTCTCGTGGAAACTTTGAAAGCAACTGGGCATTTGCTACCTACGGCTTGAAAAACTACAAGTGATCTAAGTAATAGTGATCATAAAATAAGAAACAGGACATTTGCACTCCTTACTTTTCTGGTCCCAATCCTTGGTCCACAGATACTCCAGCACTTCTGGGTCCTATCTTTTGTTCTCTGCAGAAGACACAGAAATCCAAAACAAACGTAACATTTTGACTAATCTACCTAATTTGCCTAATGCATTCATGTTGGGAAATGTGGGTTTGTATGGAGCCATGCTTTGTACTTCAGCTTGAGGTCTAAGACCCTGTTAAGTGACTGGCAGTCTCTCTGCCTTCTAAGAATTTATGCTCTAATTGATAACTGCACATATTTTCAGAGGCAGAGCCAAGCAAATAATAAGCTTGCTCAAATACTAAATTATTCTGTACAACCCACCTCCTCTTGCAGCCATCCAGATGGGATTACGCCGCAGCCAAGAGAGTCTGCTCTTTATTTCATGGCGCAGCTAGATTTTATCAGTCCTTTATCTCCCTCTCTCTCTCCAGATTTGATCCAGGCAGAAAGGCCAGCCACGTGGCAATAATTGTGCTAAGAAAACAAACAAACCTCTGAAGAGAGGAAGAGAAAAGGCAGCTGAGAGGCAATTTACACTGCAGAAGCAAATATACAAATAGAAAGGGAGAGTCATAGCAGATTATGTCACAGCTGAGGCATAATCTTCAATACAGTCATACCTCGGTTTAAGTACGCCTCGGTTTGAGTATTTTCAGTTTAAGTACTCCGCGGACCTGTCTGGAACGGATCAATCCACTTTCCAATACTTTCAATGTGAAAGTTCACTTCAGGTTAAGTACGTTTCAGGTTAAGTACGGACTTCCGGAACCAATTACACTCATACCTCGGGTTAAGTACGCTTCAGGTTGAGTACTCCATGGACCCGTCTGGAACAGATTAATCCACTTTCCATTACTTTCAATGTGAAAGTTTGCTTCAGGTTGAGTACGCTTCAGTTTAAGTACTCCACGGACCGTCTGGAACGGAATAATCTACTTTCCATTACTTTGTGGGAAAGTTCGCTTCAGGTTAAGTTCGTTTCAGGTTAAGTACAGACTTCCGGAACCAATTGTGTTTGTAAACCGAGGTACCAGTGTATGTAGGTAGGCCAAAAACTTATACCCCTGGTTTGGGTGCATAAACACAATTAAGTGGACGCAAATTCTGAAGTGAACCTAAATTTGGTGACCTTGCATAAATTAGTGACCTCATCAAAGATCACAATTCCTTTGTTTGGAATGCTAGACCTAGAATCAAAGAAATCTAGAGTTGGAAGGATCCTTGAGGGCAGTCTATCTTAACCCCTTGCGAGGTAAGAATCTCAGCTGAAGCATTCAACTGCAAAGCTATTCTCTTGTGCTACTCAGCTGTATTTCAAATGGAGTGTCATTTCCCAGAGAGGGAAATTTAGCTCAGAATGCTTAATAAGATTGTGAACATGCATAGTTGAGCATTCAGCAAGAACAAGCACCGGAAGCCACATGCAAAAGTTGCTTAACGTTAAACTATCAGCTTGGAGTCTTGCTTCCATCCTAGAGCAAGCCAGTCACTGCTCTTCCACTCTAGGCAATAAGGGGAAGATAAGAGTACTGTAATTGAATTTCCACCCCATTGGAAGTATTGCACTTATATATATGTGTGTGTGTGTCTCCAAGTAAGTTCTGTCTTTACTGGTTCTTCTTCTTCTTTGGCGATCCCTCGTAGCCAAGTAAGATTGTTTTCCATGAACATGGTTTTAACAGTGGGTCCATAAGTGACTGTGGAGACCAATTCTGGACCCACACGTCCTTACACAGTGGGGAAATTGGTTCCCGGGTGGGAGCTGATCACGATGTGGATTTGTCAAGCGTGCCTTTCTCTTAGCACGTTTCTCCCTTGTGTTCTGAGTTCGAGTGTCTTCAAAGTCCATGACACCTTTGGTAAAGGCTGTTCTCCAGTTGGAGTGCTCGCAGGCCAGTGTTTCCCAGTTGTCGGTGTTTATACTACATTTTTTAAAGATTTGCCTTGAGAGAGTCTTTAAACCTCTTTTGTTGACCACCGACACTACACTTTCCATTTTTAAGTTGGGAATAGAGTAGTTGCTTTGGAAGACGATCATCAGGCATCCAAACAACGTGACCAGTCCAACGAAGTTGATGTTGAAGAATCATCGCTTTCAACACTGGTGATCTTTGCTTCTTCCAGTACACTGGTATTAGTTAACCTGTCTTCCCAAGTGATGTGTAAAATTTTCAGAGACGCTGTTGATGGAATCTTTCGAGGAGTTGGAGATGGCATTTAGTTACAAGTACACTTTATAGATATGGGTCTATCCCATATGGAGATAATCCCTTTGTCCTCTGTTGGCTGAAAGCTGAAAGCCAACAGAGCATCTCTCGCTAAAAAGCTGCTGGTCCAATGACGGAGGAAATCAAAGGGAGAGGGAGGAGGGCTGCGTGCCTTGTGCTTTTGTTACCTGCACAGGTAAGGTCACATGCAAAAGGAAGTATGTCCCAGCCCAGGAGGAAAAAGGAAGTTCCGATGGCGACTGGCTGGACCAAGCATCCCCTTGCATGGCCACTCTAGGAAAACAAGGAATGTTATACTTGACTGCTATCTATACATCCCACCCCACTCCTACCCCCACCCCCCCAGAAATCAAGGAACCATAGAATCATATGACTTGTAGAGTTTTGCTGGGTGGCAGGTGTGCAAGGGTGCATATGCTTTATTTTAAAAAGAAAAGAACGATGAATTATACCTTTTGCAGAAATGTGTTGTGCTTGGTAGTGTCAAGAGGAGTTTGGACTGGACAGTTAGGAAAGGAAGAGCACTGTTAATGGTACTCTCTATATTTTCTGCACCTGAATGACATACTGCACACAGATTATATGCACCCATTCAGTTTTTAAGGTATGAACTCCATTTCCAAATTTGCTGGATTCGATCCAAATAAAATATTATCACTGTTGCCTGATTACACAAAGTTCCTTTCCTCCTTTTCAAGAAGTGAATTGTGCCAGTGAGCTACGCCAGGAAGCATTACTATTCTGCCTGGTGTTTATCTTATTCCAGAACATCTTCAAAACTCCCTTTGAAACAGATATTATGAAAGGCTCTTTAAAAGCATGCGTGTAGCTTGCTTGCAAAGAATTGATTGCAGCATTCCCTGTAGTTAATTAACAGCTCGGCTCAACGATGACAAGCTCTTGATTATGTCGCGTGTTATAACGGGCATGGTTCGTGCTGATATAATGAATGTTGTAAAACAGTTTCCATTATAACCGCCATTTTCACAAGCCCATAACTTTTCGAAACATTTGCTTTGCATGCTTGGCCCCTGCCCAATGCTCATCGGGGGAGGGGGAGTTTGACCCCTCTCGCCCCCTTTGGAGTTATGAGAAAGTAAAATGGACAAAAAGAAACACTTTTACATAATGATATCATAAAACCTCAAGTACTCTGAGTGTAACTGGAACATTTCCTGCCTCTTGCAGCTTGGAACATGACACAGCTGCAGTCTTTTTGGGAAAGGGTTTGTACTTCGACTCCATTACTCTAAGGCAGGGATGAGCAATCTGTTTCTGTTGAGGGAAAACCTCTTTCTCTTGGAAGTCATCGGTTGAGGGTCACATCGGGCTGGAATCCAAAGTGATTAGGATCCTTTGCTTTCCTTCCACCTTGTAGTCCTTTGGAACCAGAGCTGGTCTGGATTCAATGTGAGAGTCAGTATGGTTTAAAGGTAAAGGTAAAGGTAAAGGGTTGCGCACTCATCTCGCATTATTGGCCGAGGGAGCCGGCGTATAGCTTCCAGGTCATGTGGCCAGCATGACAAAGCCGCTTCTGGCAAACCAGAGCAGCACATGGAAACGCCGTTTACCTTCCCGCTTTAGTGGTTCCTATTTATCTACTTGCATTTTGATGTGCTTTCAAACTGCTAGGTTGGCAGGAGCTGGGACCAAGCAACGGGAGCTCACCCCGTCACAGGGATTCGAATCTCCGACCTTTTGATCAGCAAGCCCTAGGCTCAGTGGTTTAGCCCACAGCGCCACCTGGGTCCCCCAGGATGGTTTAGGTAGCCCTTATAGAACACAGGTAACAGGCAGAGGCAGATTTAGGGGACCAAAACTACTCTGGTCCCACTATGAAGCTGCAGCCTTTTGCTGGATGGGAGACTTCTGGGAAAAGATTTATAATGAATTGAAAAAAGTGTTGAAAAACACTTTTGTTAAGAAACCAGAGGCCTTCTTACTGGGGATAGTTGGAGAGGAAATACCCAAGAAAGATGTTACATTTTTTCTGTATGCCACAACAGCAGCAAGAATATTATTAGCCAAGAATTGGAAGAATGAAGAGTTACCTACGATAGATGAATGGCAGAAGAAGATGATAGAATTTATGGAGCTGGCAGAGCTAACCTGGAGACTCCGAGACCAGAGGGAGGAAGTGGTGGAAGAAGAGTGGAAAATTTTTAAAGAGTATTTAAGAAATAAACATATTATTGGAAAGAATTTAGAGAAGTTTAGGAGGTACAGGGAGGTTGTAGAAATAAATAAAAAGTTTAGATAAATATGGATATTGAGATGTAGTTATAAATAAATAGGAAGTGTGAGATGTGTTATGATATAAGATAAGATTAGAAAAAGAATAGTTTTATGGTATATAAGGTATAAGGATAAAAGATTTAGAAATTACTAAAGAGGATTTACAATGTAATGCAGTTGGAAGGGATATGAGGAAGTCACAGAATTAGAATTGATATAAGTTGAAGGTTTTTTTGGGGGAAATTCTTTTTGTGTTTTTTTGTATTTTGTAGTTTTTATATTTTGTAATTTTTGTATTTTGTATTTCTTGTATTTTGTATCTTTTGTATTTTCTGTTTTTGTGCTTTTTGATTGTTATAAAATAATAAATATTTTTTTTGGGGGGGGGAACTACTCTGGTCCCACTAGATGCTGAGGCTCAGAGGCACCTCAGGGGATGTTGCAACTACGATTTAGAATGGAGCACGATAAATGGGGGGCCACAGATTTTTGGCGTTGCACAGGGGCTGCTGAAATTTGAGACCTTCAGGCATGGGTGTACCCAGGATTTTAGTATTTTGGTTAGGGGGGGCAAGCTTTTGGTTAGGGGGACCAGAACCTCAGTTAGCTATGTGTTTTTATTTATTTTTATTGATTGGGACAGCTGCCCCTCCCTGCCCCCTCCGGCTACGCCCATGCCCCCAGGTCTGCCACTGTACAGGGGAAGTGTGCAAGCACTTTTCTGCCCAATCATTTTGTGAAAAACAAGCACACTGCCACCTTTCAGTGTTGTTAGCAAATGAATGAAGTCACAAGCATGGCTGACATTTGGTGGAGTAGCATAAGCCATAGAAATAAAAATGGGAGAGGCACTCACATTATGTGGAGAAATGACTTGCTGGTTCACTTTGAATCTTCTTCTTTTAGTTTTCCCTGGTGGAAAAGTGGTTGCTGCCTACAGAAAACAATTTAGAAATCCCAGAGCTTTCTTTCTTTCTTTCTTTCTTTCTTTCTTTCTTTCTTTCTTTCTTTCTTTCTTTCTTTCTTTCTTTCTTTCTTTCTTTCTTCTTTATTTTTATATGCTTTACAGCAGTGGTCCTCAACCCCCGGGCCACGGACCGGTAGCGGTCCGTGGATCAATTGGTACCAGGCTGCCTAAGGATCATTAAATACAATTAAATTAAAATTATTAAATCAAAACAATCTAAATAAAATATAAACAATAAACGTCCCCCCCCCTCAGCGGGCCGCAGTAAAATTATCAAACGTTGACTGGTCCGCGGCGATAAAAAGGTTGGGGAGCACTGCTTTACAGTATTATGCTTAAACACCAACAACCCCCCATAGATTTACGTTATTTGTTACAAAAGATACGAAGTTAACAAAAAATAAACTCATATGTTCTGACAATAAATCTTCTTAAAGTACATCTAACTTTCCGCCGTCTCCATACTAACTTATTGCATAAACCTATCCATTCATTTTATAATAAAGTATTATTTCTCCTGTGCCCTTGTTTCTTACTTAGTACAGCTCCAGAAGTTTTTCGAAGGCAGCGACCGAGTTGCAACAATTGTTCTTAAGATATGTTTTGAAAACTTCCCATTTTGCAAGAAATACTTGTTTTGAATTATCTTTCATTTTTTTTCGGTTAATTTGGCTAGCTCTGCACATTCAACTAATTTTTGTAACCATTCTGACCTGGAAGGGATTATACCACACTCAGAGCTTTCATGTACAGTTTTATCCTATGAGAGCTTCCTTGCAGTGTCATATTCTAGAGACTATATGCATAAAGAATTTAAGCGCTCTTCAGCGGAACAGCCAACTTACTGTGACAATCTACCTTTACAGCATCTGTACTACTGACTCTCAAACTTTGGGAATGTTGAAATATAGACAACAAAAATCCGTTTGAGCCATGCGACTCAAATCGGGTCTACTGTACTAGACCCAATTTTGATAAGTAATGAGGACTAAAGTCACTTCTGGAGCTCTCCGGGATTAGGGGCCATGAGTTTAAGCATCATTAGTTTCATAGTATTATTATAATTATTATAATTATTATTATAATTATTATTATTATTATTATTATTTTCTTTATTGAATTTATATACTGCCCTATACATGGAGGTCTCAGGTGGTTCACAGAACAAGATCAACATACAAACCACAATATATATAATCAATATAAAAACAACAACCCAATAACCCCCCCACACACATTTTAAAAGGGTATAGGATGTCAATCAGATCAACCAAGTTGCTGAATTGCAACTCATTAGCAAGCTTAAAACCATGGAGCCACCTGGAATGAACAAAGACATAGGATTCTTATCTCATTATACATGATCAAGCTTTCCTTAGCACCTCAGCCTTTACTCTCCCCCCCCCCCCCGCAAGACCAATTGCAGTCATTAACAGTCGTTAACAGTCATTAACAGTCATTAAGGTGGATTCTGTTTCAGTGTATCTGACGAAGTGTGCATGCACACGAAAGCTCATACCAAAATAAAAACTTAGTTGGTCTTTAAGGTGCTACTGAAGGAATTTTTTTATTTTGAGATCAACCAAAGGCCTGGTTAAAAAGGAACGTTTTTGCCTGGTGCCTAAAGATGTATAATGAAGGCGCCAGGCAAACGTCCCTGGGGGAGCATTCCACAGACAGGGAGCCACTACAGAAAAGCCCCATTCTTGTGTTGCCACCCTCTGGACCTCTCCAGGAGGAGGCACATGAAGGAGGGCCTCAGAAGATGATCTCAGGGTCCGGGGAGATTCATATGGAAAGAGGCGGTCTTTGAGGTATTGTAGATCTGTCCCTCCTACCTTTTGCGATGCTTCCACAGGTCCCTTGTGTAGCAGAAGCCTTGGGGAATGCACAAAAACACTCACCAGTGCAAAGTCCGGAGGGGATGGCGGAATCCACTCCACCATTTGGCAGATTGGAATGGAACTGACTGGTTCTCCTCAAGCCTACCTTTCCTGACTTTCCTTTATTGTCCCCCCCCCCCAGCCTTTCTCACTCCGCACACATTCCTCGTTATTTGTCTGCCCACTCCCGGCCCGTTCTTTTCGTTGTGTTCTTTGCAGCCATCTTTTAAATTAGTCCTTCAGGTTGCCTCATCTCTTCCCAAGAGAACAAACAAACTCATTTCTTCCTTTGTTCAATCTCTTCCTTAATCTTTATTTGGCCAGTGGCTATGGTCCAGGAAGCCCATTTGCACATCGACAGGAGGAGAGTGAGTGTGTACAGCTGGGATCTTTGTCTCCCTTTCAGCACAGTCACTCCCTCCTTACCCCACAGCGCTGTGAACCATAACTGAACCCCAAAGTTTCAGTAGTGACTTGCAAGCTACACCTGCTGAAATCCTCTCTTCCGCACAACTATCCAAGGGGCAGGAGCCCGGTCCTCTTTTGTTTATATATACAGTGGTACCTCTACTTACGAATGTTTCTACTTACGAATGGAGCTCTGTCTGCCATCTTGGATGCAGTTTAGATAGGATATTTTCTACTTATGAATTTTTAGATAGGGTTGCTTCGACTTACAATTTTTTTCTCCCAATGCATTCCTATGGGATTCGACTTACAATTTTTTTCGACTTACGAATGTGCGTTCGGAACGCATTAAATTCGTAAGTGGAGGTACCACTGTATATAATTTTTATTAACTTTTCTGTTTTACAATTTAAAATACTCATTTTACATCCTTAAGATATCCATGGCTTCCCCTCTTCTCTTTCCATGGTTCATTTTACATATCATAAATCCCTGCATATTTTACAAAAACTGTACCATTCCGTATTCCATTATTGCATCCATCAAAACTTGTTTACACTGTTGAATTTAACTTAATGCCGCCAGCATTTTCAGCTGTACACAGTTATTTCCCATATAGTCAATAAACGTTTTCCAATCCTCTTTAAACGTATGTTCTTCTTGTTCTCTTATTCTATATGTTAAGTCCGTAAGCTGCACATATTCCATCAATTTAAGTTGCCATTCTTCTTTAGTTGGGACCTCACTTGTTTTCCATTTGGGGGCTAACAAAACATGGGTCACAGTATTAGCATACACCTGGGAATTTTAGTCTGAATTATCCCCAACAGAAAGGACTCTGGTTTTGGGGGGGAAGTACTTTTAAACATTTTTTTCAATTCATTCTGAATCATTTCCCAATACTGTTTTACTCTTTTGCAAGTCCACCACATATGAAAGAACGTTTCCTCTCTGTCCTCTTCTGCATCTGGCCTCCTGAGGGGAGGGGCTGTAAACCTGATTGCTTTCAGACTGTTTTTATCATCCAATCGAACCTACTTGCTGGAATCTCCCTGTTTTCCCCCCAAAGGGTGGGAAAGCAAATAATAACCTCCTCCCCACAGTGCTGCTACGACAGTACCGCTACAACTTCACTGTCCCCCCACTGCATCGCCCTAAACAACTTAACACTTCAGGATACGGGGCGACAACACTTTGACAACATTGCAGGATTATCATACAATACTCTCTTTTCAGTCCCGCTCTCAACAATACGAGTATTAACAACACAGGGCTACTCTGAGGGCTGATGTGACCCACAGTTTATTGGCCAGAGTGCTAACCCCACCACCCTTTCCACACACACAAAGATGCAGCTGTGGTCTAAACAACTGAGTTTCTTGGGCTTGCTGATCAGAAGGTCGGCGGTTCGAATCCCCATGATGGAGTGAGCTCCTGTTGCTCTATCCCAGCTCCAGCCAACCTAGCAGTTCGAAAGCACGCCAGTGCAAGTAGATAAATAGGTACTGTTGTGGCAGGAAGGTAAAAGGTGTTTTCGTGCGCTCTGGTTTCCATCACGGTGTCCTGATGTGGTTTAGTCATGCTGGCCACATGACCCGGAAAGCTGTCTGTGGACAAATGCCAGCTCCCTCGGCTTGAAATTGAGATGAGCATCACACTCAATAGTTGCCTTTGACTGGCCTTAACCGTCCAGGGGTCCTTTACCTTTTTAACTTTATGAATATAATCTTTTCCTGCTAGAGTAAATTGTTAAGTGCTTATTTAAACAGAGGAGGGACCATTTTGCCCCGGCATGCAAAGAAGACATGAATTGTTTTTTTTAATATAAAAAAATATGAATCTGTTTTTGTTGCTGTTTTGGATATAGGACACAGCACACTCACAGCTAGGTGAAAGTGGTTTAGTCCTGTTGGCCACATGACCTGGAAAGTTGTCTGTGGATAAATGCTGGCTCCCTCAGCCTGAAAGCGAGATGAGCGCCGCAACCCCATAGTCACCTTTTGACTGGACTTAACCATCCAGGGGTCCTTTACCTGTACAGTACATGCATTACAAATTTTGTAATTCCTTGCATTGGGGAAATGGTAATTTCTTTAATATATACAATTGTTGCTTAGCACAGTCCCTTTGAATCATTTTACAAAGCCATAGCACTAAACAAAAAACGCAGAAGAAACGAGAACACTTCTGCATGTCCTTGAGACTAAACTCTCTGCTTTAGTGGCGTTCCTTTGAGAAGAAAAGTGCAGGCATGGCACTGGGCTCTCTTCATAAGGTTCTTTCCCTCTTTGGATTCGTTTTCCCAATCACACATTCTCTGCACAAGCTCCTTTTGTTCGCTGCTGTGAGCCAATCTCCATGTTGTAGCAGCTGCCCAGATGTTCCCTATCAAACTCCAAGCCATGCCAGCAAACTTTGGCACACATGAAAGTACACTGAGTAATGGGCCTCCACAAATACCGGTTTCCCCTTCTGATTTCTGCAAGTATTTTAAAATGCTAATGGGTTCCACTCAGCTGCAATCTAAAGGAGGCTGTAGGGCTGGGCTGTGTGAGTGTCCAGCAAATTAACAGTTAAAAGTCTATGAGGCGCCTCGGTGCTGCGATGCCCTGAGGGGTCTCGTCTGGAGTTCTCTAACCTTGAACTGCTGTCACTCGCTTTCCTGCTAATAGCTTTCCAGCAGTGGAGCCAAAATCTGGGCATTTTTGTTTTCCAAAATGAAACCGAGCTCAGCTCGCGGAGCAAACTCTGTGTTTTCCCGCCTCCGCAGAGGATGCTGTTGACATGGCCTCAGAGCTGTCCCAGTTCCTTTCACATTCTTGCATGCCACCCTTTAGAAGAGGAGAGAAACAGACGGAGTAGGGAGACTGTGTGTTCCTCCATCTCAGCAGGCGCTGGTACAGTTTGGTCCTGGAAGCATCTTATGCATTCCTGACATTACAAATGATAGCTCCGGGTGAGAGGATGCTGCAATCAGATGGGTCCCCCACGGCCATGTACAATGTCAGCATAGCATCCTTGGGGTCCCCGGTCTATATCCTTGTTGACACTTTCAAAGAACTGTAAAACCCTGTTTCTCCGAAAATAAGACGTAGCCATAAAATAAGCCGTAGCAGGATTTTTAAGCATTCAAGGAATATAAGCCATACCCTGAAAATAAGACATAGTGATACGCGCAGAAGCAATGCCGGCCGCGGCAGGAAGAGGAGGGGAAAAAAATAAGACATCCCCTGAAAATAAACCATAGTGTTGTTGTTTTTTTGAGGAAAAATAAATATAAGACGGTGTCTTATTTTCGGAGAAACACGGGTAGCTTTGTGAAACAAGACTTGTCCTTGCAGAAGCTCCGCCAGCTCTGCTCCAGCAAGGCCCCCTTTATCTACTGTACAAGCTTATTTATTTCCTGGGGTAAAATCCTTTTAAAAAACCTCAACAACACCCTAAAAAAAGGTTAACAACTTTGGCCAGCTCCCACAGCCCTTTACTTCTTCAAATTTGGCCCTCTTTGAAAAAAGTTTGGACATTACTGTTTTAAATCAACCTCTTTGGCTGTTCTACAGTCTTTCTTTTATTTTCTAGCGGGCCTCAGTTAAACACAGTGAGACGTTTCATATTTGTTTTCAGGCCCAGCTCTAGGGGTAGTCTCGGTGGCACGGGGCGCCAGGGCGCGGGCCGGCACGGGGGCGCTGCGCGGCAAAGCCGCAAGGAAGCCATGCTGCGCGCTGCACCCGCCCACCAGGGCGGGGGCGCCGGAGCGATCTCCGTGCCACGGCGCCAGGGCCCCCGACCTGCTTGAGACGGCCCTGTTTGTTTTATATTTAAATGATCTAACATTGGGGGTAGCAGTGATTTGCACTGTTTTTCAGGACATCCCTGACCTCCCAATTACCCACCGTGCTGAGATTCACTGGCTGTGCGTGTACTTTTGAATCCATGAGGGGACTGCAAGCTACAAATTGGGAAACTAGGGATCAACTACTTCAGCCAGCTTGGTGCACGGTGACTGCTTTTATGATAACATGGCATAATCCTCATATTTGAAGTTCAAGGACAGCTTGAGATCTGCATCCATTTCACACTGCAAAGCTTTTGGGACAAGCGTGGTGGAGCAGCGCTTCGTTCTCCGGAAAGGGGGGGGCAACACAAGAACGGGCCTTTTCTGCAGTGGCTCCCTGCTTGTGGAATGCTCTCCCCAGGGAGGCTCGCCTGGCACCCTCATTACATATCTTTAGGCACTGCACAACAATGTCCCTCTTTAACCAGGCATTTGGCTGATTAAACAATCTGCAGCTGATTAAAACAATCTATAGGGACGCGTGTGGCGCTGTGGTCTAAACCACTGAGCCTAGGGCTTGCCAATCAGAAGGTCGGCGGTTCGAATCCCCGTGACGGGGTGTCCCAGCTCCTGCCAAACTAGCAGTTTGAAAGCACGTCAAAAGTGCAAGGGGATAAATAGGTACCGTTCCGGCGGGAAGGTAAACGGTGTTTCCGTGCGCTGCTATGGTTTCGTCAGAAGCGGCTTAGCCAAGCTGGCCACATAACCCAAAAAACTGTCTGCGGACAAATGTCGGCTCCCTCAGCCAGTAAAGGGAGATGAGCACCACAACCCCAGAGTCGTTCGCGACTGGACTCAGGGCCGTCTTAAGCATATTGGGCGCCCTGGGGCCGTGGTGCGAAGATCGCTCCGGCGCGCCCCCCGCCCCGTTTGCCACCACGGCTGGCGGGTGGGCACAGCACTGCTGCAATGGACGCAGCTGCGTGGCGTCCCCTGGCGGCATGGCGCCCTGTGCCACCCAGCCTTGCCTTAGAGCCGGCCCTGACTGGACTTAACTGTCAGGGGTCCCTTTACCTTTTTAGCCTTCTAAGTGTGTCGGGGTGTAGGTGTGCTACTGTTTTGCTTCTTTTTGTTTTGTTTTTTGTTTTCGTATTTTGGGTTTTCATACTGCAAACCACCCTGTGATCTATTGGATGAATTTAATAAATCATCGTCACCAGACCCAGCAACATTGAATTCATGGGAGGAAGGGTGCTAAGGGAATGCCTCAGCTGACAGGCCTGACAGGAGGGTGGCCACCTGCCTCGCATTGCCATGGCCTTGCAAGCCACCTGAGGTCTGGATGAAGCCCTAGGTTTCCCCAAGCCAAGAGGCAGGGCAGTGGGAGCAGGAGCCGGCCAGGTGACGTAACCATATTCCCCACATACCTATGAAGGAAAGCTGTATTTCTCTTCCTCTCCCCCCCCCCTCCGTCCCTTCTTTTGTATTGAAATGGAAATCTATTCTGAAGTCAGCTAAAAGCAATGCAAGCCAAAAATTTTGGAAAAGGGGGAAAAATTCACCATGGGACTATGCCTTGATTAAAAGCAATTAAAATGCCACAAAATAATGGGAGCTGGGCTCTTTTCTTTGGTGAAGGGTGCACATAGAAGAAGATGCCTTCACCCCGGTATGGCTCCCCTTTATCATATACACAGCCCAACAAGACAATGACAAGAATCCGCCAACAGCATACAAATCAATCTGGCTAACCTGATTCATAAACACCCACCACCCCACTCACACATGAAAACTGTGGGATGTGATACATAAGTAGCAGTCAAATACAACATTCCTTGTTTTCCTAGAGTGGACATGCAAGGGGATGTTTGGTTCAACCAGTCAGAACTTCCTGTTTCCTCCTGGGCTGGGACATACTTCCTTTGCATGTGACTAGAGGTGGGCGTGACCTTACCTGTGCAGGTAACAGAAGCACAAGGCACGTAGCACTCTCTCGCTCTTTGACTTCCTCTGCCGTAGGAGCAGCAGCTTTTTAGCTAGAGATGCTCTATGGGCTTTCAGCCATTAGAGGACACTGGGATTCTTCCCCTATGGGATAATTCCACATGTATATACTTTGTAACTAAGTCTGCCTTCAGGGATCCAACTGTGAACTGATGATGTTGTGAGTAAACTTCTTTTATTGACTTCAAATAAGATTGTTGTGTGTTTATTCTTTTGAGAGGGATAAAAAGGGGACTTACCAGGAACATGCAATTCAATAATCAATTGTATGATAGTGAGAGGCTTAAACAAGCCTGCAACCACCTGGCCGCTGTGCGTTAAAAAGGGAATGCACTCTGCTAAGTAAAGGGACTTGCTAACACAAGTTCGGAAGGATATTAATAAATAATATATCCTCTCCTGCTTCCCTGAACATTCCCACAAAAACAAAGTTAATCACAGCCAATCACAAACAAGCAACCACACCCTAGGCCAACCCCAACCTCTCTCACCACCAAAGGAACACAAGCGAATAATAAAGAGAGCCTGCACAAGTGACGCTGACACAAAACCCCACACATACACTGAGTAGAATGGAAGGATTGCCACCCCACCCCACCCCACTCACCATGCCCCCGCTCCACCTCTTTCCCCCTTTTCCTCCTAAGGCAACACTAATGTCTCAACAAATGAAACTGATCTGTAGAAAATGTAACTTGAAAGAAGAGGCATTGCACAAACTTTTGTAAACCAAGAAATCTTTAATAAAAATAAGGTGGTTTTTTTTAAAAAAAATAAAAAAGGGTGCACATGGTCTCACACAGAGGTAAAAGACTGCATCTCTAAAACATAAAACATGGCACTGTGGGTTAAACCACAGAGTCTAGGGCTTGCTGATCAGAAGGTCGGCGGTTCAAATCCCTGTGACAGGGTGAGCTCCCGTTGCTCGGTCCCAGCTCCTGCCAACCTAGCAGTTCGGAAGCATGTCAAAATGCAAGTAGATAAACAGGAACCACTACAGCGGGAAGGTAAACGGCGTTTCCATGTGCTGCTCTGGTTTTCCAAAAGCAGCTTTGTCATGCTGGCCACATGACCTGGAAGCTATACGCCGGCTCACTCGGCCAATAATGAGAGATGAGCGCGCAACCCCAGAGTCGGTCACGACTGGACCTAATGGTCAGGGGTCCCTTTACCTAAAACATAAGCTGCCTTCTTCACACTGCTCAGTTACTGGATAGTAGTACAACAACTTGGATACAGTATTTCAGTAAAGGTAAAGGTAAAGGGACCCCTGACCATAAGGTCCAGTTGTGGATGACTCTGGGGTTGCGGCGCTCCTCTCGCTTTATAGGCCAAGGAGCCGGTGTTTGTCTGCAGACAGCTTCTGGGTCATGTGGCCAGCATAACTAAGCCGCTTCTGGTGAACCAGAGCAGCACACAGAAATGCTGTTTACCTTCCTGCTAGAGCGCTACCTATTTATCTACTTGCACCTTTGAGCTGATAGGTTGCCAGGAGCTGGGACCGAACAACGGGAGCTCACCCCGTCGCGGGGATTCGAACCACCGACCTTCTGATCGGCAAGCCCTAGGCTCTCAGCCTTCAACGTTCCGTGAGCAGTTGGTTCCCACTCTGAACCAAAAACAATGCCTTCAAAGCTATTCCAGATGTAATGATCAAATGAGTGCAGTGCAGGACACATGATGGCATATTGGTGGGTAGACTTGGGCTTGCACATGATGTTGTGTAGTCTTATTGGATGATAACATCAATGTCTTCCCACAATTACACAGTGCTAGGCAGAGCCCTCACTGAGCGAGTAAATTTCCAACAGGTGGGGGACACACAGGAATGAATGCTGTTCCAGACAACGAAGTACCTTGAACATTAAAAAAAAAACGGGCATGCTGAGAAGGCAAGGATCTCTACAAGCCAGGAATTCTTACGTATGATTCATGCATGCAAGTACTCACCTGTAGTTTAAAGTGGTACAAGTCAAGTCAGACAGGTCTACTTCTGTGTTCTTAACATCTTCCAGAGTCTGATGATTGCATAAGTGGGGGGGGGGGAAGGAAAAGATAAAAACGTCAAAATGTTGTAAAGGATTTTATTTCTTAAAAGCCAAGCACATTTCAGCCCATGTACATTTTAGGCCTTCCTCATGGGCTATAAAACGGAGAGAAAGGTTTGCATGTTCACTCAAACATTAAATTCAACTTGATCTTTGCTGCTTCCGTGTCTCAGATTTTGCTCATGGAACATCCGGCTTTCCCTTTAGCATTTGGAGAAAGCCTGGCAATGTTGCATGACTGATGGGTTGAACATTGACTCTCGGAAGGCACAAATATGGCCAATTGCCTTGAATGAAAAAATTGACGTGTCGAGATACATGCAGCCAAAGGCAAGTCAAACCCATTTAACTTCTACAACACTTGGCAGCCGTTTCTTGACTTTATGTGACCAGAGGACTGTACTCACAGAACTCAATATGTTGCTGTTACATAAACTGAAAACCAATAAAAATATTTATATATTTTAAAAAAGGAGAGAGAGGACAAAGAGCGGCGACATCAGAGATCTCTGCTGTTCGTTTCAACTTTGCATTTTGAGTAAGTATGTAAGGACATGAAATTGTTGTTTTTAAGCTTGGGGGGGCGGGCGGGACGACAGACCCTGATAAAGGCTTAAAATTCACAGAGGCTGAAATGCATTGGGTTTGTTTGCAGATGCTCCCTATTTCTAGCTCTATTCCCTATATTACAGAAGATCCTTCTATTGAGATGGGAAAGGTGATTGCTTTTGAATGGGCCGTTTCAAAGAGTGGATCAATGCTCAAAATCAATCTGGTTTTGATATCTCAAAGACGGTTTGCTTGTGCTCAGTTGCCTTGTGCTGCGTATGTTTTAAAGTATGCTTGTGATTTTTTCCCTTGATTTTCTTGTTTTCTCTTTTTGCAAACTGCTTTGAGGTTTGGTTTTGTTTTACAATAAAGTGGTGTATAAATGTGATGAAATAAATGAGGTGGAGCTTCTAAAACTATTGGTAGGGGGAAGTGTATGGGGCTGTAAAGACCTTGAGACATGTGTTTTCCCAGTGAGAAGTGCTGTAGGATATCCAGTGCAGTCACTGTATGAAAAATCAATCTCTAGCCTTATATGTAACCCTGCTCTGATAACCTTGATGGGATCTCATCTCTTTTTTTTAAAAAAAATAACATTTTATTAGATTTTCCAATTAATACACATTTAAACATAACAAATAACACCATAACACAGTAACATGTATTTCACTGTGACTTCCCTCCATCCCCTCATAAGGTTTTCTAATCAAAGCTTATCCCGCAGTTTTTTATTTCCTCTTCTTAAATTCAGTTCGCAGGATTTACTTCAACCCTGCAAGAGTTTTTAAACTTCTACAGTTCTTTTCCATGTAGTCCACATATTTACTCCAGTCTTTTAGGAACTTTGTTTCCCCCTGGTTCCGGATCCCGCTCGTAAGTCTCGCTAATTCAGCATAGTCTATCATTTTTGTCTGCCACTCTCCAATCGTTGGTAATTCCTGTGTCTTCCATTTTTGGGCTAATAAAGTCCTAGCCGTGGTTGTTGCATATAAACATAATACATTGTCCTCTCTTTTAATTTCTTGACCTATCATTCCTAACAGAAATGATTCAGGTTTTTTGGGAAAGGTGTATTTAAAAATTTTCTTCAGTTCATTATATATCATTTCCCAAAATTCTTTGACCTTGTCGCACTTCCACCACATATGATAAAAATCTCCCTCCTCCTCCTTACATTTCCAGCATTTTCTATCATTCAGATGGGATCTCATCTCTAGGTCCATCAACGGTGTCTCTGAAAAATTGTACACATCACTTGGGAAGATAGGCGAACTAATGCCAGTGTACTGGAATAAGCAAAGATCTCCAGTGTCAAAGCAATGATTCTTCAACATCAACATCGTTGGACTGGTCATGTTGTGCGGATGCCCGATTATTGTCTTCCAAAGCAACTACTGTACTACTATTCCCAACTTAAAAATGGAAAACGTAATGGTGGTGGTCAACAAAAGAGGTTTGAAGACAAATCTAAAAAAAACTGTAGTATAAACACTGACAACTGGGGAACACTGGCCTGCGAGGGCTCCAATTGGAGAACAGCCTTTACCAAAGGTGTCATGAGTTTTGAAGACGCTCAAACTCAGGACGAAAGGGAGAAACGTGCTAAGAGGAAGGCACGCTTGGCAAACCCTCACCGTGATCAACTCCTGCCAGGAAACCTATGTCCCCACTGTGGAAGGACATGTGGATCCAGAATTGGCTTCCACAGTCACTTACGGACTCACTGTTAAAACTGTGTTCATAGAAGACAATCTTACTTGGCTATGAGGGATCGCCGAAGAAGCTGAGCTGCAGAGGCCGGTGGGATGTGGAGACCTGATTATACCACTCTTGGGACTTACAAACTCCTATGCATGCAGCTTATAGCATTTGTGATGGAGGTCTCTCAGCAACTCCCTAAAATTGAGGGCCTAAATACTGGCTCCTCCTTTGCATGTATGTGTGTCTGGGATGCAAACAGGTGTCTTCTAGTTACTGAATGTAAGGCATAGCTGCCAAGTTATCCCTTTTTTACAGGGATTTCCCCTTATGCTGAATAGGCTTCCTCGCAAGAAAAGGGAAAACTTGGCAGCTATGAAAGGCTAACCTGACCCAAAAATACACACACATGAAAACAAAGACCATCATAGCCAATCACAAATGAACAACTACATCCTTGGCCAACCCAAATCTCTCACACAATCAAAAGAACACAAGCGAATAAAGGAGTACCAACACAAACAAAGCTGACATCAAGCCCTACATACATTAAGCAAAACAGAAACATCGTCACCTACTCCCACCCCCATCCACCCTCCCATCCCTTATCTACCTTGTTTTCCCTCTTTCTTCTTAGTGTCTTAACAAATGAAACTGATTTGCAAAAATGATACATGTTAAAATATGAGTGACACTGCACACATCTTTGTAATTCAAAAAAATATTTAATAAAAAAATATTTAAAATTAAAAAATGCAGCCCCCTTGGCAGGAGCAACAGAAACTCTCATGTACTTCTGTTCTCTCACCTTGTGATCCTCCCATAAAACAACACCATGAGGACTGAGCATAGAACTGTAGAATTGTAGAGTTGGAAGGAATCCTAAGGGTCATCTTGTCCTGTAATGCAGGAATCTCAACTAGATCATACATGACAAATGGCCATCCAACCTCTGCTCTGGTGGATTGAGGATTAGATCTGTAGCTTTAGATCTAAACATCCTATTCCATCTGTGTGGGAGAAATACAAAAGAATAATCTGGCTGTGAAGCCCTTTTAGCAGAGTAAGGTAAAGGTAAAGGGACCCCTGACCATTAGGTCCAGTCGTGAACGACTCTGGGGTTGCACGCTCATCTCGCATTATTGGCCGAGGGAGCCGGCGTATAGCTTCCATAGTTTAGCAGAGTAAAACACACTTAATTCCATAGTTTAGCAGCGTATAGTTTAGCAGAGTAAAACACACTTAATTTTTTTGCATCTTATTAAAGCTTAGGAATTGGGAAGCTAACCCTTTCTATCCCTTTTTGTTTGTGGTCTTCTGACCTTCCCCTCTTCACCCTACACATTTTTAGTTAAACAGAGAAAAGGTTTACTTACATTTCAATGCAGGCAAGCAAATGCAGCAAAGTACAGTATGTCTAGTCGAAATCGCCTTTCTTTTAACTTGAAGCCATTGATCTGGGTCCTTGTTTTCGGAACAGGAGAAAATCAGCTTGCTCCTTCCTCCATGTGAGAGCCCCTAAGATATTTGAAGATGTCTACCCTATCTCCTCTGAGTCTCCTCTTCTCCATGCTAAACATACCCAGTTCCTTCAACCTTTCCTCATAAGGCTTGGTTTCCAGACCCTTAATTATTTTGGTCCCCCTCCTCCTCTGCACGTTCCAGCTTGTCAATATCCTCCTTGAATTGTGGCACCCAGAACTGACGTCGAGTTTCAATTTGAAAATAGAAAGGGTTGAAATGGGAAGGGTGAGTTGACTTACTTGAGTCCCTAACAGCTGTTAGGTTATGTCAGGGGGACTCCCTACAGGGAGCCTCCCCTCCCCCCCCCGTCATCCTGACCAGCACTTCACCCAGCGATAGCATGAGCAGCGAGTCAGGAGGAGGGAATGAGGAATGGAGCGGAATGGAGGGAGGGCTCAGTGAGGCGCCCGAGCCCTGGCTACACGCTGGGGAACAGAGTGGGCAGGAAGGGCTCAGAGACGCGTCAGAGCTTTGGCTCTGGTCAGGGGACAACAGATGAGGGGCTCAGCAAGACGCCGGAGCCCAGGTGCAGCCCCAGCCAGCAAGAGGGGATATCTCTTTCCAGCGCACAAATTGAGGCACATGCCCACACGTAGGGCTAAGGGGCGGCGTTTCAGGGTGCCCAGGCTTTTATGTTGGCCCCGAAGCAGGCGGAAGCCATTACCGGATTCTGAAAGTGACTAGGTGGTCATGTTTTCTGCTATCTCTGCACTGTAAATAGTATGCACAATAAAACTCTTAAAGACAGCGCTGCCTGGAGCGTTTTTACTCAAGAGCAGCCACAATAGCCCCCTGACAGGTTATAGAACAAGCGGCGTGTGGTTCACGATCCCGTTAATCGCAAAAGGTGCTACAACTAATTTATTTTACCAATTGCTGTGTTGCTTGACTTACACATGATGGTGTTATACAACCGCTGATGTAATGTGTCTGAGAGAATTCTGTGTATTGTGAAGACATCCTGCTGCCACATAGCTGAGTTAGATCATTGGTTTATATCGCACAGTTTTGTATATTCTCTCAAGTGGGGTCTCTCCAAGGGCCTCAGCAGAGGGCTTTTGCCAGCTGTTTCATTAGACAAACAGGGAATTGAGCTTGGTACCATTGGTGTGCAAATGGTGTGCCCTAGCACTGAAATAGGAGTCTTCTCCATTCTTCACTTTTGGGGGGGCTAGGCTAGGCAATACAGTTCCTACTGGCTAAGCACGCTGTGGCCTTCTGCTTAATTAGGCTGTTACAAGACAGAGGAGACTTTAAAATAACTGAAAGCATCTCACTGCAAATCATATTTTGAGTAATAATCACAGAAGAGTTTGCTTTGCAAAATCATTCTGCTCAGTGTCTCTTTTCTGTTGTCATTTCTCCACAAACCCTTTCGCAGAGAACAGCTTTAACTAAAAATGAACTGTGATCAATAAATTCATTATGAACAACGGCAGAGTCAGACTTTCATCAACTATCTTTTTTTAAAAAAAAATTTAAAATAAACTTTATTTAAATTGAATTAAAATACATTCAACACATACTCAAAGAACACAGGCATACCAAACAGACACCAAATCATATATAAATCATAATATACAAAATCATATAAAAATAATAATAAAGTAATCTATAACATTCATCTCCAAATGATAATAATAGAAACAATCATAATATAGTCTACATAATAATAAACATAATAATCCAAAACATAAAAATTCTCGACAATACATAAACAATGAAATAAGAAAATAGAAAAAAAGAAAAAAGAGGAAAAAGAGAGAGAGAGAGAAAAAAACATACATTCATCTCATCATTCGTATCCAAATTCATCAAAAATCCTGATCCCGTACCTGGTATATTTCTCCCACTAAAGACTTCCACTTATCTCTATTCTCAGATTTCTTTAAATATTATTTTCCAATACTGCATTCCCAATTCTATATAATCAAATAGGCATCTCCGATGATCATCAGATAAAATGAACTGTGATCAATAAATTCATTATGAACAATGGCAGAGTCAGACTTTCATCCACTATCAAGTTTTAGGTAAAAGGTCTGATCCATGTGGACTCTTCTCTTGACTTAGTAAAAATAAACTTAAGGAAGTATCTAAGTTTATGAGCCTTGCCCAACCCTTCTCACTGCCTCTCCAACCAGGAAAGGATTTCGTAGCCATCTTTCTTGGCCTAATGGCTTTTAAAGTGCCTCAGTGAACTGTTAAGTATCGGGTTCTTCTAACTCCATCAAGTTGGCTGCAGGTTTTCAGTGCAGATTCATTCTGATTTATTCCCCAAGAGCACCCTAACTAAACAGTTTGGGAGGGACTGTAATGAGAGAAGGGAGGAATTATTTATACACCTGGGGGGGGGCATTGGAGTTATTCTTGTTGATTTTCCTCTTTGTATTTCGCAGTCTACTTGTTAAACGGTATAAAACAAATCATATTTTTTAAAAGTTATTTAAAGCACTAAAGCTTATGTGAATTAGGGAGCAGATTGTGTAGCTACAGTCATTTTCTCAATTAACTGAACATAAATCTACGGTAATGAGCTGCTTAACTGGTATGGGAAAGATTGAATAGCCTCGGCCCTGCAAAAGCCCCGGATCCGTCCCAAAGTTCTGTTAACACACCAAGCTTTGATTATTCCATTTTTCCCATCTGTGCAAGTGCAAGCACTAGTGTGTAATTAGCACTACCCGCCACAGAGAACATCCAGACCACAGAATAGAAAGGCTGGGAGCATTTTGAGGATCATTCAGTCCAACTAAAGAAGGATCCCTCTCCACTATTTTGGTGGCATCCATCTGTCTCGAGAGACAATGGAGTGCGCCTCTGGAGGTGAAGTCAAATCACTGCATTAGCAGCCACTCAAGTGACCTCTGTGGGGTGCAAGCCTAGGCAGAGTGCATTATAGAGATCCTGGGCTGCCCAGTGTGGGAATGTTAGGGATGTGGATTAGGATATATTATTAGATAGATCCTATCCAAGCTTGTGTTATCAAGCTTCCAATATCAGCAGAGTGACATTCCCCTTTTGTGCGCAGCAAAGGTGTGTGTTTAGGTTTGTTAAAACCTCTACAACAATATTATACTTCCTGGAAAAATCCCCCTTTTCCCTCTTAAAAGAAATACACGACACAATAGTCTTAAAAGAAGATAGAGTTTACTCACATGACATCCTGAGTTGACAGCATAATCTCAGAAAGGCAGGCTTGCTTAGAAAAGTTACATTTATGTACATGTGGAGACTACTTAGTAAAGTAAGGCTCCATTTGGTCTCTCTTGGCTGGAAGCCGGGAGAGACTCAAACGCTAAGGTGTTGCTTCTCTGAAGTGTGTGGTCCAAGAGAGGGAAATGGCTACTGGCCAGTGAATTTATTTGCCACCTTTCCCATCTCATTTGCATGTCTGGAGGAACCGGAAACTGACCTGGTCAGGTGTTCCTCCATGTGGTCCTCCAAGTGGACACTCTGGGAACTGTTGTGACTTGTCTGCCCCAGTATTCCATCCCACACCCAGATGACAAGGCCCACCTCTCAGCTTTGGGCCACTACCACGTTGATGAGCCCCACCTGCCCTCCAGGACCCCCTATAGTTGGCATCATTGGGCAATACCCTGCTCATCTCTACCACACGGTAAGTCATCATCCTCCTCCTATAGATTAACTCACACCTATACCAAGGGCACTTCATCAAAGGTACTTGTAGGAAAGAGTCATTTTCCAGAAGAAGAAGAAGAAGAAGAAGAAGAAGAAGAAGAAGAAGAAGAAGAAGAAGAAGAAGAAGAAGAAGAAGAAGAAGAAGATTAAATACATGTTTTCTTGATTTACCAAATTTGCACAAAACAGCTGTTTCAACAATAAAAATTGATTCGTGTAATACAGCCAGCCCCATCAGTTAGAGCAGGCATCCCCAAACTTCGGCCCTCCAGATGTTTTGGATTACAATTCCCATCATCCCTGACCACTGGTCCTGTTAGCTAGGGATCATGGGATCCAGTTAGCTAGGGATCATGGGATCCAGTTAGCTAGGGATCATGGGATCCAGTTGTAGGCGAAAAACATCTGGAGGGCCGCAGTTTGGGGATGCCTGAGTTAGAGCAGGTATGTCCAACAGGTAGACCCCCCAAAGAAGCTAAACAATATTGACTCCCCTAAGAAAAGCTTAACAACTTTGACCTAAATCACCAAAAAACGAGCTTTCCTCCTCCTTCCTAAAAAAAAAAAAGCTCAACAACTTTGACCTGAACACCAGAAAAGGGGTTAGATCACTGTCAGTGAGTAGATCACAGTCTCTTGGGAGTTGGCCACCCCTGAGTTAGAGAATCAGCGGTCCACCAAGAAGCACCTTGTCAGGGAAAATAATGGCCAAGCAGGTGGAAGCCCAGGTAGCTTCAGGCTCCAGACCCCACCCTGAAACCAAAAAGCCAAGGTGCAGCTTGGGAAGAACGTGAGCAACCATGGCAGGGGGGGGGAAGGGACTTGGAGACAGGGCTTTTCCTTTCCCTTTCCTGGCTCCTGTACCTGCAAGGGCCAATTTTATTTTCATTTCGAATGCAGCTGTTTTGCTCAAGAGCAGTTATGTACAAATCAGCCGTTTTTAAAGTTCAAAACAAAAAACAAAACAAAACAGTGAACGATGGGTGGAAATAGGCAGGCTGCATCCTTCCCTTTCAGCTAATGGAAACAAAATGGCAGAGTTGTGCTCAGATGACAAGCAAAAGTACGAGTTGTGGTGATAGATGGCACCCGGCAAAATGCTGCCATCACACATTAAAACAACAGCAACATCCCCACCATGCAATGTGCTTCAGCACATCCACACTTGAGTAACATGTGAGTTTATGTTAGCTTCTGCACCCACCTGCCCTTACCACTTTGGAAAAATCCAAGTTAAATGCACGAGTGTGGCCAGCCACCAGGATGAGGACAATGTAATGTGGACAGCACAAAAATCATGCACAGATGGGATACATTGCATCCACTTTCAACTGCCCCGGGTACACACCCGCAATTTAGAATATCAAGTTTTTCAGTTGCCGTGAAGTTGGAAAAAGGAGAAAAATATGTTTATGAGAAAGGATATAATATAAAGCCCTCTTTTTAATTTTGTTGTTGTTGTTTAGTCGTTTAGTCGTGTCCGACTCTTTGTGACCCCATGGACCATAGCACGCCAGGAACTCCTGTCTTCCACTGCCTCCCGCAGTTTGGTCAAACTCATGTTCGTAGCTTCGAGAACACTGTCCAACCATCTCGTCCTCTGTCGTCCTGTTCTCCTAGTGCCTTCAATCTTTCCCAACATCAGGGAAAGATTTTTAATTTACTTGCCTTCAAATGGTAATGGATGAAGCCCTTTGCAAACTTATTGGAACTGCACACTAAGAAAGTGACAGAGTTTATGGAGAAGCACACTGGACCTTGAAAATACAAAAACTAGCTGTTAGCTGAATTTGTCTCTAGCACTACTCAAAATGATTCTGGAGTCGATGATCAGCAAAACCACAGGTTGCTGAGAGAACTAATAAAAGAACAAGGTCACATTCTTTCTGTAGATCTTAAGTAAGAGATCCTCCGGGGCATTCTCTGGCTCCAAACGAGGCCTGCAACCCTACAGAACTGGACCAGAAGGTTTGGTGGCGAAGCTCTCAAAGAGCCATCCGGGGACGTGGATTTATTATTTGGTGAAGAACAATAGAATTGCTTCTCCATGTTTTCCCTCTCCCAAGGATGGAGGGGAAAGAAGCAGTTATTGTTTTGATTTCTGCAAATGCTAAGATAATGACATTACAGAGCACCCTCTAAGTTGACCCACTGCCATGACCTGTGAGCAGGAAGTCACCTTAACCACAAACATTCTGCGTGGCCTTAGGTCAGGGGGTAGTTATCTCAGTCCCCACAACCTTTTTCTTTGGCTCCTCAAGAATCCACCCAAAATGGGGAGGGGAAAGCAAGCACTGGGCTGGGCAAAGGGCAGGACCCTGGTGGGTGTGCAAATTGCTCGCTCTCCAGTCTTCAGATTGATCATTTGATGAGCACAGGGGGCAAGACTCTGCACAGATCAGCTGAGGAGGGCGGCTGTGGGATTGTGTGTGCCCATGCTAGAGGGTGGCAACTACTGGCCACACCTGATGCTGGCATGCAGCTTCTGCTCCCCCAAATTCTTTCTCCAAATTCTTCCCCCGAATTCCTTTCTTGGAAATGAAAGTAAAGTAAAGGAAAGGATGTAAATAAGAACTTAAATGACTCAAAGATGATGAGTGCTGGTGGAGGGGAGTCAAATGGGTGTGGTACTTCATCCTTTTTTCTTTCTTACCCTTTCCTTTTATTCTCTTTGGTTTTTTGGGTTAAGTATGTGTACTTTTTGATTGATGCTTTTGAATTATGGTGCTGGAGGAGACTCTTGAGAGTCCCATGGACTGCAAGAAGATCAAACCTATCCATTCTTAAGGAAATCAGCCCTGAGTGCTAACTGGAAGGACAGATCGTGAAGCTGAGGCTCCAATACTTTGGCCACCTCATGAGAAGAGAAGAATCCTTGGAAAAGACCCTGATGTTGGGAAAGATTGAGGGCACTAGGAGAAGGGGACGACAGAGGACGAGATGGTTGGACAGTGTTCTTGATGCTACGAACATGAGTTTGACCAAACTGCGGGAGGCAGTGCAAGACAGGAGTGCCTGGCGTGCTATGGTCCATGGAGTCACAAAGAGTCGGATACGACTAAACGACTAAACAACAACAACATGTGTACTTTATTGTTTGTTTGTTAAACATTAAAATTAAAAAAGGAAAGGAAAGGCAAAATCAGAAGTGATGAGGCCAAATATCCTTTGTTAAGGACAGGTAAGCTTTATGTGATTAAAGTAATTTATATTTGCTGTGCGGATCATGTGCCTTCTTCCTAGTTGGGTCAAAGTGCATGTTTGACTTTAACGCTCATTAAAATGTATGAAAGAGTTTGACGAGAGATACACAAATTGGAAGGAGAAGAGATGGGGAGCTATCAACAGATATATGATGGTGGAATAGAGGAAAGTGGAGCTCTGGGGGCTTGTTAGAGGACTAAAAGAACAGGACACCAAAGAGATGTGATTCTGGAAAGTGGGAATGGGTTGATAGTAAAGGTAAAAAAAAAAAAGGTAAAGGACCCCTGGATGGTTAAGTCCAGTTAAAGGCGACTATGGGGTTATGGTGCTCATCTCACTTTCAGGCTGAGGAAGCCGGTGTTTGTCCACAGACAGCTTTCCAGGCAATGGCTATTATGCACAATAGCTGTGTTCTCATTCCACTGCTGGAGGTGGATTGCTAGGTCAGGAGTGCCCCAGACCCGAGAGGGTGCATTATTTTGTTTTATTTTTAATGCAAAGTCTTACAAATGAGCAGATATGTCTCTGGATGGAAATCAAGAAAGCAATTTTGAAGCAATGTACATTCTGTCTAAGAACAGCAGACCTGAGAGATTAGTAAAAGTGCTCTCAGTATCGTGGGGGATAATGTCCATGGTGAGGGGCCAACTTTGATGATATGATCATGTGCCTCCACCTCTGGCCCTCGCAAGCCATACGGAATCCATCTTGCTCTAGGGAGGGGGGGAGAAGAAGTGCTGGCTCCATGGGAGATGTATCAACAGGGATGGCTGGCTGATTCCAAATGATTGCCTACAAATCAGAGAACTGCCACCTCCTCTTTGAACTGCTGCTGAAGTTGGATGGGAATGTTATCTGCAAGCATCTGGATCTTCTCAGTCAGCACAGCTTTGATCACCTCAGCAAGCTGACTAGTGTCCTCTCAGGGCATGGTTCCCATCTTGAAGGTCTCTATCTGTTTCTGACATGCATGGTTAGATGTTCTCCTGCAAAGGTGCTTGTGGCATAATTAAAGGTGTGTTGTGTTTGCTAATTTGAACAGAAAACCCTTTTCTTTGGTTAAGTGGCAAGGTTTATTTCCAAGAACCTGTTCATGAACTATGGGTCCCTGGGAATATTTCTAGCAGGGGGAATGCAATAAAAGCTCTCTTCTTTAAAAACAAACGAATGGCCCACAAATAACCTGGGTTTGGCTGTATTGCAAGCAAGTCCTCCCTAGCGCAGCCTGGAAGAAGCAGCACTCTGAAACATACAACTTATACCACTGCTAAGGTCTTTTGCCTTAAACTTTGTGGTAACATAGTTTATCTCAGAAATAAAGGATGGTATGAGCATAAAAGAATATAAGGGGAGGCCTGCAGAATCTGACCAAAGGCCCATCTAGCCCGGCACTTTGTTCTCACAGTGGCCAAGCGATGCTCATGGGAAGCTCACAAGCAGGGCACAAAGCCCAGCAGGGGTCAGCAAACATTTTCAGCAGGGGGCCGGTCCACTGTCCCTCAGACCTTGTGGGGGGCCGGATTATATTTCGGGAGGGGAAATGAACGAATTCCTATGCCCCACAAATAACCCAGAGATGCATTTTAAATAAAAGGACACATTCTACTCATGTAAAAACACGCTGATTCCTGGACCGTCCGTGGGCTGGATTTAGAAAGTGATTGGGCTGGATCCAGCCCCTGGGCCTTAGTTTGCCTATCCATGGGGTAGAGCAGGGGTCAGCAAGCTTTTTCAGCCATGGGCCGGTCCACTGTCTGTCAGGCCATGTGGTGGGCCGGACTATTTTTTTGGGGGGGGGGAGAATGAACAAATCCCTATGCCCCACAAATAACCCAGAGATGCATTTTAAATAAAAGGACACATTCTACTCATGTAAAAACACGCTGATTCCCGAACCATCTGCGGTCTGGATTGAGAAGGCGACTGGGCCGCATCCGGCCCCCGGGCCTTAGGGGGTAGAGCTTCCGAGATCAAATGCTGAAACAAATTTCAGAAGGAAGGTTTGCTGCGGCGAAACCAGCAAAGCACTGTATAGACTTTTAAAGAAATGAACAGATTTCTTGTGGCGTCTGTGGCAGTAGGTTCTAGACCTCCAAAAATGTTTATGCCACAATAAAGACGTCACTCTTTAAGGTGTTGCATGATTCCTTGTTATTTGTTTCAAAAGTGGTCGACAATTAGGTCAACCAAACATTCCCTTCCAGGATGTGCTTACACATTCATTTGGTTTGGAATACTTATTCTCCCATGTGCTGATGTCAGCTTCAACTTCGCTTGCATCGTCGTGACCACAAGTACTGTTCAAGAGCAGTTCACCGATTCTTGATTCCCCCTGAACTGTCTGGGTGTGTCTGCTGTGCTTTGTAGCAGCCTAGCACTGTTTTCCCATGGAGCATCAAGCTTAAGAAAGGCAAAGGACCCCTGACAGTTAAGTCCAGTTGCAGATGAATCTGGGTTGCGGCGCTCATCTCGCTTTACTGGCCAAGGGAGCCGGCATTTTCCCGCAGACAGTTTGTCTGGGTCATGTGAGCAGCATGACTAAGCCGCTTTTGGCGAACCAGAGCAGCACACTGACATGCTGTTTACCTTCCCGCTGGTGTGCTTTGAAGATGCTCGAACTCAGGACGAAAGGGAGAAACGTGCTAAGAGGAAGGCACATTGGCAAATCCTCACCGTGATCAACTCCTGCCTGGAAACCTATGTCCCCACTGTGGAAAGATGTGTGGATCCAGAATTTATCTACTTGCACTTTGAGGTGCTTTCAAACTGCTAGGTTGGCAGGAGCAGGGACTGAGCAAAGGGAGCTCACCCTGTCACAGGGATTCGAACCGCAGACCTTCCAATCGGCAAACCCTAGGCTCAGTGGTATAGACATCAAGCTTATTCTGCACCCAAAGTCTCCACGGTCGTTCTTCTAAATACTTCAAAAACAGCATATGCTTTCTAGCACTTTGAAACCAAAGAAAGAAATGTCCGTGACTTCTGCTCAAAAATCTACTCGGGCTAAGGGAAAGCCCATTTGACAGGCGGCCCCTGGGCCATGCACAATTGCCACACTCCATATTCATACAATTGTTTTCAAAGTGTTTCACCTCTATCATCTCATTAATCCTTACAAGAATGCAGTCCTGTTTTACTCTGACACCCAGAATCACCAGCAATGCAGTTGGTTACATTATTTTATCAGTTGTGCAGTCCAGTCCTGAAAATCTTCAGCTGTAACCTCACCAGTCTGAATGAATTCAGTGGGGTTTACTTATTTCACAAATAAATATGCGTATATCCCCCCTTCTCCTCCTCCCAGCAGACTTTAGTGATGCCAAAATGATCAATCTTTTTTTTAAAAAGGCGATAGAACAGGTTGTGGAAACTATCGAGGCATCTCTCTATTAGCTGCGGCTGGCAAAATTCTTGCAAGGATCTTAGCAAACCATCAGGGCCGGCTCTTCATAGACCCCCGGTGGCGCAGTGCACCATGGCGCGGGGCTGGTAAGCTGGGCGCCGGCCCGAGGGCGGGGCGGGCGGTGGAGCGATCTCCGCCCCTCAGCACCAGGGCGCGCGATCTGCTCAAGACGGCCCTACAAACCATCTTCTAACTATATTCAAGGATACACTTCCTGAATCCCAAAATGGTTTTTGACCATCTAGGGGGACAGTGGACATGATTTTCACCGCTCAACGTCTTCAAGAAAAATGCAGCGAGCAAAACCAACCCCTATATATGGCGTTTGACTAAGGCCTTCGGCACTGTAAATTCCACTGCCCTGCTGAAAATCAGCTGGCCAGATAAATTTGTGAACATCCCTCGGTTCCTTCATGATAATATGATGGCAACAATCGCGGATAACAATGGCTCTCAAAGTGAACCAGTCACAGTGGAATCAAGCATTAAACAGGGATGTGTTATCGCCCCCAACTCTAGTTATTATCTTCATCGCCATGATCCTACACATTGTTGAAGGAAAACTCCCCACTGGGGTAGAAATCATATATCAAACAGATGGAAAGCTCTTTAATCTGAGTAGGCTGAAAGCAAGGAGTAAGGTTACCATAACTTCCGTCATGGAGCTTCAGTATGTTGATGACAATGTAGTGTGTGCACACTCAGAGGACGACTCTCAAACCATCCTAAATATCTTTGCAGAAGCTTACAGAAAGCTTGGCCTATCACTCAACATCAACTTTGTTGGAAGGGTCACGCTGTGCAGATTCCTGATTATCGTCTCCCAAAGCAATTACCCTATTCCCAACTTTAGAATGGAAAGCAAAATACTGGTGGACAAAAAAAGAGGTTTAAAGATGTTCTCAAGAAAATCTTTTTAAAAATGAGGTATAAACACCAACAACTGGGAAACACTGGCCTGCGAGCGCTCCAATTGGAGAACAGCCTTTACCAAAGGTGTCATGGGCTTTGAAGATGCTCAAACTCAGGACGAAAGGGAGAAATGTGCTAAGAGGAAGGCACGTTGGCAAATCCTCACCGTCATCATCTCCCGCCTGGAAACCAATGTACCCACTGTGGAAGGACGTGTGGATCTAGAATTAGCTTCCACAGTCACTTACGGACACTCTGCTGAGACCATGTTCCCAGGACACAATCTTACTCAGCTATGAGTGATCACCAAAGAAGAAGAAGGATGCATATACACTGTAGCGAGAGACATAACCATTGCTTTATGAAAATTCATGAAGATTCATGTTTCCATTTTAATAAAAACATTTAACAGTAGTCCAGGGAAAGTGTTTTAAAAAAATAAAAATATTTTAGCCCAGATAAATTCTGGACTTGATGCTGATTTTCCTGCTGACCTTTTTTCTTGGCGGGGGGTGGGATTCATATAACTTTATTCACAAATGCAACGTTTTGCACAGCCAACGTCCAAACTGCAAATTCTATAACAGTCATTCCAAACATTCTCATTTATTACAGGTTTTTTTCAAAACAACACAACATGCACTTAAAAAGATGCTTAAATGAGCGAGGGGTATGCAAATGACAGCATTCTTTTTTAAAGATTAAAGACAAGTTTAGAAGTCAATGAGATTTTAATTAAATTAAATGGTACTTTAATGGGTACTTACTAGGGAGATTTATGGAAACACATAAACTCGGTTTTCCATGAGGTGGAGCCTGAGCTTTTAAGAGTTACCTTACGGTGCTTTTTCCTGCTGCAATATAATACCCCAAATATTTGTAAGTTGTGGCTAAACATTGAAGTCTCTCTCCCCCCCCCCTTTTGCAGGGGTGAAGGGGGAGATCAGTGGTGCCAATTTGTCTGCCCCTGTTCTGATTATTGGATGCTTTTTTTTTGTAAAGGAGAGAGGCTGTGGGGGGAAGGTTTCTCCCTTCAGGGCGAGAGATATCTGATATCCATTCTAAGTGCAGCCAGAAGGACAAAGTTTTGTCTCAGACTGCAGAGAAGGGTGGGGAGAATGGTCAATGGGTTTGTTTGTTGTTGTTTTAAAAATATATATTTGTTGCAAACTTCCTATGGACAATTATGTCTGTTTTAGTATTTCGGATTCAAAACACTGGTTCCCCCTTTTAGGGATGAAAAAATATTGATCCTTTAAAAAAGGGGGGGTTAATGTGTATTTATTTATTTACTTATTCTCCCTCCTGACTGCCCCTGTCTCCTGTCTAGAAGTGCTATCCAATGACCCCTGGCACTGATTAAAGTTTCAAGATGACCCCAAAGAGCTTTCCTTGCTCTGGCTGGTTATAAAAGTTGTTTTAACTACTGCTTCAGCGAAACTCGGGGCTTTTGCTGTGCAGAGTCTGAGACTGTTCAAGTTCCCAGGCAGGGAGGACTATGTTAAAGAGCAGATGAGCTGGAAAGAGGAAATGCTACTTGGAATATGGTTCCTCCTCTTAACCCACAGAATAGCATCTCACTGTCTAAAGGCTTGTAGAGAGGAGTGGAGAAGCATCTGGGTGTTTGCCAGGTATGTAATGAATTCGTCATATACAAGGCCTGGTTAAAGTGGTTGTGGGCCCTGGTGCAATTCCCAAAATAGAGTCTCCTTCCTCCCAGAAGGAACCAAATGAAACAAAGAACCACAAAATAAGTCTTATGGGATCTTAAAGACTAACACTTTCATTATGGCATGAGCTTTTGTGGGCTACAAAAACAACAACGCACAAACCTCTGAGCGTACCTGCCTGCACATTTTGCTTCCTAACTTTCTTTAAAGGAGGCTAATAAACTTACTTTTTAAAACGATAGAGTCTGCGACCCCTTGCCGGCATGGGCCCTGGTACCAGTGCTCCAGTTGTTGCATTATAATCTAGCCATGTTCAGATCCAGTCCCACAAGTCACATAGTATCCGTGCTGGAATGATCCCTGACTGTCCGTATGGCTGATGCCAAATATCACTAGCTGTACAAAGGCTGCCCAATCCACGGAACGGCATTATTTCAGGTTTTGGTTAATGGGAGGGGAGCAAGAGGGCTTTCTGTGGTTTCTTGAGGTCAGCAGCTGAATGACAGAATCGCACCTGGCAAGCGACAATAATGTGAAGTTGCCAAAACAGTGGCATAGGAAGCAGCTTTTATAATGAGTGATATATACATTATTCTCTACTTGCAGCTGGTCTAAGGCCATGGAATCCATTTGTGATCGTTACTCCCTCCCAGACTTTGCTGCCCTGATCTCATGGGATAACGACAAAATTCATAGCTGGATTCTAGCTAGGGATGAAGCTTTCGATCTAGCACAATCTAAGGCGGCTAAACTCTCCACGTGGCTCCCCCATGTGAAGGTAGTTAGATCTCTGGCCCACTATTTGTGCGATTTGACAAACCCCAAGCTAAGAAGGGCTTTCACACTAGCCCGATTCCACGCCATACCTACAGCATTCTTACACGGCGTTTTTCCTAGCACACCACTGAACCTCCGACTCTGCCCATGCAATGAGGGAAAGATTGAGGACTATATACACTTTTTCTTTTACTGTCCTCTATATGATTCTGTAAGATCCAGGCTTCTCCCTTTAATCCTGACGTCCATCGCATGGGACATCGATCGCATGAAGTACTTACTGGTGGACGCCAACCCCCTGGTTTCACGTGACGTAGCTATCTACATTCTACAGGCCCTTAAACTCAGGGCCGCTTTCTTAGCTAACTTGCCCAGCCCCAGTCTTATGTAAATTCCTGTTAAACTTTTAGCCAACACGCCTTGCTTTCGCCTCTACCTAATCAGTCACATTCACCTGGATTTTATATTTAATGTTCTAATTGTATTTGTTATATTTTATTGCTGTGCGACAGTTGCCTGTTTGTTTGTACATGTGCTATGGCCATATGGCTAATGCAATAAACTACTTTACTTACTTGCTCTACTTGCAACTGGTACTAGGTCTCCAGAGTTTCAGGCCAGACACTTTCCCACCCCTAGGTGGAGAAACCAGGGACAGAACCTGCTCCACACAAGGCAGATATACTACCTCTGAGCTACGACCATACCCGCCAAGTTCCGGCCTGAGAAATAAGGGACTGGACCAGAAGTAGCAGACCGGAAGTAGCGCTGCCAACATTTTGGAACTGGGTGGAGCATGCTCAGAAGCGACTTTTGATGCTGCTCTTCCCTGTTCCAAAATGGCCGCCACACCAGAAGTCGCACTGCAGCCATTTTGGAACTGGGCAAAGCAGCATCAAAAGTCGCTTCTGAGCATGCTCCGCTCAGTTCCAAAATGGCCGCCGCGCCAGAATAAACCGGGGAAAAACAAAAAAATCCGTTTTTTCGGCTGGGGGCAGCTGGAAAAACGGGGTTTTCCCGGGGAATACGGGAGACTTGGCAGCTATGGCTACGACCCTCCCCCCAAACCTGGCAAAGCTCATGCCACGATTGCACCAGAGATAACTACTAACATAAATCAGATCCAAAAAGACACAAAATAAAGAGGGGGAAACCATGAGAAGGCAACAGGTTGGGAATTGGGTCCTGTAGATTCTGAGCAATAAGTAAGATAGAGAAAAGTCTAGTGCAGAACCACCCTTATTAGCCTGGGTCCAGAATACACAACCTCTTTGTTTGGAACAACCTTCCATATACCAATCTTTGAATACCTCTTCCAAAAGCAATATTTTAATTAACATTGCGGACTTACTCTCATGTTCTCAATCAGTCTTGTAATAAGATGCAGTGAGTGGTGAATGCTAAAAACTGACATGACTGCATGAGACATGAACTCAAACATGAGTTTTTAATGTTTTGGAGAGAGAGAATAAACTTTGGTTTCAAGTTGCTGCCCTGTTGCAGACTTGATTGGACTCTGATGGTCTGCTCACCCTAAATCTGCCTGAGGGATTCGGAGCTCTAAAGCCTAATTCTAAACTGCTTGTGGCATTTCTAGATGATATCAAGATGTTTGGATTTTATTTTTTTTTAAGTTGAATTTACAGTGGAAAGTTAATGTAGGCTACCTAAGCCTCAAAGAACCTTCAAATAAGGGCAAGATGGAAGAAGTCCACATTAGCCTTGGTGGGAGCCTTGCCTTTTTTCTGTGTAAACACATGCTTGACTCTACGTGTTTAAAATGTGAATGTAGTAGATGGTTCACATGTGATCATGTTCATAGGGTCTGCTCTGGAGGAATAATAATAATAATAATGTGAAACAATTAGAGTAAGCAATTCTATCAACTGTGGGAAATATAGAATTTTATGGAGCTGTACCAAATACAGTTGTACCTTGGATCCCGAATACCCTGGAACTCGGACGTTTTGGCTCCCGAAGACTCTAGGTAGACCCCCGGTGGCGCAGTGAGCCAGGGCACCCTGCGAGGGTAGGGGCGCCAGAGCGATCTCCGCCCCTCAGCGCCACGGCGGCTGACCTGCTCGAGACTGCCCTGCTCCCGAATGCCGCAAATCCGGAAGTGATTGTTCTGGTTTGAGAACGTTCTTTTGAGAACGTCCAACAAGGCTTCCACAGCTTCTGATTGGCTGCAAGAGCTTCCAGCAGCCAATCAGAAGCCAGGATTTGGTTTTCAAATGTTTGGGAAGCAGGGCAGTCTCGAGCAGGTTGGGCGCCCTGGCGCTGAGGCGCGGAGATCGCTCCGGCGCCCCCGCCCTCACAGCACGGCTTCCGCATGGCTTTGCCGTGCAGCGCCCCACCTGCCGTCCCGGCGCCTTGGCGCCCCGTGCCACCGGGGCTATACCTAGAGCTGGCCCTGTTTGGAAGTCGAACAGACTTTCAGAACGAATTCCGTTCAACTTCCAAAGTACAACTATATTCACTTTAAATGTTTAAATGCCTTGGCACATCAAATACTTTGAAAATCCAGGGTGCCAGGAAGAAGGGTGCTAGCTTAGCCTTCTTCTGAGTGCTATGGTATCAGGAGCCTAGATATTTGTGGGCAAGAGTTCAATCGCACAAACCTCACCTACAATCCAGAATGGTATCTTCCAAGGAAAGCCCTTGGCCCAAATAGAATTGGCATGCTGCAGGAAAAAGCTCTCACATGGCTATCAGTAATGTGTGAGTCACCCCCGATTGTGGCAGAAACCTCCAGATTTCCCTTGATCTAGCTATGGTTATCCTTATCTTGAATGAAATGTGCAAAGACACATCCATCATGTCTGTGTTTATGAGTCCGGGCCAATCTCTGTACATTAACCTGTGCCTGTTTATATGTGCACACATCCTCTTGCAGGGCTTATGGAGCTGTGTGCCAGTGCCCTGCTAATACCTTTAAAAGGGTAAGGGTTGGCATAGAGTGCCAGAGGTCTGCAGTGCTTTTTACATCCAGGGATGGCAACGAACAAGAGCAGTCAAGGCGCTGGTGTGAGATAATAGCCTTTTATAATGTTCTGGCAGTTCTCAGAATGTGGGTCACAGGAGGCATACCTGTAAGTTGTAGTTAATTTCTTTAAAAGAAAGTTGCCAAAGTGGAGGGCTGTGTGGTCGGAAACGTACAAAGCAAGAGCACACGCCTGGGATTGCTCTCTCTATTTATTTACAAAGATTTAGAAGCCAATCAATGAGCTCTCCACATGATGTACATTAAAAAATTGTAGATAAAACACAAACATAATTATCTTTAAACCATATACGGAAACAGTAAAACATTTAAAACAAATACAGCAAACTAAATGTCTGGGTAAGTTTGCTGCAATGAAAGAAGTTTTCAGCAGTCATCTAAAATGTTGTAATGAGGGCACCTTGTCTAATGTCAATTGGCAGGGAGTTCCAAAGGATGGATCCTACCACACTAAAAGATCAACTCCTTGCAAACCTAGAGTGAACATTATGTGGCACTTATAAAATTAATAGCTCCACAGATCAAAATATTCCAAGAGGGGTGCATGTGGCAAAGTAAACTGGTCCCAAGCCATTTATAGCTCTTACGGCAGATTAGAAATGCTTAGCGTTTCATATAGCAATTCTGAATCTCTAGCATGCATATATTTTGCCGTGCTCCTTTACGAAAACCCTCTCAAGTAGGTCAATTTTATTATCACCCCCCATGTTGCAGAAGGAGGGGTAAGGCTTGGATTTAGGACAAGAGACAGGAATCAGTCCAGAAACTTCCTGAATGGTTGGACAGTTGGACAGTCACTCTCCTCCTCAGATCGAACCTGTGTTAAGCGATACTGATTACACTTGGATGTTTAAGAACACAATAAGGGCCTTGTGGGGCCATACCAAGTCCTGCCTAATCCAGCATTAAGGAGAGGATACAATGTAAGGAGCATGACCTAGGATGCTCCTTGCTGGGTGGACCATCAGTCTGATCAAGGAGGCATGCTCTGACATTCTACACTCACCCTTAACCAGTTGTGTCGAAAGCCCTGCATCTGCTCTGGAAAGAAGCTTTTGTTTGACTGCTATGTGTGGAGGCACACGCTGCATGTGGGATGGAATACTGGGGCAGACAAGTCACAACAATTCCCAGAGTGTCCACATGGAGGACCACCTGGAGGAAAACCCGACTAAGTTCAGTTTCCTGTTCCTCCAGACATGCAAATGAGATGGGAAAGGTGGCAGATAAATTCACTGGCCAGTAGCCATTTCCCTCTCTTGGACCACACACTTCAGAGAAGCAACACCTTAGCATTAGAGTCTCTCTCGGCTTCCAGCCAAGAGAGAGACCAAATGCAGCCTTACTTTACTAAGTAGTCTCCACATGTACATAAATGTAACTTTTCTAAGCAAGCCTGCCTTTCTGAGATTATGCTGTGAACTCAGGATGTCATGTGAGTAAACTCTATCTTATTTTAAGACTATTGCGTCATGTATTTCTTTTAAGAGGGATAAAGGGGATTTGCCAGGAAGTATAATATTGTTGTACAGGTTTTAACAAACCTAAGCGCACACTTTTGCTGCGCACAAAAGGGGAATGTCACTCTGCTGATATTGGAAGCTTGATAACACAAGCTTGGATAGGATCTATCGAATAATATATCCTAATCCACACCCCTAACATTCCCACACTGCAGAGCCCTAGCGAGGGCAAGACACCCCATGAACACCCAGAAGTATGTTTATCTCCTACTTTTCTGGGTTGGGTTGGTGTTTTCCAAGAAGGGGCATGGTCAGAGGGCGCAGGGCTCAATGGGTGGGTCCACTTGCAAGAACATTCTTCTGCTGAACACTCTGGCAGACAAGAGAGTTGCAAGGCTCCTGCTTTTGCTTGGTCTCCAGAACTTTTGTCTCCAGCATGGTAAAATACCCTGGCACCATCCCGCACAGCTGCTTGTGTGTGAGAGAAGGAGAAGTCAGGATAAAACGGCCTCCTCCCAAGTCCCAGCTCCTTAATTAAATGCATGGCAAGAACCGGGAGAAGCACATCTGGTTTCAATCTGCACGGGCCCTTTGATGGCATCAGATGTTCTTTTCCCTAACGGAGGGTGTGTGGAAATTCTGGCCTGTCTGTGGCAGCTTGGAGCCCAGGCTGGCTGCTGTCACTGAACCCCAGGGGCCCTTCTCCTTCCCTGCTGTCGGCTGACCCCTGCACCACACTCAGCCCCACCCCCGCTTCAGTCCTGTTATTTCCCCCGCTCGGAGAGGCACACAGCTCTTGTGAACAAGGGCTTCGTGTTTTGCCTGCTTCTCCTTTTTACTCTTTTCTCTCCAGTGAGGCTATGGGGCAATCCACACAAACTAAAAAGTGTTCAAACCTTAAAATGCAAAATGTGACCTGATTCAGCCATGGAAACATCCGCCTTCATCCTTCAGATGATAACTGGCAGCTAAACACGCAACAGGAGTTGCTGGGAGCTGAAATGTCAAGTTCTCCCTGCCTGTGGTGAATACATTTGTGATGGCCCAGTCAGATATCATGGGAGGAACATGAGAGCCACTGCTGTGAATCAGGCAAATGTGTGTGTGTGTGTGTGTGTGTGTGTGTGTGTGTGTGTGTGTGTGTGTTGGGGGGAATTGTGAAGGCATCTTACATCACTTTTCTAAGCAGACATCTCTGTGATGGAATGGGATCCAAAAGACTGCGACATTCCCAACTTTTTGGCTTTCCACAGCAGAAAACATGTCTCATCTATGAAGTTTTCTTTGATAAACAGTTTCCTCAAACTGCATTTGGACCCATATCCACCTGTGAAAATGTCTTTGTTTTGTTTTATTGACTTCTTTTAGCTTGCATTTCTGAGATGGAGACTGAGACTGAGCCCATCTCTCTTTGAATGGCTTTGGGCACATGTTTAGATCAGGAGGTGTTTACTACATCTCCCTGCATCCCTGGGCCTTTGGCCATGCTGACTGGGGCTGATGAATATAATAACATCTGAAGGGCCATGTGCTCCTCACTCCTGAACAAACCTTCCCAAGCTTTCCCTCATGAAGGTCTCTTGAGAAGGAAGAAGGACTAAGCAAGCCATCATCTAATGTTGTATTGCATGATGTATATTTGCATTTATATATTGTGCATGTTCAAAGCAGTGAGAGAAAATTCACACACACCACACATGGATGTCTGTCTTTGGAGACAATGGAGTGTGCCTCTGAAGGTGAAGTCAAACTTGCCTGAAATGGTACCTCTCATCAGCTTATGATCCAGCCAAAGTTGGGAGCTTTTTACTTTCGTTGATTCTAACGGAAGAGTTAAATCAGGCTTCCTCAACCTTGGCCCGCCAGATGTTTTGAGACTACAATTCCCATCATCCCTGACCACTGGTCCTGCTAGCTAGGGAGCATGGAAGTTGTAGGCCAAAAACACCTGGAGGGCCAAGGTTGAGGAAGCCTGAGTTAAACATTTCCTTCACTTTCTCATACTGGAAACAACGAGCCTTAAATAGGTTGTCTTAAATAGGGACCCAGGTGGCGCTGTGGGTTAAACCACAGAGTCTAGGGCAGTGTTTCCCAACCTTGTGCCTCCAGATGTTTTGTGACTACAATTCCCATCATTCCCGACCACTGGTCTTGCTAGCTAGGGATGATGGGAGGTGTAGTCCAAAAACAGCTGGAGGCACAAGGTTGAGAAACACTGGTCTAGGGCTTGCTGATCAGAAGGTCGGTGGTTCGAATCCCTGCAACGGGGTGAGCTCCTGTTGCTCGGTCCCAGCTCCTGCCCGCCTAGCAGTTTGAAAGCACATCAAAGTGCAAGTAGATAAATAGGGACCGCTCCGGCGGGAAGGTAAACGGCGTTTCCGTGCGCTGCTCTGGTTCACCAGAAGCAGCTTTGTCATGCTGGCCACATGACCCGGAAGCTGTCTGTGGACAAACGCCGGCTCCCTCGGCCTATAGAGCGAGATGAGCGCCGCAACCCCAGAGTCGGACACAACTGGACCTGATGGTCAGGGGCCCCTTTACCTTTTACCATTGCCTCTTAGCTTTCTTTTTTATTATTTTTATTTTTATTAATCTTTATTAAATTTAAAATCAATATAAAACAAAACAACCATCTAAAGCTTTCTAGGTGGACAGAAAAAATATTTTTTTATGGTTGATCCAGCAACGGTTAAGAATGGTGATGTCCAATTGGTTTCCATGGGAGATTTAAAGCACACTTAACCCTCCCACTGATATTTACAGGGCTTTAAAATGCTCCTGCTGGTGGTTCTCTTAATTTGGAGACGGCTACCTCTTTCTCATCCCAAGACTGCATCCACTCTTGGCCAACCTTCTGGGGAAGCACAGGAGCTGTAGTGTAGCCACCCTCCTCTCTCTGACACTAGCCCCCCCCCCCCCACCTAAATCATGAACTCAGCATAAATAAATATACTGGATTTTATTGTCTACGTTATGTAACTATTGAAATATGTGCATACTGAAATACCGAAGCAGCAAGAAGAAGATATGCAAAGCAAACCAACACAAGACCTGGCTCATGGATGTACAGTAGGTTCATCGTCATCTAGTGAGGCTTGCATATGTCGATGAACCATTGCGGGTGCAACCCCACTCTAAAGCTTTCCTAACCAGCACAAAACCGTTCCTTGGAGCTGGTTCGTTCATCAATTGCTGAGTGGCCAAGTGATGGACAGAAAGCTTAATCAGCCGTGTTGTATTAAAATTGATGCACAGCAATAGGAATAATACATATGATGTGCGCGTCTGAACCAAAACTTGCAACTGCAGGAAACTTTTTTTTGGTAACGTTCAGCAGAAGCTGAGCTGATGAGACTGGACGTGCCCCGTTTCCTAAAGTGCTTCTGCAACCTCCCCCCCCCCCCCAATGCAAATGAGATTCTCCAGCAGGACCTTAAACTAATCCGCAGCAGTTAATTGGAAAAACAAATAAGCAGACCGTGTTGGGAGTCACCGCCTGCGTCCGCCTGGGCTTCCCAACTTTCGACCCGACGTTTGGAAAGGGGGGGGCAAAACTTCAATCTTTATTGAAGAAAAAGCCTCTCGCGTGCGCTCTCTGGGATGAGATGCTTGCGAGCGGGTGGGGAAGTGGGTCTCTAAATCCGAGTGTGGGTTTGGTGAGTCTGGATTGGTAGGGGAAAGTGGGGGTGGGTGGGGGGGAGAGAGAGCTTGCCCGGGGTGGGTGGAGGAAGGAGGTCTGTAAAACGTCAGAAACAGCACAAAGCCTTTGCCACGTAATTAGAGGCTCCTATTAAGTCTGGGTCTGCCCTCCCCAGGGTCCCTCCAGCTCCCCCAGCCCCACCCACCCACATGCCAGGCTGCGCCTTTTGAAGTGCCAGAGAGCCGCTCGATCCGGAGAGGGAGGGGCGGGTGAGCAGCAAGCGAAAAAGAAACCCGCTCGAGCTCCCCAAGCAGCCTCCTCCTCCTCCTCTTCCTTCACCAGGCAGGCAGGAGAGAGAGGGGGGATCTGGAGTGGCGCTCCTGCGTCCGTCTGTCGGCCGCTCGGAGCACTCCATCTGCAAGACTTCAGCCCCTCCCGACGGCCCGCCTTCACTTCTAAGCGCGCCGTCGAAGGAGCGCGCCCAGTCAGGGAGACGCGGGAGGGTCGCGAGAGCCACCGCGAGTCCCATTGGAGGCACCCTGCGATTCAGCAAGAGAAGGCACCCTTTGGATCCCCGGCCAGGTCCTGCCGCCTCCCGGGTTTGGGCCGCTTTGCGCGCTTGGTGTGGATTTTCCCCTCTGGAGTTTTACTCGACGGCACTTCGGAGAACAGCCGGCAGCTGCTGCGGGGTTTGGGGGAACGTGCTTAGCCGGGGACCCCCTTCAGGCTCTGCTCTTCTTCCTTGGCTCCCTTCCTCCTTTCTCTCCCACCCCACCCCACCCCGTCCTTGACCTGGGGGCCCAAAGCCATGACTTCCAGCTACGTCCACGTTCTGGAGAGGCAACCGGCCGTCCTGCCCACGCGTCTGGAGAGCCCCGGGAACCTCGACAGCCTCCAGGCGAAAAAGAACTTCTCTGTCAGCCACCTGTTGGATCTGGAGGAAGCCGGAGACTTGGTGGCAGCGCAGACCGACGACGGCGTCGGGGAAGGCGGCCGCAGCCTCCTGGAATCGCCGGGCCTGACCAGCGGCAGCGACACGCAGCAGCAGGACGGTAAGTGGCGCACCGCGAACCAGCAGCTTCCTCCTGGCCCGCCCGCCTGCCGAGGCTCTCGACTTGCGAGCCGTTGAGACTTGGACTGTTCTTTTCTGAAGGGTCAGCCCAGCCCAGCCTTCCCGGAGAGTAAGCCTGAGTGGGGAACTAGGATGGCTGTGAAATAGCCCCGTTAAAGGGGGCTAGTTTAGAAGACTGAGGCGCCTTCTAAACACACCCAGCGCTTTAAAAAAAGCAACAACCCCCTGCGCCCTCTGTTTCTGAAAGTCATGTGCAAAAGATAAACATGGGTAGCCTAAAATAATAAGTAGGCTAAAGTAAAATACACGGCGGAGGAATAATATATGTTAATATAGGGGAAGATCTGTGCCAGTAGCCAAGGAAGGTCGCATCACATCCAGAACCAAGTTTAACATTTATCGATCCGGTCCTACTCGGCTTTGTTCGGGACCCACTAATCCAGATCAGTTTAATTCATATTATCAGTCTCCCGTAGACGATTTGTGGGTGCAAATCAGAAACCCCGCCACCTCCTTTTACTACATTTTGTGTAAAGAGCAGGGAAGGTCGACACGTGCGATTGAGGCGGGTCGTCTTCGGATGCCCGGGTTAATGAGATGCGTCCGGCAAACAGGCAGACGGCAGAGGCCGGGGAGCTGGCGAGGCCTCCGGTTGAACTGTGTCTGGGTGGTGTATCTCTGCGAGCATCTCTGCTGCCATCATAGGGTAGCAGGGGAAAAAGCGGCGCTGCTCCGCGCGGGATCCACCAAAAAGTTCCGCTGCGCGAGTCTCGTTGAAACGAACAGCAGGGCAGATATGCGCGGTTTCCACGGGAGAACTCCCTAGACCTGCTCCAGAGCTGAAATCCTGCGGACACCGTCAGCATCAGCTTCTGAGAAAGCAGGTGTGGGTTGTTAGGCTGTCAGTCGATCAAAGCCTCTCGCCCTCGCGTCTAATTCTCTAAGCGACTTTCCAACACAGAGACACGCACGCAAGCAAGCAAAACTGCGAGCCCCACAATTCCCAGCCGGCGTCTTGCTTCCTGGAGAGGTTTCCGCGTTTTGGATTTTAATTTTCCGCGGCCCAGGTTGTTCCAATCTTACCAGCGTCACTGCTGTGATTATTTTTAGTTCAGAAAGAGCCGAGATTTCTGTTGTGTGTGTGCGTTTTAAGGACGTCTATATAAAATGCACAATATGTACGTATAAATATGTACGTATATGTACAATATGTACGTATATGTACAATATGTACGTATAAATGCAATATGTGCAATATGCACAATATGTACGTATAAATGCTTTTCAGTTAACCCCCCCACCCCACCCGTTGGAAGAGTTAGCTCTGGAAGTTACGGATCCTTCCATAACTGCAGAAGAACGAGCCGGTGACGCCGGTGTCTGACAGCCTGAGCCAAGAAGATATTTGGAAGTCTGGTTTATTTTAAGCTAAATAGCCCACAGACACTCGTTTTAAAGATATCTGAAAGTAGCGTCATCCAGGAAACCTCCTGCATTAAGCTCCTTTTATCCTTAGGTCCCTCACTGGCCAAACACATTTAAACACCACAAAACCCTACCAGAGAATCAAGGCTTAATTCTCACAAACAATAGCTAAACTGTGCTGGGCTTCAGAATGCCGCCGGATTGAATACTTCCGTAGGGAATCCTCCTAGTTCTCTAGGGATGGTAAGTTATTTTATAAAAAGAGGAACAGTCAGTCACGTGGGGCCCCTTCTGTAGGTTTAAGTGGTACAGCCAAGACCCAGGTTGCCCTCCTCATCTGTTGTGGGGGGCAGGTAGCAGGTTGTGCATCTTTCCAAAAGAAAGAGGGCCTTGCAGAATTTTGTAATACAGTATTGGGGTAGATAAATAACAGCAGCAACTGCTTAAGTCTGTCTCCGGGAATGAGTCTTGCGGAAAGATTGCTGGGCCAGTCTGGGAACAAGTGTTGGGCCAGCCACACCCAGGGGCTCTGCAGAGAGGCGTGCCAGGCAGCCTTACTCCGAAGCAAGTCCCATAGAATTTAGCTGGACCCCCTTTGCTTTAAACCTTTGCATCAGGTACAGATTCTCAGGTGCACCTTTTCTCCCCCATCCTTCCGACGGGGCCAGGCTGCAGCCCGCTGCTAGGGATGTGGCTGACTTGGTCTGCGAGATCCAGCCGGCGTTCAAAGGCTTCCCGTCTCATTCATTGCAATGGAGGCAATGAGACTCACAGTTGCTTGGGCTTGGACTGGAGTGTGCCCGTTGTTTGTTTCTTTGGTTTGTTGCTGGCTGCTGCTGCATCTCATGCAATTTCCCCAAAGCTTTCTTTCCCCCCTAAAAAAGCTTTTGGACTTTGCTTCGAGCTGCTATCCGAAGCCTGATTATTTAGGAGTCCAGCTACACTTGAAATAATTCGCTCCGGATCGCGAATTGGAGGAGCAGAGCGAGGAATCGACACTTGATGTAGAAAAAGCCACCCCCGGTCTCCACCGGCCTATGCAGAATTCACGCAGGGAGAAAAACAGTCCGTTTCCTTCGGACTCAGACTCTCTCTCTCTCTGCTTAGGAAATCAAACGAGCTATTCCAGTCTAATACAAGAAAAACAGGCCCGCAACAAGCTGCCGTTCCAACGCAGTCTCATCCCGACGTTCTTCACTGGATTTAGGATTGCCTCGCTCGCTTCGATTCCGATCCAAGACATATTGACTCATATTTGATCAGAATTGCCCACGTATCAAAATCGTCCCGAAACTTCTCGAGACCGCCAATTTATAGCCAGTCTGTTTTACAGCGGTTTAAGGCTAGGAGCAAGTCGGTTGGGTTTACTGGTGAGTAAATACGTCATGGATCGGAATCACGACCGAAGAGAGCCCTCAGGCCAAAGGACATCATCCGATTGAGACTGCTTTGGGAGTGCAGCCTTGAAACACGGACTCAGAAATTAAGCTTCCCCCTTTTCAAATGCAGCTTGTCGACGAAGAAAGATGCGTTCATGGGCGTAGCGGGAGGGGGCAGCTGCCCCCATAATCAATAAAAATCAATACAAATCTGAGGTTCTGCCCCCCCCCCACAAAAGCCTGTCTGTCCCTCCAACAAAAGCCTGCCCCCCCCCCAAATCCCGGCTACGCCCATGGATGCGTTAAGGGTTTTCTGCATTGGACTGGAGTTGCTCGTTGACCTCGTCAAACCACTTTATCTCGGGCCATTGGAGCACACGCTCAGCTCAGAAGTAAAGGCCGTCCGACTTGCTAGCTCTAATCGGTTTCCAAAGTATTTTGCCCAGGTTCTAAGCACCTTCCGATGAAGCCCGGATCTATTCCTTTGCAGTTTAGGCCCGCTTCCTTGAAAACAAAACCCATTTGGAGACAGCGGGACGGACTTCCGAGTCGGCCTGCCTTTTATCTGCACGTGTGAAATCGGTCGTCGCACCAGCAAGCCATTGAAGCTGCGGGGTCCCTTCTTTGCTCCATCCGTAGCCAAACCTCCCTCGCCTCGCCTGCCCCGCTCCTTTCACGCCAGAAGCTGCCGAAAGAGCTCAAGAAATCCCGCGAGTGCGTACACAGGACTCCAGAGAAAGAGAAAAGTTCTGAGGCGGGCCGGACCTCGAGCTGCATCCTGAGCATCTTCCCGCTGGCGAGCATTTGAAGCGCGCTCTCCAACGGGCGTCACTCCCGAGTACCCTCCTGCTCCTTGCGTGGAGCTGCCCGGCCAGAGGCCTGCCTCGGGGTCTTGGATGCAGGCGAGCTCAAATTCAGATTTCTCCCATGTCGCGCCCTCTCGCCCTCTTTTGGGGTCTAAGCCCTAGGAAGTCAATGCGCTCGTGAGACTGACTTCCAAGGAAACGCGCTCAGCCTGGTAGCCTTATAAGCACAGCGTCGCGGCTAAAAGGGGCGAAACAGCAACTCATCCATCCTCTAGCCCGAGGGCCCTCCGTAAAACTAGCCAGGCCCGGATTGTCCTTGGGAAGGTCAGCCTGCTGGGTACCAAAGGGTTCCAATGTTTCTCAACCTTGACTCCCCAGCCGTTGCTGCACTACAACTCCCATCTTCCCTAGCTAAACTAACAAGCGGAGTGCAGGTCCAAGTTCCTCAACTCCTCCGCTTTGGTTCGATCCCTTCCACAAGGACGGGCTCTTCCACCCTCTCCCCCTGCCATCCGAAGTGGCGTGGAAATCGCCCCGAATGAGTGGGGAGACTCCTCTCGGACAACACAGCTTTCCTCTTGGCCGCAGGGAGCAGAGCTGTCGCCGGGAGGAGCGGGGTGCATTTTCAAGGGGGTGGCTTGAAGGTGGGGAAGCGGGTCCCTTGAAGGCGAAGGGGAGCCTTCTCCTCGGGACCCGACTCCTTCGTGTGCCCGCCGAGGATGAGGAAGGAAGGGTGCGTGTGGGAGAGTCAGGGCCCGGCGAGTCTCTTCCCCGCCGGGCTCTGAACCCTCTTCGGAGCATCACGAGGCCCCTTGTAGAGTTGGAAGGGACCCAGAGAGCCATGTAGTCCAACCCTCTGCAATGCAGGAGTCTCTTGTGTGTTCGCTGGTGCTGCTGGAGCGGAGAAGTGGCTCCGACGCGGGAAAGAAGGCACGCAATATTTACGCATTCCGCGTTCCCCTATAGATGTGCCGTCCACCTACAAAAACACACACGGGTTTTGTTTTGTTTTTTGCTTTTGCAGGTAAATTGGGGCGTGGTTGTCCTTGTACAGCGGCCTTAGCCACACTTTTACACACACACCCCAAGAAAAATCAAAGGACTTTGCAATTGCAGGCCGTTTTGGAGAGGCGAGAAATTGAAAGTGAGCAGTTGTCGAGCGGAGCTGGGAGCTCTCTGGCAGAAAGAAAGGGAGGGATCGCGTTTACAGGCCATCCTAGCCACGTCTACTACGCTCTGCTGAATTCAGTGGGTGGGTGTGGGTTTACCCTCCACGTCTTTCCCTTGCGTTCAAGCGCGCGGTGAACAGGAAACCCTCGCGCGCTTCTCCCGTTCCCTCGTTCGGGCAGTTTGTCTAAAACGGATTCTGCTTTGCACAGGGGAGCCGTTAACACGCGCGCACTTCTTGCGCCCGTCCAAATCCCGGGCAGGCGCTTCTCTCCCTTCATCACAATGACACCCCCCCACGACAATGCAGAAGGGGACGCCGGGCTCGGAACTAACCCACAGAGCTCCTGCAAGAGGGCAGGGAGGAAACGGTGCTGCGTGCTTATGTCTTAAAAGCGTTTGGTTCTTTCTGTAGCTGGGGGTGGGGGGTGAGGCGGGGGTTATCCCGCGAGCGAAAGCTGACTCTGTCCGCCTTGGCCAAGAGCATAAATATGAAGGGGTGTCGAGCTGAGCTTCATCGCTCCCTCCACCCTGAAAAGTTGTGGAGAGGGCGGGGAAGGGAGACACAGCGAAGGTAATGAGAGGTAGGCCCGAGCAAAGATTTGCACCACGAGGTCAAGTGCCTATCCATTTCACTGTGACTTACTTTCATGTAGAAGTCCGGGAGACATCTCCAGGGAGATGTAAACTTCAATCCCCACATACTTTAATGACCGGGGAAATGTACAACTGGTTGTCCCCAAACATAAGATGCGGGGACCCCCCTCCCTCCCCAAGCTGGTCGGTTTCATTAACCATTTTGGGCTACAATGACGGCAGGCAAGTTTTCCACTTGCACAGAATTCGTCACGAGGCTGAGTTGGAAATGCAGCGAATTCCCAACAGCGGTGAAAAAGAAGTTGTTGACAAACGACGCCTTCCTCTTAAAGAAACTGCATGGTTTTGTGGCAAACGCACGTTCAGTGCTCAATAATAACTCTGCTTGAGGAAGGACCTTCCCTTCCCATTTTGTCTGACGAAGAATTCTGTCTTGCCCCAAAGCTTCCCTGCCCTCTCACCCTTGGTCGGATAAAATAGAACGACCAGGCATATAAATTTCGGGATTGACAGATAATCCATTTATCCGAGCTTATTTTATGTCCCTCGGGTGGGGGTGGGGGTAAAGAACCTTGGTGCAACCACGCTGCGATGCAGTTGGGGGGTGGAGTGCTGGGAGAGGGGGGCAAGCAAGCCCCCCTGCGTCTCAGCGCTCGCTGTGGGGCTTTGGGCAAGGCATACAGAAGTGAAGGAAATAACTTGCTTTTTCAGTGGTGCCTGATGAAAAATTCTGTCTAGTTCGAAAGCTTGCCTGTACTGGCCTAAATTGTGAGACTACAATGAGATGAGGATACACCATGGGTACAAATCCAAAGGAAGAAAACACATTTAGAAGGAACCCTCGAAATACAAAAGGCAACTCAAGGGCGATCTCCGTAAATCTGTCCACAATGGGAAAGGGGCCAGGAGGAGGATACTGCAATTCGCAAGAGCTGCTTCTTTCCCCATCTTAAGGGTCTAAAAGTCTGCAGACAAAGATCAGCAAGGCTTCTAACTCTGCTTTGTCCAAACACTAGTCCCTTTTCCTCCCTCAGAAATCGAAATGTTATTGAGCATCCGGTTTGAAGAAGAGTTCTGTGTAACTCGAAAGTTTACGCATTGAGCATAGGTTGGTCCTATTCAGGAAGTTATTCTACTGTGAATTTTGTTCTGAAGTGAGCTTAGAAAAGGGGAACTGGAACTGCAGGATGTCCTGTGATACTTTTTTGGGGGTGGGTGGGTAGGTAGGGTCCCCGCAAGCAGCTAGGGCACGAAGCGAAATCATTTGATTCCAAAATGTCTCCTCGTGGCCCCACGTATGTTTGGTTACCAACGGGCATGCCGTTACGGATGTTTCGAAAGTTTCCTTGACGTCTAGTTAAATTTAGAGAGTTAAATTTCCTGCCTTTTCTTCTCTTTTCTGAATGCATCTGCAGCTGACATAACTAACCCCTAACGCATCAGCACCTAGATTTAAACATAAACGCAGCCTGGAGTAAGCACTTCGAAATTCCACAGATTCCAACAGGGGACAGTTGCAGCCGATGCCTGCTTCCTTGCCAAGCAAGGTAAATAAAGGAGTTCCGATGGGGCTTCTCCCAAAGGAAAAACGGATAAGACTTTTGCCGTAAGCATCTGCACAGCTCTTCTTTTAAAATGAGCGCGCCTTAAAAGTGCTTAAGCCTGGCTGGATCGCTCTGTGTTAGGCTTCGAATAAAACTTGACTACCCTACCCTAAATTCGTTTGACAACGCCATCCATTTGAACGGGGCTTCCTTCCCGTTTAAACTACGTAGTTCCTTGAAAGCCAGTGCCATTCATTCATCAGTGGGAGCCAATTGCTCCCACCTGAGAATTTATGAATGGCTTCGTTTCGCTTCGCATTGCGGGTTGGGGGTGCGGCGGCTCCTTCCTCAGGAGGTTTCCAGTGGTCGAAGAGGAGGCGACTTCTCCTTCCAGAGGCCTCTCCAAGGACTCTATTGCGCCTCTGGGAGCGGAGGGACAGCGGGAGACGCCGCAGAGCCCACGCTCGCCCACGGACAGGCTCCGCAAACGCGCATTTCGCACTCAAGCACAGGAAAGGCAAGCGCTCCACGTCTACGCATGTTCTTACTTTCCGAAAGGTGGATCAATGGAGACTCGCCTTTTGATCCCAACAGCCTCGGGTTGCGAACGACGTGCGCTTTCAGGCGTGAAAGGGTCTTTCAGGATCGGGGACGCAGCCTTACCCGCTCGGTTTTGTTTTTTTTAATTGTCCGAAAAGGAATTGTGACTCTGGCTTCTTCTTTTTAAAATTTTTAAATTTGCGGGCAGGGGCTCTAGAGTCCGATTCACAATGCAGTTAGCATGAGTGCTGGGATCCGAAAAAGTGAATTGGCACGGGTTCGCTGTCGAAGAGGGCAGAGGAGAAATTCTCTGCTTAGGGTCTTGCCCCGTTATGGTGGGGGTCATGCCAACCTCTCCATCTGGTTGCTCTCAAAGGCCTTCCTCCTCCTTGAAATGTACGAACGAGGACTCACGTGCGTCAGCAGGAGAAGCTGTTGCAGAGAATAATAGACCCTACTCAACTCCACTTTATTTCAATATAAGAGAGATCCACCCCGATCTTGTGAATTAACAAAGGGTTGCCGCTGAAGGCCTGCGCCGAAACCTGTGGGTTTCTGACTGCTTGCCTCGTTTGTGGGCAAGTGGACTTGGGCAGGTTCTAACTGCGCGCCCTTCGGACCGGACGGCTCTTCGTTGCCTCAAGGGAGATTTCCTTTTGAGGCTGATCCCTGCATTGGATTGGGCTGTCAGTAAGAGCATTTGCGGCAGAATGTGGTGGTGTGGCAGGCAGGGATGCCATCTTGAATAAAATATTTTTTTTGGGGGGGGGGTAAGCCCTGCCCCGCATAACCGATCACATGATGCGACGCGCACACTGTTTGAATGGCAATGCCCATCAAATTTAGAAGGGCTCTGCCCCCTCAAATATTTAATGGGGGGCACGGGGGGCACAGACCCCTCGGCCCCTAACAGTTGGCTCCTATGTGGCTAGGCCATTGCCTTCATCACATGATGGATCCCCCCGCCTTCGGATGGTAGATGTATCATTTTTGTTGTGAAGCACACAATTAACACGCTAATTAACACGTTTCTTTCGTCCGCTTCTGGAATCCCGATATCTTGGGGTGGGGCGGGAGGAAGGAGGGAGAAAGAAAGAGAGTGAATGGGATATTTTAAGCAGGGTAGATAATTATTTAAAATTACTCAGATTACATAATTTAAATTACTTTAATTATGTCACTACCACGACTACAGGAATAACCCGGGATTTACTTCTGCTGTGAAACACATTTTTTGGGGAATAAAAACAGTGTTGTTGTTGTTTTTAAAAGGATCACACGTTTTTAAGTAAAACTAAAGTAATAATAAAAATTAAAAATAGCATGAGCATCTCTAACCTTCTACATGCTGGCTTGTGGGCCCTTGCTTTACAAATGGTTTTTAAATATAAAAGCAAGCAAGCAAGCAAGTAGGAAGAGTGAGGCGGAGTCCCAGCGTCCATCCTGGCGACCCCCAGTGCTGAAGCGGGGTCCCTCTTTAGGTGGTGATTTGGGGTGAGTCTTTGGCTGTGGGGCCCTGGACTTTACTGACCAGTAGCCTCCACATGATGTTGGGCTCCAGTTCACCTCATTCCTGAACCTTGGCTATGATGGCCGGTATTGTATTGCAGGGGCGGGCCATTCCAGACTGATGTTATTTTCGGGTGGGATAATAATAATAATAATAATAATAATAATAATAATAATAATAATAGTAGTAGTAATATTTATACCTCGCCCATCTGGCTGGGCTTCCCTAGCCACTCTGGGTGGCTTCCAACAAAACATTAAAATACAATAGTCTGTCAAACATTAAAAGCTTCCTTAAACAGGGCTGCCTTCAGATGTCTCCTAAAAGTCTGGTAGTTGTTGTTCTCTTTGACATCTGGTGGGAGGGCGTTCCACAGGGCGGATGCCACTACCGAGAAGGCCCTCTGCCTGGTTCCCTATAACTTGGCTTCTCACAGGTTTACCACTCCCATCAGCCCGTCACCCATTCCCACCCACCCCCACCACCCTCTGTATATATATATAAGGGTATGACACTTCTGTTTCCAGTGTATCTGAAGAAGTGTGCATGCACACGAATGCTCATACCAAAATAAAAACTTAGTTGGTCTTTAAGGTGCTACTGAAGGAATTTTTTTTTATTTTGCTTCGACTCAGACTAACACGGCTACCTACCTGTAACTTGGCTTGTCACAGTGAGGGAACCGCCAGAATGCCCTCGGCACTGGACCTCAGTGTCCGGGCAGAACGATGGGGGTGGAGATGCTCCTTCAGGTATACTGGACCAAGGCCACTTAAGGGCTTTAAAGGTCAGCACCAACACTTTGAATTGTGCTCGGAAACCTACTGGGAGCCAATGTAGGTCAATGTAGGATCCAATTCACAAGCTCATTTGGGGCTCTTGCACAACAAACTGCCCCCCCCACTTCTTATGATAGGGAAAGGAGCAGGAAAACGATGTGAAGAGTGTGGGAAAACACTTGCTTTGACCCAGCACCACCTCACATCCCCCTCCCAGACAAATCAGGGTAAACGCGCAATAAATAGGTCTTCTGGAAGCAGCACCCCAGGCTGGCTTTATTTCGCTTTATTAGTTGTTCTGCTATGCTTCCCCAGTACTGTACTACCATGTTACAACTGTGCGGAGAGGCCGCAGCGCAACAAAAGCGGGACGCACACGACGCCCCCTCCCCCCAAAAACCCCATTTGTGGTCTTGGAAAAGGATATGCTCTGATTGGAACCGTTTGCAGGCGGAAGCAGAATTGAAAGGAGTTGTAGAACTTCACAGATAGCCTGCCCAGTAAAGATTGTCGCGATAGCGCGTTAAAAAAAAAGGGGGGTGCCTTTGGGCCCTGGGACAAGTGGGAGCTGGAGGGCCCAGGAGGGTTCTCCACTCCTTTTCTAAACCCTCTGTTTAGCAGTTCCGGTGGAATAGTACTAAATCCCAAATATGCTGACCATGGAGATGTTTTAACAACGAGATTCCTTTGAAATCCTGTGTTGGATCGTATTATCTTATCATGTAGCGTACGTATACCTAGCAGTAAATTCTATTGTGTCCACTGGGAATTCTCTCTAGTTTATTAAGCTTATTTCGGGCGGCAGTCTTGGGGCGTGTTCCCATTCCCGGCTTAAAAATGCAGCTAGGCGGGCCAACCCCCCCCCCCCCCCGCAATTCGGAACTAAACTGGCTTTGGGGAGAACGCATGCATAGCTGCCAAGTTTTCCCTTTTCTCGCGAGGAAGCCTATTCAGCATAAGGGAAAATCCCTTTAAAAAGGGATAACTTGGCAGCTATGCGCATGGGAACTCAGGATGTCCTCAGAAAGGACAAGACAGATAACGATCGTGGTTAGCTTCGTGCCTACCCGCTTCCCAAACCATCGATGGCAGCTCACTAAATGCAGACTAAGGGCTTGTGCGCACAGCGCATTGTAAACAACGCTGGGCAACTTTGAGAAGGAAGGATTAAAGTCGCGTTCAAGGCATGCGCAGGCGCGCTCCTTCCCTCGATACACTGCCCACTCCACGGCTCTGTGACTCTGCGGATATTTTGCTCCTTTAGGAGAGCTCGATCCTTTAGGAGAGCTCGAACCAGCTCGGCTCGCGGAGGCCTGATCCTGCTCTTGCGCATCTCCCTTCCGCGCAATGGCGTTTTGCGCAGGAGAACACCCCATTTTGTAGGTTCACAATACAGAAGCACAAAAATAACATAACAAAAGCAGTAAAAAAACACCATACAATTTAAAAGGTCGTAGATGGTTTAATTAGCCAACGGCCTGGGAGAAGAGGAGTGTTTATGCCGGTGGATCCCCCCCCCTCCTGCTTTCCAGCTTGTCGTTTGCCGGACAGAATAGACTTGCCCACGGGAAGCGCTGCGCGCAAAGAAAATGCGCTCTCCATCCCACTTCCTCCGGACAGGTGTGTCAAAAAACGAATCCGGTGAGGGGGCTCAAGGGTGTGGATGGCGTTAAAGAGCAAAGTAGGCGAAGCTGGACAGGTAAATAGAGGTTAACAAATAAAGAGCACACCCACCCACCGCTCGCCCTAATAATTCAGGTGTGGGGACAGCCCGCTGAAAACGAGTGGGAGAAGCTTCTGAGAGTGGGTGGCTAAGAAGGATCTCTCAGCCGGAGGGATTCAAAGCGGTGTTAGTCCCAGTTCCATGACGGCCATATGATAGGCTACACACCCAGATGCTTGGCAATAAAGGGACTTCATCCGCTCTGTGTGTGTTGGGGGGGGAGCCACCTCACAGGGTTGTTGTCGCCTCAAAGATTGCTAAACGCAGCGGCTCCAGCCGTTCTTAAAATATAAAATAAAATCTGGATAAATTTTACAAGTCGTTTTTCCTAGGAGAATTTCGAAAGGCGGTGTTTCGCCAGTGCTCTTTTTAATTTTTTGGGGAAAAGAAACACGAACAGGTCGTCCTAGAAATGGTTGTTGTTTAAAAAAAATCCAGTGAAATCCAATGAAACCACTGTAATGTAATGGTTATATAAACCGATGCCATGCCAGTCAGAAGATGACAGCAAGAGATTCCTGCGTAAGGAAGGATGAGTTGCTCGACTCGAGCGCTGTGGTTGTTGTTGCTTTAAGGAGAGATAATTTATTTGTAATTCGATTTTCACACCGTAGGCTCGCCACAAGCCTGTTAATGGAACTGAACGCAAAATGATCCCTAAGGTCTGTGAGTCTGTGCTTCGCTCAAAGCGCAAACCATTTTCTTCTCCCATTCCATTTGGAAAGCCCGTTCGTTTCACGTGGGCGGCGGCGTCGTCTCCCAAATTCACACCCATTTGGCTTATTGTGGCGCATTAAGGTCCTCACCTGGATCCATTAGCATCGCTTTAGCAAAAGGGACTAGTTCAGACGCAAGATCGGAAACCTCTTTGCCGGGACCACCATCCCCCGTCTCCACTTGAAGAGTTCAGTTTCCCAGGGCGGCTTAAAAAGCGAGGTCCTTATCTGGGCTTTTCCAGGTTCCCTCCGTGTCTCTTGACAATTTGCCGATATATTGCAGGAGCTTTAAGTGCCTGGCAGCAAAATCCTAGAGATACAAGGCTGCAGTCCTAAGCACACTTACCAGGGAGTCTCACCAGATAAATGCCCTTAGGCGCTTTCAGAATTGACTTCATCGGGTTCCATGGTCATAAAGATCCTATCAATTGGACAGCCAATGTGAATTTTCTGCTGGAGTGGCACCTTGGCCCCGCGACCGTGACTGCCCGGCCCGAGGCTGTGGGTGTCATGCAGCGTGTATGGCCTTGGCATCAAAATTTGTGGGTGCCCGGCCTCTTCATGGGGAATTTTGTGGGTGCTCGGGCACCCAGGGAGTTGGCACCTATGATTATCTGAACCACACAGGACCAACCACAAAGGACATGAAAGTCTCACCTGTTTCAGTGCGAGAGTCATGCGCGCACCTTTACCCCAACAAAGCCAACCGGTCTTAAGAGACTTTAAAATGGGCTGGATAATTCTAAAGAAGAAATAAGTGTGATTTTAATAGAACCAATTTACTTCCAAGTAACGCTGAAATTCTGTGCACATTTACTTGAAAGTTAACCTCGTTGAGCTCAGTGAGCAAGCACGCATAGGAGCGGGCGGCTTAATAAGGATGACTTCCTTAAACCGGTTTAAAATGCTAAATCATAGGTAGCACGACCTACGTTGGTGATGAATCCCCAAGGGCGTGGAGGTGTGCCGGAAAGGATTAGGGCGTGAGACAACCCCGCATTTTTGCAATCCGACAATCGACAATCCTTGTTTAGGAGGCAGCGCCATTGACGCAATCAGTATATGCGCAAATGTAGGGTACGCAATAAGCCACTGCGGACCCGAAGGAGAGCTGTGGGAGAGCCCCATTCATTGAAAGCCACTGGCAGCAGGGCTCCCCGGTAGCTTGACGACGCCAAGCCCCTCGACCATGGGCGTAGCCAGGATTTTTTTTTGAGGGGCTTTATGTTGGGGGGACAGAACAAAGTTATACGCGACGCAATTGGTCAGTTAAGTATTTTTATTTATTTACTTGATGGGGGGCAGCTGCCCCGCTGCTCCCCTATGCTCATGCCTTTAACAGTTTGGGGATCCGACTGTTAATTTGGAGAGCAGATCGCCTCCATTTGGAGACTTTTTCCTCAAAGAAAGAATAATAATAAGAGTGTACTGTACAGCACAAATATTGCTTTACAATATTTACAACATCCAGAAAGATCCACAAAGATGCTACGCTACGTACGGCATCGATCTCATGTTGAAAACGACCACTGTTTGCAGCTGAGCCTTGACCCCCACCTGCTGTCTTCACAGAGCCCCAAACAGGCTGCAGTTTGTTTCCTTCCAGAGTTCTGGCAGACAATCTTTGCAAATGTGTGGAGTTCTGGAAATAACTTCCTGTCCTTCTGCCGCGACAAAAAGAGAGGTTTTGCTTCCTAAACCGAGGCAGTAAGTGTGAAATCTCCTGTAGCCTTAGATCTGTGGGGTTTCCTATCTTGAAAGGAACTCGGGAATAATCGCAAGGCAAATGTGTGTGTCTGTCTGTAGCATGACTGCAAGCACAGAAATATTTAATTCCCAGAAAAGTTCACCACGAGTTAAGACAGAATATTTAAGAACCATATATTCATGAAGAATTAATTATGATGCATTTTGCTGTATAAAAATTAATGTTTCTCTTGAAAGAGGCCTTTATCTCTCAGTTGAAAATCACCCACTTATGGCACATTCCATTTCTTCCTTTCCTGATGAGGGTACTGGAGGAAAAAAAATATACAATTACAGTATTCCATTCTTGCATCCCAAATATGCCATAGGTTTAAACTCTTTAAAAACCACCATCAATATTAGAGCCCAAATATCTTTCCACAATGAAAGCCAAACTACAGTATTTTTACAGCTAAAATGAATTTGCTTTGTAAAAGTCTCTTGTTTGAACTTGGCTGCTGAATACCCACTGGATATTTGCTTTTTATTTGATTTGATGAGTAAAATGTTACCTTGATGTTTGATTCAACATTTTTGTGCATGATACAGCCAAAAGTTAAACACTTTTAAAGTTCTATCGATTCCAAAGGGATATATTTAAGTATGCGCTGAACGCTTCAATTGAATTTAACAGTTTTTCGCTTTGTTTGGAAGTGCATTTTTTGCTAGGATTTGCCAGGTAGGATATAAAGTTTGATATCTGAATTAATTTTATATTGTGTTTTACATTTTACTCTATTTGAGCCGGCATGACAGTGGACCTGTTACTTGGTATTTAACATCTGGCAGTTGCCAGTGGGGTTTACTTCCAGCAAATATGATTAGAATTCAGATGTGTGTATAGTAATTTGTCATTCTCAATGGTATTCAGCTAAGTCATGATCAATGGACCTGGTTATTCATGACCAACTGAAGCCCATTTCAAAATCCATTGATTCCGAGTATGACTTGGTGACTACGTCTTAGGTATTCAGCATACTAGATATGCTGACATGAAGGTGAACACCCATTCATTTGCCTGAACTGGCCCTCCTTGGCCAAAGCAGCTCTACACAGAACTCTCTGCCTAGCAGTTCCCGATACCTTTTCCATCCAGCTCTTTCCTCTCTGACCAGAGATGCGACCACATGCAGAAACACATAGCTCTGTACTTGCAGAGCTTCTTTTAATTTCAATATGGCTGCTTGAGTGGGAGAACTTCCAGGGGGTTCTGAGGCAGAATGCCCATTCAGTTTCATTCAGTACTGTTAAAGGTAAAGGGACCCCTGACCATTAGGTCTAGTCGTGACCGACTCTGGGGTTGCACGCACATCTCGCATTATTGGCCGAGGGAGCCGGCGTATAGCTTCCAGGTCATGTGGCCAGCATGACAAAGCGGCTTCTGGCGAACCAGAGCAGCGCACGGAAACGCCGTTTACCTTCCCGCTGTAGCGGTTCCTATTTATCTACTTGCATTTTGACGTGCTTTCGAACTGCTAGGTGGGCAGGAGCTGGGACCAAGCAATGGGAGCTCACCCCGTCACAGGGATTCGAACCGCTGACTTTCTGATCAGCAAGCCCTAGGCTCAGTGGTTTAGCCCACAGCACCACCTGGCTCCCACAGGTGTTACCATACTGTAACATCATTACTGTTACCATCTTATAAATCCTGCTGTCTACATCTGCTAAGAGCCAGAGCTGAGGAGCAAACTGTGTATTTGCATCTGATTATCATTAGGGGTTCATCTCGGTAAGGACAGTGGAGTACACCCACCCACCCCATCCAGCAAAAGTTTAGATTCCCTTTGTTCATTGGGAGAGATTTTAAGTGCCGCACATGCTTAATTCTGCCATTGAAATCAATGGGACTCCAAAGTGTCTAACATTGCCTGAATTATGTATCCACAATATTTGACCAGCATTCAATCCTCCACATCTTCTAACTGTTTTCACTGGCTTGGTTGGGTTAATCCTTACATTCCTCATAGTGCTTTTGAGTAAGGAATTCTGCAGTTGGATAATGTTAATAAATAATAATAATAATAATAATAATAATAATAATACTTTTATTATTTGTATGCCACCCATCAGACTGGGTTGCCTCTGCCACTCTGGGAGGCTTCCAGCAAAATATAAAAACACCATCATTAAACACTTCCCTCTACGGGACTGTCTTCAGATGTCTTCTAAAAGTCATATAATTGTTTATCTAAATAAATAAAAAAATTAAAAAATTGTCCAGTAGCACCTTAGAGACCAACTAACTTTGTTCTGGGTATACCAGAAAGCTTATATCCAGAACAAACTTAGTTGGTCTCTAAGGTGCTACTGGACAATTTTTTAATTTAATTTGACTGCGTCAGACGAACACGTTTACCTACCTGAATCTACTTGTTTATCTGTTGGTGACATCCAATAGAAGGGTGGGCATGTTGATGACAATAGATCACATTGGACATTTCTGCTACACTCTAACCATTAAAGCTTCTCTATGATGTTCTGGACACGGGTGGCGCTGTGGCCTAAACCGCTGAGCCTAGGGCTTGCCGATCAGAAGGTTGGCGGTTCGAATCCCCGCGATGGGGTGAGCTCCCATTGTTCGGTCCCAGCTCCTGCCAACCTAGCAGTTTGAAAGCACATCAAAGTGCAAGTAGATAAATAGGCGGGAAGGTAAACGGCGTTTCTGTGCGCTGCTCTGGTTCATCAGGAGCGGCTTAGTCATGCTGGCCACATGACCTGGCAGCTGTCTGTGGACAAACGCCGGCTCCCTTGGCCTATAGAGCGAGATGAGCGTGCAACCCCAGAGTCGTCCGTGATGGGACCTAACGGTCAGGGCTACCTTTAGCTTTACCTATGATGTTCTGGCTCTCTCTAAAACCACCACAAGCCTCAAGCCTATTTCTTTTTCTGATACACACATATGCATGCTCGCCATAAACACGTGCGTGCGCACACACACACTTAGCATTTGAATAGCACACAAAGCTCTTAATATCTGCCTCTTCTGCCAGGTTTCCAGGGGCTGAAATAATTTACGAATAATTATCCTCTGTTGCTTATTATTAATTGCACTGAAACAAATGGGGTTTTTTTTTTTAGTATGGTATGAGTATTATATTATGTATATTATGTTTATATTTCTTATATGGTTTTTTCCAGGGAGGGCATTATTGGGTTGTTGTTGTTTTTTTGTTGTTGTTGAACATATTTTTTATTAAAGATTTCTTGGTTTACAAAAGTATGTGCAATGTCTCTTATTCAAGTTACATTTTCTACAGGTCAGTTTCATGTGTTGAGACATTGGTGCAACATTAGGAAGAAAAGGGGGGAAGAGGTGGAGGGGCGCATGGCGAGTAGGGGTGGCAATCCTTCTCTTCTACTCAGTGTATGTGTGGGGTTTTGTGTCAGCGTCGCTTGTGCAGGTTCTCTTTACTATTCGCTTGTGTTCCTTTGGTGGTGAGAGAGGTTGGGGGGTGGCCTAGAGTGTGGTTGGCTGTCTTTGGGTGGCTGTAGTGAGATTTGTTTTTGTGTGGTGTGTGTGTGTGTATTTTTGAATCAGGTTAGCCAGATTGATTTGTATGCTGTTGGCGGATTCTTGCCGTTGTCTTGTTTGGCTGTGTAAGTGATAAAGGGGAGCCAAGGCGTCTTCTTATATTTATCCCCACTTCAGTTTCAGTTTATTGGTTAGTTTTTCTAATAAGGCTGTTTCCCATACTATTTGATACCATGGGTCCATGCTTACTTCTGACTGGTCTCTCCAGTGTCTGGCTATTTTGATTATGTATTTTGTGGCTTTATGTTTTAATTTTGTTCTGTGAACCGCCCTAAGACCTTCAGGTATGGGGCAGTATATAAAATCTATCTATCTATCTATCTATCTATCTATCTATCTATCTATCTATCTCTATCTCTATCTCTATCTCTATCTCTATCTCTATCTCTATCTCTATCTCTATCTCTATCTCTATCTCTATCTCTATCTCTATCTATCTAATCTATCTATCTATCGTCTATCTATCATCTATCCATCTCTCTCTCTCTCTCTCACCTGTCTGTCTGTCTGTCTGTCTGTCTGTCTGTCTGTCTGTCTGTATCTATCTATCTATCTATCTATCTATCTATCTATCTATCTATCTATCTATCATCTATCTATCTATCTATCTATCTATCTATCTATCTATCTATCTATCTATCTATCTATCTATCTATCTATCTATCTATCTATCATCTATGCATGCTTGCTTGCTTGCTTGCTTGCTTGCTTGCTTGCTTGCTGTAAACTGCCCTGTGGCCTTTGGGTGAAAAGTGTCATATACCTTTCTAAATATATAAATGAAATGTATAGTATCCAATTAAGTTCAGACCAGAGTATTTATATAATGCAGATAGGAATGGGAGCTGAGTCTGCGAGAGAGCGCTGTGCCTAAGGTCTCTAAGTGAGTTAAGGCTGAGATTTGAACCAAGAACCTCCTAGTTCACGGTGTTCAGCCTGTTCTTATGCATGTTTACTCAGAAGTAAATCTTACTGATCACACGAGTCTTAATTCTCAAGTTTGCACCCAAAAGATTTCAGTCTTAGCTACTACTTGACACAGCTCAGAATCATAAAAAAGATTATTCCCAAAATTCCAATCCTCTTTTAGCTTATGAAAACACTGGCAGTTTATGATCAGCATTATTAAACTCCTGCATAGTATAACATTTATTTCCAAAATGAGCAGCATAGATAAAAAAACCTGACATTTTGGACAAGAAAGCAGGAGACAGGAGGAGAAAATGTTGACAGCAAGCTAGACATTTAGAAGCCAAATTTAATCGCTTTGACAAAGTACAGATAGTAGAGTTAGATGCAGGACTTACCAACAGGAAACATCTTTTATGAAATTATTGAATTGGATTGATGAACTTGATAAGAAGTGGGAGCCGTGCCCAAAAGCTGTTGAAGGAAAGCTGCTGTTACAGGAACTTAATCAGAAAATGCTTTATGCATCTTGTAAACAACCTCATAAAATCCAGATTCATTTGTAACAGCTCAAGGAAGCTCATTTATCCATGAACGTTTTGTAAAAATCCACGGCTGGGCTTTTAAAGGCATTATCTTAAGACCAGTGAAGACTTTAGAAAATAATTGCAGGTATCAATGATGTTAGTGCCTGATTTGTTTTCCTGGGGTCTCTTTGTAAACTACGGTAATTGAAATCTGATACTTCGGATTGTAGTAAAATTTTACTGGGTGTTGATGGTGAGATCCCTTATAATGAAATACGCTTTAAAGGTAAACTGTGCTTCTAAATTGGAACGATGTAGAAAGGACAAATGTTTATTGACCAGCTTTATGAAACAGAGGTGCATTGGTTGTACAGCATATTTCCTTTCTTTTTAAAACATTGTTTAAATTGGTATCTTCCTCTTACACTGGGCTTTGAGCAGGCTTCCTGGGAGGGGCTGATCTGCAAGCTCACACCTGTTATAATGGTACTACCGGTATTTGCATAGATACATAGGAAGTTGCCTTTGGTCCAGTTAGGGGACATTCCCATCCAGGCACCCCAGAACGGATCGGGTCTGCAACCCGAGGTACCACTGTATAAAATCTGATGTAAAAGATTTACAACTCCAGCAATAGAAATATTCTTGACAAAGGCAGATCTCCAATGTCAATCACACCCAGAGTAGAGCCATCAAAACCAATCAACCTCAGTCATTTAAGCCTATAGATTTCAATGGGTCTACTCTGAGTAAGGGGCAGTTGAATATCAACCCATCTTTTAAAAAAAAAAAGATGTGCAGGGGTTTAATATTATTGGTACATAACCTGAAACATAACCTGTCAACTCCCTGGGGCCCTGGGTACATGAGCACCCACAAAATTCCCCATGAAAGGGCTGGGCACCCATAAATTTTGGTGCCAGGGCCATGCATGGTGCTGGCACCCATGGCCCTGGGCATCCACAGTTGCGAGGCCAAGGTGGCACTGCTGACCCGCAATAAATTTTTCTTAATCACTATATTTAGTGAGATAGAGAAGCCTCTTTTTTTGCTCTAAAAGATTTATATTACTTATAAATATTTATACTGCTATACTTTGTCTTAAAATGCCAGTGAATCCTGTCTTCAATAAAGGATATTTCCCCATTTCTATCTTTTTGCTTCAATATAAGATGGGGGGAGGGAGGGGGAGAGACAGAGAGAGAGATAATTTGATGGTCTTTTTAGTTCTGCAAACTGTAGGATTCTTATGTCTACTTTGCTTGCCTTTAGTGTGGCATCAAGTAGACTGTGCCGTTGCTATTTAAAATAAGAGCACAAATGAACAAATGTCTGTTAACACACCAGGTTTTGGAAGATAAAACTTTGGGTTGACGTGACTTGACAGATTGCCTTTCACGACCATCAACAGTCTGTCATTTGCACTGAATTTTCATTCCAAATGGTGTAATTTAATGAGGTATGAAACCCTGATTGGAGCCCATGGGAATGTCCTTTTAAAAAAAGCTAAATTGTGTAACCATTACTCAGTCAACAAACCAGGCATTTTCCTTTTTCTGAAATACATAGCAGGTTTCAGAGGCAGATACTGACTGCAGAGAAGCAAAAGTACCAAAGCCACTTGTTAGTTGAGAGGCACAAAGCGTTTGTGGTAGCTAAGCCACGGGTCCACTGTCCCAATGACTCACCTTCTCTTCTTAGAGTTTGTATTTTCTGCGGAGTTTTTGGCCAGGATGTCCTCTTCTCCCGACTGAAATTTAGCCAAATCCTGGCTTATGCTCGCCATCTGCTTTTCTTACTGTCAAAATCTAAATTTCCTAAGTTCTTCAGGTATTCTATTTCCTTTCCTGTGCCAAACACCACCTACACCAGGCATGTCCAAAGTCCGTTTCGGGGGCCTAATCCAGCCCGTCGGTCAGTTTAATCCAGCCCCTGCGGCAGTTTATTTCCTGGGGTAAAATCCTTAAAAAACCCTCAACAACTTCAATCCTAAAAAAAAGGTTAATAACTTTGGTTGGCCCTTTGGTCGGCCCCCACAGCCCTTCACTTCATCAAATCTGGCCCTCTTTGAAACACAACTGAGTCCTACACCAATGGCTTCTTTCTTTCAACAGCAGCAAGAGCTATACAAATGGTTTAGGAGGGGCAAAAGGGAGAGGAAATTGCAGCCCTGACCTCAGGCTATTGACCCCCAATCTTGGAATTATTACTACAGTTTTTAATACACTTGCTCAGAAGTGAATTCATTTAAAATCCCCTGGAATTAGCTTTCAGATAAATTTGTTTAGAAGTGAGCTTATCTTATGTAACGAAGGAGTCAGATGTACAGTAGACATCTGGTTTATTATTGTGGCGATGTGCCTCTGGTGGAATATTATATTTGGTGTGAATTCTTATTCTCTTCACTACCTCCACCTGAAGTGTGTGCCTTGCAGTGCATGCCTGAATTTGATTTCAAGCAAATGATGACAACCCCAGGCTCTGAGATCCAGCAATGCTGCTTCATCAAAATGCGATGTCAAAAAATGTGGGAAATTATACACCTACTTTTGACGTCCATCAGCATTCATCTGGGATCTGGGCATAGCTGCCAAGTTCTCCCTTTTCTCGCGAGGAAGCCTATTCAGCGTAAGGGAATTTCCCTTTAAAAAGGGAGAACTTGGCAGCTATGGATCTGGGCCATCTTAAGCTTATCTGATGCCGTGGTGCAGGGATCCCTCGGGCGCCCCCACCCCACCCTCCCACACGTGCGTGCGCCGCCTCACCCACGCTTTCCTCAGCCGCTTTCCTTGGCCCCTCCCCCTCCCTGCTTGCATTGTGCAAAGAGAGAAGAACAAACAGGAAACACGGCGGCCGCTCACCCGGCAGCGCTCTGATTCACTTGGGCTCGCAGCTTTCCCGAAGAGGGAGGGGTGGGGAGGAGGTGTTGCCCACCCCCTTCCAGCCCCGGGGAAGGAGAGCGTTGGGCCGCGTGTTGCCCAAAGTCTCTTCTCTCCTTTCCCCCGCACTGGGCTCCCCTCAGTCGAGCTTCGCCACCAGCACGCACACAGCACGGGGAAAAGGAGGAGGCGCGGTGCGGCGTGGAGTCCTGGCCAGACTGCCGGAACCCTGTGCTCACTTGCAAGGCTCCGGGGCGCTGCCTCCTCCTCCACTGCCTGATGACAGCCCACTGATTCCTGCAACCAAGGGAGAGGAGTAGGCAGTGGCGGCAGAGCCATAGGGCTTAGTGGCTGGTTGCGCCCCGCCGGCGCCCCTGAGAGGCTGGCACCCTGGTGCAATACGCCATGAGGCCCTATGGGAAAGACGCCTCTGTCTGGGATTGGAAGGATTCACAGGTGAATGTAAACATTCACCAAAGTGCATGCAAATCACTATAACATATATGCTAACAATGGGAGAAAATATTACCAGTATTATTCATCTCCCATAGATAGTAATTTTTGTCATATGCATGAATGCTTGGTTTAAAAAGCTGGCGCCATATTGTTCTGGGCTCCTTGCTTCCTCGGGTTATGGGAAGTTCCAGAGACAACACTAGTAGATTAACAGCGCAATATGTCAGGGACTGGGCAGAGGAGGAATGGTGGAGAACGCCTACCCAGCCTGACCCTTCTGGAGAAGAAGACAGTTCAGAATTACAACAGGAGTTTGAGGGAGATCAGAGGCAGATGGGGAAAGCTGGGAAATAATGAGAGAGGGGGAGGAGGGCAACAGCTGACGGACACAGTGTTTTTGGAAAGCATTCCAGACCCCCCCTCTCCCAGAACCCGGGGAGCATTGAAGGTAGGAGAGCAAAGAGCTCAAAGGCAGAGGGCATTTTTCAGCACCCATAGGGGAGACGAATGAGGGAGTGGGAGAGAAGGAGGGGGTGGAGACTCACTTGGGGAAATGCCATTATTCCAAGAAGCTGCATTCCCAAGCCTTTCTCTGTGAATACTGAATAAAAAGCAGATGGTAAAGACTTTTCCATGTCTTCTCTGTTCCTGGCAACCTGCTGTGGGGGGTTGGTTCCTCTGCCGCCTGACAGACATAAATAAGACATAAATTCCACCGCATTCAATGGGGCTTATTCCTGGCTAAGGCAGCAATCCTGGCCCTTCTTATCTGAATTCAATAGTGCTTAGTTATGAGTAGGTGGTTAGGATTGCCCTGCAAGTGGGCACCGAAGTGTAGCCTAAGTTCATTTTTGGACAAGGGTCTTGTGTACCTTTGTAATATTTGCTTTGCTTTGCAATGTGCAAGCAGAGAAGGAGCAAACCAAGACTTTTCTAAGCAGATAGCATGCTTGCCTGCCTCAGATTCTCAGAAGGGACCTTGTGTCACCTACTCAAGGATGCAACCTTTTCCTAGCCAAGTCCAGCTAAACATTCTGTCTATCTGTCTTGCTTTCATCTATTCTGTATTCTAAAAAATCATCTGTTGAATCCTGACAAACCCAGATGAATACAGAGAACATATGTGCTCTTTGAAGTCTCTCTGCACCCTTTCCTCAGCCAGAGGGTTATCACCTTGCTCAAGTTGGGTGGGCATTGCATTCCAAAAGCTGGAGGGAAATTCTTCACTGATCAGCAGAACATCTCCTGCTGAAACCTTCATTTATGATTCCAGGATACTATCCAGCAACTATGCTAACAAAGGAACGGGCGAGAAAATATTTATTTATATTTGCAAGAGTATTTTTATCCCACCTTTCCATTTCTGCAAAAATGTTCAAGGTGGCTAGCATCAAAATGAAAAACAATTAAATTCTTTCTTTCTTTCTTTCTTTCTTTCTTTCTTTCTTTCTTTCTTTCTTTCTTTCTTTCTTTCTTTCTTTCTTTCTTTCTTTCTTTCTTATCTTTGAAACCATTCAGCTGGAACCACCAATAAGGTGACATCCAATGTCTACCAGCGTGGGTGGCGCTGTGGTATAAACCACTGAGCCTCCTGGGTTTGCCGATCAGAAGGTTGGCGGTTCAAATCTGCATGATGGAGTGAGCTCCTGTTGCTCTGTCCCACCTCCTGCCAACCTAGCAGTTTGAAAGCACGCCAGTGCAAGTAGATAAATAGGTACTGCTCCGGCGGGAAGGTAAACGGTGTTTCTTTGCGCTCTGGTTTCCGTCACGGTGTCCCATTGCGCCAGAAGCAGTTTAGTCTTGCTGGCCATGGGAAAGCTGTCTGTGGACCAATGCTGGCTCCCTCGGCCTGAAAGCAAGATGAGTGCTGCAACCCCATAGTTGCCTTTGACTGGACTTAACCATCCAGGGGTCCTTTACCTTTACCTTACCAGTTGTAGGGTCAGGACATACTACCTGGTCATGGCCTGATCTAAGGTGTGCCGCAGCAATAGCAATGCCACCATGCGGATGTATGGTTGGGGGCCACAGTAGCTCACGGCCACAGCTGCCACCTGGGAATCCAGTAGCAAAGCTGGGGCAAAATGTTTAGCAGCAGCAGCAGCAGCAGCAACAGCAGCAACAAACAACAACAACAACAACAACAACAACAACAACAACAACAACAACAACATACCACCCTTACCCTTACAGGTCTCAGGGCGGTTTACAGGATAATGAAATAAAATAATAAGCTGTAGCTACTGAATATTTAGGGGACATGGGTGGCACTGTGGGTTAATCAGAAGGTCGGTGGTTCAAATCCCTGCAACAGGGTGAGCTCCCGTTGCTCGGTCCCAGCTCCTGCCAACTTAGCAGTTCGAAAGCACACCAGTGCAAGTAGATAAAGAGGTACCACTCTGGCAGGAAGGTAAACGGCACTTCCGTGCACTGCTCTGGTTCGCCAGAAGCGGCTACATCATGCTGGCCACATGACCTGGAAGCTGTACCAGTAAAGCCAGTAAAGCGAGATGAGCTCTGCAACCTCAGAGTCGTCTGCGACTGGATCTAATGGTCAGGGGTCCCTTTACCGTTACCTTACTGAATATTTGGTGGACGGGGTCTGAGTCCATGTCTGGGGCTACTCTAACCCACTGCTGAAGTTCCTGAGCTCCCCGGGAGCTCTTTCCTGTCTGGGAATGGTGGGTCATGCCCTTTTGGCCTCCAGCCCTGGCCCAAAGCCTGTTTATTTAGCACTGGGCAGAGACGGTGGGGTTATTAAAGGGGATTTGCTAGAGCTGAGAGACCATATCTCAGGGAGTGGCGACAGAGCAGCTCCCTGATCTCTGCGGTTTTCCATGTTTGCGCTGAGGCCTGTGATCGGGTTCCTCCTTAGCAAGCAAATTGCACAAACTGTTTGCCTCCAAGTGCTCTCTCCAGCAAAACCTCAGAGCTCTTTTCCCAGCATGGAATATTTTTCTTTCCCTTTTGGACACAGCAGAGGTTGCAATGTGGCATGAAGTGAGGCGCCCGAGAGGCTCCAGGGTTGCATGATGTCATGATGGAACACAATGAAGCACAAGGAAAGGGGGCGGGGGGGGGGGAGAGAGAGAGAAGAAGAAGACGACAAAATTCAGGGAAGAGGCGGAGAAGAGGAATAGAGCAGCAGCAGCAGCTGGATCCAAAACAGTCTGCCTGCAAAACATTTGTGCTCATTTTCAGTTGGATCCCAGGAGACAAGGGGTGCAGAAAAAGTCCAGCTTTTTCTTTCACTGGGCTTATTACTGTTGGGTAATATTCAGCATTCAGACAGTGCTTAGAGTGTCCGGTGCACTTCATATGGAATCACAGAGTTGGAAGGGACCCCGAGGGCCATCTAGTCCAACCCTTTGCAATGCAGGAATATACAGCAGTCCCTAATGGGGATTGAACCTGCAACCTTGATGTTGTCCGCACCATGCTCTAACAAACTGAGCTATCCAGCTACCCTGTGTTAGTAGTCTTTTACACTACAGCATCCTTCTCGTGTTTATCGCTTTTATTATCTTCATATTGCAAGGAAGGGGGTGAGGCTGAATAAAAGTGGTTTCCTTGAGTCACTTGTCAATCCTGATGAAGCATTCTTTATAACTCAAAACCTTTGAAGCCTTATTAGCTGATAAGGGCCCTTAAGTTGCGCCCAGGCAAGGACAGAGACAGTCAACAAGACTTCAAGGGTTGAATTCAGAGAATTCCATCCTTTTCAGACATTGTGATGTATCGGTCTATCGTGATGTTTAGCTGGTGATATATTGCGATGTTGAAAACCAGATACCGCCCAGCCCTACTCTAAAGCGGTTTGTATAAAATGGTATAAAGCCTTCATAATATAGTCCAAACCTGGTTTCAAGTCCATATCACACTACAACGGAACCTTGGTTCCTGAAATTAATCCGTTCTGGGAGTCTTTGATTCCCAAAACAGTTCAAGAACCAAGGCACGGCGTGTGATTGGCTGCACCTTGAATATGATCACCCCACAAAGAAGTGGGCCAATAGGTGATACCACACTTTAGAAGCTTCCCACAGTGCATCTGTTCCTGTCTCTTCTGCATAATCTGTCAAGGTTATGATTACTGCAATGCGTCATATGTAGGGCTGCCCCTGAAGATGGTTCGGAAACTTCAGCTGGTGCAGAATTCAGCGACCAGGTTGCTCACCGGAGCAAGATGGTTTGAGCATATTACACCCATCCTGGTCCGACTGCACTGGCTACCAATGAGTTTCCGGGCCTAATTCAAAGTGCTCGTTTTGACCTATAAATCCTTAAATGGCTCAAGACTGCAATACCTCAAGGACTGCCTCTTTCCATATGAACCTACCTGGACCCCGAGATCATCTTCTGAGGCCCTCCTTTGTGTGCCTCCTCCTTGAGAGGTCTGGAGGGTGGCAACACGAGAACGTCTGTGGAATGCTCTCTCCAGGGAAGTTAGCCTGGTGCCATAATAATAATAATAATAATAATAATAATAATAATAATAATAATAAGGCCTATTGGCTGATTTTTTAACATATTGTTAAATAATATTAAGATCATGCCTTTCTTGTGAATTTAATAATTTATTATTTGTACACCCCCCCCATCTGGCTGGGTTTCCCCAGACACTCTGGGCAGCTTCCAACAAAGATTAAAAATACATTAAAATGTCACACATTAAAAACTTCCCTAAATAGGGCTGCCTTCAGATGTCTTCTAAATGTCAGGTAGTTGTTTATCTCTTTGACATCTGATGGGAGGGCGTTCCACAGGGCAGGCGCCACTACCGAGAAGGCCCTCTGCTTGGTTCCCTGTAACTTCCCTTCTCGAAGTGAGGAAACCACCAGAAGGCCTTCGGCACTGGACCTCAGTGTCCGGGCAGAATAATGGGGGTGGAGACGCTCCTTCAGGTATACCGGACCGAGGCCATTTAGGGCTTTAAAGGTGAGCACCAATGCTTTGAATTGTGCTCTGAAATGTACACCTTTAGGTGCCAGGCAAAAACATTCCTTTTTAACCAGGTCCTTGGTCAATCTGATTTACATCCTATGCCCTTTTAAAATGTGGGTTTTTTTGGGGGGGGGGCTATTGGATTGTTGTTTTTATTTTTATTACGGTAGGTATTTATATCTTGATTTTATTCTGTGAACCACCCTGAGACACCCGGATATAGGACAGCATATAAATAAAATAATAATAATAATAATAATAATAATAATAATAATAATATAATTCTCCTGTATGATAATATCAAAGTCCAGTATGATCATTATGCAGTAAGCCTTCCAGCTTAGAGGATACAGCAAAACTCCTTCCTATCCTCCTGGGTTAAATTAGGGGTTACACAAGCAAGATGGTAACAGTTGCGGCTGACGGCTATGATGGGGGCTATGTAAATGGGGGCGATCCACCTTTGATTGATGTTATTGGTGACTCAGCCATGGAAGAAGGAGGAAGTATGTGGTCTAATACCCTTGAGAAATGAATCAGGGTCATCTCAAGAAATGTTGGCAATCTGAGATGGAGAAATCAAATGGCAGTCTTCCCCTCCACCCCTGTTGGAACCCACTGGGAAGTTCTCTGAGCATGGCTACTGAACTGAATGGGAGCTCCCCAAGAAAACAATACTTCCCATCTTGTTCCATTCAGTTGAGCTTGCATTGGAAAATTTGCTTTCCATTGCAGGGAGTTGGATTAGATCAGGCATAGGCAACCTTTGGCCCGCCAGATGTTTTGGCCTACAACTCCCATGATCCCTAGCTCACAGAACCAGTGGTAAGGGATGATGGGCATACCTGCCAAGCCTCCCGCTGAAAAATGCGGGATCAGCAGCGGCGCGGCCCCGGAAGTTGCATAGAAGCAACTTCCGGGGCCGCTCCGCCCATGTGTGGGTACCGGAAATCGGGCAGAGCAGCACCGGAAGTCACTTCTACGCATGCCTGACAGCCATCTTGGTGGTGGCCGCAAGATGGCCGCTGGGCATGCGTCGAAGCGACGTCCGGTGCCGCTCTGCCCGATTTCCGGTACCCACACATGGGCAGAGCAGCATACAAAACGGAGGCTCCCTGGGAGGTAGGAAATCCAGGGGATTTCTGGGATTTTTCTCCATTCGGGAGAACAGTGGAAAACAGATTAAAATCCGGGGGTTTCCCGCGAAAAACGGGATACTTGGCAGCTAAGATGATGGGCATTGTAGTCCAAAACATCTGGAGGGCCGTAGAACCTCAATATATTGTGGAGAGTGCATCATTCCTTCTATTAGCAGCAGGCTTCCGACACCAATAATGATCAACTGACTATTTGTGTTTGTTTTGAGTACAGGATTACGAGTAAGATAGAAAACAGGCTTTGTTTCAATTAATTTGCACACGGGTGTACAGTAGAAGGGAGAAATAGATAACTTTTATTGTATTGCTCAGTATTTGCTCAGTACACTCTTGAAATATTCCCCCCTTTAAATCGAGAATTAATTTCCTCCCAATAGGAAGAAGGAGGAACCCTAATGTGAAGGGTTCCGTTTAATAACTAGTGTTTTCTGCTCCTTGCCTTTCTGAAACATTTATCTACCAATTACACTGAAATTTCCCAGACCCCCGTTCCCTGGTTAAAGATGAACATTGGGGAAAAGACTGAGCAAAAACAATGTCAGGGTTTTTGAGTGAAAGGTGAGTGGGAAAAGTCCACAGCTTGTCTCTCAACTGATGTATTCTGAAAAGAGAACAGGGCCGGGGCTCGGATATCAGAAGTTGTCGCTAAATGGGCATTATGGAACAGAGTGGGATCATTGCAGGGAAACGGAAGTGGCGAAGCTTAGCAAAACAACCAGAGTGTTTGCCTAAGTTGAGTTTTTGACAGATCTTTTAAACTGAACATACCAGAGAAAGGATACATTGTCCGCGTTCTTGTGAAACTTTCAAAGCAGCTCCAGTTTATACAGGAATGGTCCTTTGCAACAACTCCCTAAGCAATTATGCGCTGTTCCTGTGTAACAGTTTCTTATAGGAATGGTTAGCTTTGGTTTCCTCCAGCCCCTCCCCTTCCTTACCTAACAAGGATGGAGGAAAATATCCTTAAGGCAATAGGAAAGGAGAGAGTGGGATGCAGCTGAATAGAGCCAGGGGGCCTATATAAGCCGTTCAAGGGGGTTTGTTTGCAGGGGCCAACCGGCCCTAGGTTAGGCTAGGCCTCTTCTTTGAATATTCCAATTTCTTTTATTTTTTAAAATAAGGTTTTCAGTCCCTTTACAGACAGGAATATAAGGGGAAACATACAGCCAGCATTCAACCTGATTTCCCAGGAAGCAGGACATTTACTCCCACCTTCCAGGGTTTGGGGCAATGAATGCCAGTACAACAGGGCCGTCTCTATCATTGAGCAGAGTGAGGCAGATGCCTCAAGCAGCAGGTGCTGAGGGCCAGCAGTAGCAGCCCCCTCCTGCCATTCCTCTCTGTTGGAGGACAGAACTGGGGGAACACGCCACCTGCTCTGTGCACTCTAAACTAGCCAACTTCTGGGGGTGGGGATGGAGGATGCCGTCTTTTCGGTGCCACAGATTCGACTACCAGCTAGGTGGGATGTGATACATAAGTAGCAGTCAAGTACAACATTCCTTGTTTTCCTAGAGTGGACATGCAGGGGAATGTTTGGTCCAGCCAGTCGAAAACTTCCTGTTTCCTCCCGGCTGGGACATACTTCCTTTGCATGTGACTAGAGGTGGGCGTGACCTTACGTGTCCAGGTAACAAAAGGGACAAAGCACGCAGCATCTTCTTTCTTTTCGACTTCCTCCGTCGTTGGAGCAGCGTTTTAGCTAGAAATGCTCTGTTGGCTTTCAGCTAACAGAGGAGACTGGGATTATCCCCATGTGGGATAGCTCCACATGTATATACTTTGTAACTAAGTCTGCCTTCAGGGATCCCTCTGTGAACAGAATGTGAGTAAACTACTTGGCGTGTTTATTCTTTTAAGAGGGATATAAGGGAACTTACCAGGAACCTAATAGTGATAGGCTTGCACAAGCCTGCAACCAGCTACCCGCTGTGCATTTAAAAGGGGAATGTGAAACTCTGCTAAGTAAATAAAGTTGCTAGTGCAAGTTAGGAAGGATATTAATAAACAATATATCATCTCCTGCCTCCCTGAACATTCCCACACTAGGTCAGCTTCTCTGCATGGACCCCTGATAGGACTCCATTTTGTTTTTTTGCCTCAGGCAGCAAAACCTCTTGTGCCACCCCAGACTGGCAGCAGAAGGAGCGAGAATTACTTGTGCTCTTGGAGCTTAAAAATAAATAAATTAATAAATAAATGGAAAGTAATTTATGATGTAGCATCCTGCACATGTCTACTCATAAGTAACTCCTACTGCAGTCAAGGAGATTGACAACCCACTAAGTTCTACTAGGGGCTTGGAACATCCCACTTCCTAGGACCACATACCCTCAGAAGTGCCATGTCAGGGGGGCCCTGCCACTGGTAGAGGGAGCCAGAGGTAGTTAGGGTCAAATTCGACTGGACTTAACTGTCCAGGGCCCTTTACCATCACACCAATTGTTCCACCCATCTCTCAATCTAATTAAACAAGTTGTTTTTGGTCATCACAGGAGTGTTTAGAGTTGAAATGCAAACTTTATAAAATGATGACACAGGAACTTTATAAAATGATGACACAGGAACTTTATAAAATGATGACACAGGAACTGAACTTTACACAAAACTGTGGACCTCTTACTACAATTGTACTGAGCATGGCAGCTGCCCTAAATTTCAATTTTCCTGCCAGTGTTTCCCTGAATTACCTCCCTCTATGAAGCCACTTCCTACTGCCAGGAAAAGGGTTTTCTTCTGTAGTTAACAACATGATTTGAAACCATGTCATAGGCTTTAAATACTCTGTCTGTCTGTCTGTCTGTCTGTCTGTCTGTCTGTCTGTCTTCTGTCTCTCTCTGTGTGTGTGTTTGTGTGCGCGCTAATTGCCATGGGGGGGGGAGAGAACTGGATTATTTTCACCAGTATTTTAGCTTGGGAGGGAAGCTGTGAATCTCCTTGTTCCATGTGATGCATTGCTTAGGATAATGTACAGGTATCCCTCCAAAAAAAACACCTTGGTGTTTAATTTTTTTTCTTCAATCCTCAATGTGATTGGAAATCACACCATCATGTAATGCGTACTTAGGCCCTAAGTGTGTGGGGTTGGGGCGGTGGAATGTCACACAATGATCTTTACTGTTTAGTGAAGGAACCTTGTGGAGATTTCAGTATCCCACTGAGGAAGAAGGTGAAACTGAAAGGAGCTGTCCAATGAAACTAGTTGCTCCAGTTTGGCTATGAGCTGCTTTCTCTACATCTCAGGGCAAACTCCAGCAGAGGAGGAAAATCATAAAGTTCTCTCTCTCACACACAGGAAAGAGAGAGAGACAGAAACAGAGAAGAGAACATATTTATATTCCCCCTTTCAAGCATTCCATCGATTTCACTCCATCTTGCTGCTTTTTCAAAGCTATTTTGGGTCTTCCTGGCAAGGAATGCCAGGGTTTTGTTTTCCAATTAAACAGATTCACACCCTCCAGGCCCGTAAGTAGCTTTGCTATTTTTGTCTGTCACGGATAGTGAGAAATGGCAACCTAAAGCCAGTCACAAGTACATCTACAGATGTTCAACAGTTGTACGGGTACCTCATGGAAATACAGGAAGCAGGATCTCCATGGTGAGCTGTTTCTGGACTCTTCAATAAAACCTTTTATAGTAAAAAGTGCTGGAAGAGAGAGGGAACTTGGCTCTTCCCTTCTCGTCTGTCTCCACAGGTTTCTAGGATCTGAAGCAAACACAATACTCAGCCCTTCCACTTTTTCTTCTCTCCTGCCCTTTGATAGATAACCATCTCCAAATACTCTGGGCATGACCATTTCATTTAGTTTGGAGGTAGTCACCCCAGCCTTCAAAGTCTATTAGAAAACTAGGCTGAAAACAGACATAATATATTCCCAGGAGCAGGGTGTTTTGGAAGAATTATTGTTCTTTTCACTCCAATGTTTCCTCTCCAGAGTTGAGGAAAGAAAGAAAGAAAGAAAGAAAGAAAGAAAGAAAGAAAGAAAGAAAGAAAGAGAAAGAGTTCTGCATGGTGATGATTGGCTGGCAACCCTGTTGCCATCACAAAATCTCCTCCTAAAAAAGAAAGTTTCCATTTATTATTGTCAACATCAGCACCATCAAGACAAGCAAATAAGTTATACACATGGCATTTAAAAACACACAACATCAACAACAAATAATGAGAATGCAGGTTCAGCTATTAGTCTTCACCCTCCATACAAACAGGAAAGTTGTTGGCCGAGTTAGCATTTGAATCACTGGTATACACACCTGACATTTCAACAGTGAAGTTTGGAGTGTTGGAGAAAAGCAAATATTTTTCCTTCTCTGAAGCTTCTAGTAAATGCATGTGTTACTTTAAACCACCAGGGTGCAATCCTTGTGTAACAATCGAGCCAACACTTGTTTGTAAGCCTTTGTCTAAGTTAACTCCACTCCTAGAAGCTGAGACAAGAAGTTGCTTTTATTACTATTCACCCTGTAAATATTTCCTGCATGAATAAAGCCTTTGAACTCTATAGATTGTAAGTGATTATTCTGATCTAATTCACTCAAGCTGCAAGGTCTGCTAACATGGAGAAAGCCAAGTTCACACCAAGCCAGAGGGATCCCTATTTTAGCTCAGATTTTATACTATTTCTGTCTTCTCACAGCTCTTCACTTTTTATCGTAACAGAAAGGGCATGTAACTGAAATCTTGCATTGATGTGCACATTACACTAAAAAATGATACATGCTTTTGAGTTCTGGTTCAGGTGATGTTTTGTTTGTAGGTGTCAGAAAGGGGGAAAGGATGAATCTACACATACAGAAAGATACGGTAGATGGAGTAAAATGTATAGTATCTGATTTTTTTTTTATAAAAAGGATTCCAAGTTCCTGGTTGGAGCATAGGAAGGTTTTGGAAATAGAAAGGTTGGTGTAAGAGAAGTCAAGCTATTGAGTTGCAAAGTTGTTGTTGTTTTTGCTGGAAACCTACCCAGTAAGACTTTTGTGTTACCCAGTCAAGTATCCGCTGATCAAGCAGGAGATATCGCAGTACATTTTGTATCATTCTCTTGGATTAATTCAGCAACAATTCTCTATGCTTTAGTCATTGTTTTTTAATTCCTGTGCTTGTGTCCCTTAACTGCTATATAGCATTCTTAACTGCTATATAAATGTTGAGCGTGTATTAGCATAAGGCTACTCATTTCACAGGCTGTACATGTTATTCTCACATAAATCAACGTGGGAATGACAAATGTACAGCATGTGTAACTAATGAACTTATCCCATTATTTGTTTCATTTAGAGTGCTTAAGAGCTCCTTTGGTTTGAAAGATGAAAGGGAACCCTAGTTGTATAACATGTAACAAATTAAAATCTCTCTAGAGGAGAGAATAACCATGAGACATTCAATTTTCCGTCCTAAATTAACTGCCTGATGCCAAACGCATTATAGCTTATGACTGTGTGAAGGTACATAATACCATTTTTTGAAGTCAAAGGCAAACTTGCTGCCAATAATACGCAGAGCTTTTGAAAGGCTGTAATTCCTCATTTAACCAATGCCAGTTGCAAGTACTTGGTGCTAAGGAATAATGCCTCCATGCCAAATAAAATACGGAGTAAGTCTGTGGTGCAGTTGTCAGCATATTGTTAGTTACAGGGCTGAGTGACAGAAAGCATTCGGCAGGGAAGATAAATGTCTCCGAGTTGCCTGCCAAGTTCACTGAAAAGGGCCTTTTCTTCAACATTCTTTTCAGGGTGGAAAAATCTTTCCTGTTTTCATTCCCCCAGCAAACATTTAATGAGCTGTGTTTTACAAAGCTATTAGAAGGGCTGTCTTAAACTCGCCCTAAGGCATTTGAAAACATCTCTCTTTCTGTCCTGATCTATGTCACAAACTATTGAAAATGATACATTTTTTACAGGGAGAGCGTAAGCAACATCTGGTTATTACAGACCGTAATATTACAGCAGCCCTGCCAGGTTAGACTGAAGGTCCATCTAGTCAGTTGGACGCTTGCAGGAAGTCTGTAAGGAGAACATGAAGCCAAGCTGTTGCTTGCACTCAGCACCGGACATTCAGTGCTATACTGACTCTGAACATCGAGGCTCTGCTTGACTGTCATGTCCAGTAACTAATGATAGACTGATCTAACAGCTCCCTTTAAATCCAGCAAAGCTAGAAACCATTGCCATGCCATGTGGCATTTTGTATAAAGGCAAAGGTAAAGGGGCCCCTGACCATCAGGTCCAGTCGTGTCCGACTCTGGGGTTGCGGCGCTCATCTCGCTCTATAGGCCGAGGGAGCCAGCGTTTGTCCACAGACAGCTTCCGGGTCATGTGGCCAGCATGACAAAGGTGCCTCTGGCGAACCAGAGCAGCACACGGAAAACGCCGTTTACCTTCCCGCCGGAGCGGTCCCTATTTATCTACTTGCACTTTGATGTGCTTTCGAACTGCTAGGTGGGCAGGAGCTGGGACCAAGCAACGGGAACTCACCCCGTTGCAAAGATTCGAACCGCCGACCTTCTGATCAGCAAGCCCTAGACTCTGTGGTTTAACCCACAGCGCCACCTGGGTCCCTATTGCCAACTTAAATAAAAAACCACCCTGAAAAGCTCTACATGTGTTAGATCCCCCCAAAACATTTCTTATTTATCTGCCATTATTTTGTGACACAGCTGTAAAATGACCATAAATGTTTAGGATAACAACAACAACAACTGCAGCATATCATGTTTTGCTTTGTCACAGTGCCCTACCTCTGAGGAATGCTTCATATCCCCAGTATTTTGATAACTCTAGGTTACATAGGAGCCAACTTCTAGGGGCTGAGGTCCATTTGCCCCCCCACCAAAGTATTTGAGAGGGCTAGGCCTTGCCAAAGTTGATGGACATTGCCATCTATTGACGTTGCACATCTATTGATCACATTGTCATGTGATCAATTATGCGGGGCAGGGCTTATCTGCCCCCCCAATATTTGATTCAAGGCACCCCTGCTAGGATATCAACTAGTTTATATAAAAAGCTAATATCAAACAATATTTATGTAACAACAAGATACAGCATGAGAGCAGAAAACAAGGGCAAAACCGCATTCGAGATGGTTGTACTAGGCCAAGACATGTTTCAAAAACTTTCTTAGAATTTCACAAGGTGTGTTGTTTTGCTTTAAGATGTCCTACCCAAACAGTCTCTCAGAGCTGTCCCAGTACAGAAGGGAGGAAGAAGGCAAAATGCACCAGTAAGGAGTTTTCCTGATGCAAATTTAGGGAGATCTAGATTGGGAGGGCATAAATTATTATGCAAAAGCATCTACATTTGTACTATTTTCCAGTGTGTGAGTCAGCTGTTACACAAGAAGTACTTTCACCCTCTAATATATTTCCTTTCATAACAATACTTTTAATTTTAGGCAATAACTAGAAACCCTTTCCTTTAATTTCTAGGGCCAGTATCATCTTGATTTGGGGGCAGCGTGGTACATGACCTTAGAGCAAAAAAGTTCGGTCGTCTTGTTCTAGGTTAACTGCAACACCTGGCAATTCAACAGGTCCATATGTTATTTTTCCTAAGTTTAGAAATGTGCTACAGAAATATGTAGACAAGAGCAATTTCGTTTTATGACTTTGAAACCCTTAGCTAAAAACAATGTGAGAAGGAAGGTAATTAAGAGAGAGAGAGAATTGGGATTGCAACAAGTTTCAAGTGAGAATATCTGTTATTGTTTCAGCCAGAATCTGGACCTCCGTGTTCTTGGCCAGGGGAGTACTAGAGTGTTGGGATAAGTTTGATGGACATTCCTGGCTGGTTGAGAAAACAAGGACACCCAGGACACTCATGAATCAGAGAGGAAAGCAGAAGCTTGAATTTTTCATTACAGATTAATAGTTTTATTGTGCTTGTACATCAGAGAAGGGAACTTTCCTGATACCAACAGGGTACACCCCAAGTACCATCCAGTTGTGTTACTCTTGTTGCTGCCACTTCTTCCAGTGGTGCCGATCATTTGGCGCTCCACACTGGTGCCAGTGGGCACAGAGTAGGGGGCTGGGGCTGTCAGGCCTTGGGATGTGTGAATAGAAGTTTCGGGTTTTCAGTCTCCTCCTCAGGGTAACCCAGGGAAAGGCGTAAACTATGAAAACAAGGAGTCAGAAATGTGAGGGTGCAGGCCATGGTCTGCTTGGGCTGGAAATATTTTGCTTTTCTCTCCCTCCTGCCTCTGCAGTGTCCCTCATGTTTTCCCCGAGGCCAGGCCAGCCCACCCATGAGCATAGCTGCCAAGTCTCCCGTTTTCCCCGGGAAATCCCCATTTTTCCAGCTGTTCCTAGCTGAAAAAACGATTTTTTTGTTTTCCCCCGGTTTATTCTGGCGCGGCGGCCACTTTGGAACTGGGTGGAGCATGCTCAGAAGCGACTTTTGATACTGCTCTGGCCAGTTCCAAAATGGCTGCAGTGCGACTTCTGGCACAGCAGCCATTTTGGAACTGGGCAAAGCAGCATCAAAAGTCACTTCTGAGCATGCTCCGCCCAGTTCCAAAATGGCGGCAGCGCTACTTCCGGTCTGCTATTTCCGGCCCGGTCCCTTATGTTTCTGACAGCAACTTGGCAGGTATGCCCATGAGTCAAGGTGAGTCAGCTGCCTTGGGCGGCAGGATCCACATGAGCAGCAGATCCGGCCTCCAAGGAATGCCTTGCCCACTGAGAGCTGAGGCTCACTCCTTGGAGGCTGGATCTGCTTTGGCTCCGCCCTCCATGCCCCCTCTTCAGCAGCTTCCCAGAGAATAGGAGTCACTGCTTTCCTCCACATCCTTGTTCCTCATGTAGATCTTTATTTTCCCCTCATTCCCAATGTACAGTCATACCTCTACACCCGAAGGCTTCGACTTCCAAAGAATTCGACTTCCAAAGTAGAAGCCTCAGGAAGTCTTTCCGGCGCGGCGCCCGGCGCACATGTTCTATGCCTGCGCAGAGCGGCGTGCGCAGTCGGCGCATGCGCAGAAGTGCAAAATCGCGCTTCGCGCATGCGCTGTAGTGGCGCTTTGACATCCGAAGACTTCGACTTACGAAGACGACTGTGGAACGGATCGTCTTCGTAAGTCGAGGTAGCACTGTAGATCTTCACTCACCTGTTCTTCCCTGGCAGAGAGGGGCACCATTTTGTAGTTTGCCCTGGTGCCAAAATGTATTGGGCCAGCCTTGCCCCAAAGGAACCAGGCACGGCAGGTCTCGTCCCTTGACCCACTTAGGAGCAGACCCAGATACATTTAAAGCACACAACTTTGCCCGGACAGTGGTGGCAACTGCACTTTGTTAAGGCTGCTTGAAACGGTAGTTCTGTGAGGGGGAAATTACAGCTCCCAGGATGCTTTGGGGGAATGTAATGCATTTTAAATGTCGATTGAATATGTTTTAAATGCATAGTGTGGACTTGCAGTTAGTGTCAAAGTGATCTCTTTATTCTTCCAGGTCTCCTTTCTGCAATAGTATTACATCTCTCCACCCCAACCCCTGCAATTGGTGGTTCCCATCAGAATTCTTATAGACCACATTTTCTTTTTTAAAATACATTTTCCCCTCTAAGAATAATGCGTGCTCCCTGACTCCAGCACACTGAAAACTCTTTTTGCACACTTGTTTCTCCCCTCCCCTCATTCCCTCCCCTCATTCCCACTATCCAACTTTTAAGTGCCACAAATTCCAGAGGATGAGATGTGTGCATGCCAATTTGTGCTACTGAAATTAATGGGATTCAGAATGTGCTCTGCTTTGGCTAGAGATCATGCCCATACTTTTTACTCTGAAATTATTCCTCAGTTGTTTATGGAATTGCATAAATAAAGCACAGACTATTCTCAACAGTACTAATATTACGAGCCATTCTGGAAATACAGTGGTACCTTGGTTTAAGTACACAATTGGTTCTGGAAGTCTGTACTTAACCTGAAGCGTACTTAACCTGAAGTGAACTTTCCCATTGAAAGTAATGGAAAGTGGATTAATCTGTTCCAGACAGGTCCGCGGAGTACTTAAATTGAAAGTACTCAAACCGAAGCGTACATAAACAGAGGTATGACTGTAGTAATATTGAAGGGGAGCATATAAATCTATGAAATAAATGAAACATACAAATTAAATTAAATTAAATTAATACAAATAATAATTACTCCATCTATTTTTCTACAGGGAATTATGTTTTAAACAGCAGTCTTTGGAAATGTATACAGGGCTATATTACTCATCCTTGAAATTTAGAATCTCAAGATGGTCATTAGATTTCTGGCAGGAACCCAGGAACAATACGTTCCGAATAGTCATCATACCGAAAGGTTAAGAGATGTGAGATGTGAGTGTATTAGCTAAATGTGAAATCCATTTGTTGTTCATGATGGGTTAAAGTTTCCATCTCTGGGGTAACATTCCAGAAAAAGTGCTTTGCAAAGCCTCTGTTTGCTTACTCCCAAGGAATTACAATGACTTCAAAAAGATGTTAAGTTTCACTCCAGTCTTACACATCTGTACAGAACCTCTTAGATTGCAATGCTGGAGTAATGAATGTTTGCCACGCCACAATAATGTGCCACGTTACTTGGACACAGCACTTGCTGTGCTCTCTCCCAGCGGTGGTTTTCAACTTTTCGGAGTCCACAGCTCCCTCGACTGACCACATTCTTTTTGTGGCTCCCCTCCCCTGCGGAAGCCACTTACCCTGGGGTTCCGTTAAAGGATGTGCGTAAGTGGGGATTTGCCCGTTCTGTCCCTGCCCCATTCTGCCCCATCCCTTTTTCAGCGCCATTTTTGTCACATGTGTTGATGGGAACCTAAACAATGACATACGGTAGCTCTGTGGGGCTGAGCTGATGCACTCCACATGGCAGCCCCAGACTGCTTTCCCCCAAATTAGTGTGCACGATGGCACACAAATCAATAAACCAATGGTTGTGGTATATTCTGATAGCCTCACTTGCCAATTGATCTGCCCAGTCTGCAGCCACTGAACCAACCATTATCTGGTGTGTTGGCGGCGGCAGGGGGAAACCTTAACATTTGACTCAAATAATCCAGGATTAGTTGTGGACTTGACCATGGACTGTCATTAATTCCTGCCTCTGAGAGAAAAACAGCTTTCCTATCTGTGGAGGGCTTCGTGATCAGGTTTGGCTTGGCTTTCGCCACTAGCTGACATGATTAATTTTCATATCTACGTATATCATTTCTCTGTGTTTTTCTTTCTTTCTGGAATTTACACTTTCCAAATTCACTCAGTATTCCATCAATATTGAGGTCTCTGAATCATCCCATTACCAACCGCCATGTGACTTTCACCTCTCCTCAATGTGATTGATTGATTGCATTTATATCCCTCATTTATCTCCACGGAGCTCAGGGTGGTTTACATGGTTTGACCCCTCCTCACTTAATCCCCACAACCACCCTGTGAGGTAGGTTAAGTTGAGAGTGAGGGGCTAGTCCAAGGTCACCCAATGAGCTTCAGGGTCAAGTGGGGATTTGAACCCTGGTCTTCCAGGTCATGACACAATTATGTTAGATGTTTCCCTCCCCTCCAAGTGCGAGCTGGTAAAGCTGAGTGATTTTGTTCAGAAGGAAGCCCACCCAGTTCCGTGGGGCTTATTATGTCTGAGTTAGTGTACTGCAATGTATGTAAGATTGCAGCCTTAGGCATAGTTATATCCAGTGCTTTGTTCCCCCTAAAAATGTTTAGGGGTACTCTCATTTTGACTCAAGAAAACCACAATTTTACAGTTCAAATCGGGGAAAATAAATACAGCACATGGACAAAAGTACAGTCGTACCTTGGAAGTCGAACGGAATCTGTTCTGGAAGTCTGTTTGACTTCCAAAATGTTCAGAAACCAAATCCTGGCTTCTGATTGGCTGCAGGAGCTTCCTGCAGCCAATCAGAAGCCGTGGAAGCCCCACTGGATGTTTGGGTTCCGAAAGAACATTCACAAACTGAACCATCACTTCCGGGTTTGTGGCGTTCGGGAGCCAAAACGTCTGAGTTCCAGGGCGTTTGGGATCCAAGGTACGACTGTACAAAGATTCACAAAATGTGCCCCCCAGAAAAAAAAAGCACTGGTCATACCCATGGACAGCAGGCTAATAATATCCGCATATCTCATTCACCCTACAAAGTTCAGAGAGCTACAGTGGTACCTCGGTTTACAAACACAATTGGTTCCGGAAGTCTGTACTTAACCTGAAGCGTACTTAACCTGACGTGAACTTTCCCATTGAAAGTAATGGAAAGTGGATTAATCCGTTCCAGACAGGTCCGCGGAGTCAAATGATTACCCAGTGTCCTTGACTCCAGATCTGCAGATGTGGGGAGGGATAGGGGGGGGAACAGGAGACCTTGGCAGCAAAGGGCCAACAAGCAGCAAAGGGCCAACAAAACCATCTAGTTTTGGAACTACAGTATGTATCCGAAAATGGCAAGGCCATGAAGCTTGAAGGAAAGCAACGAATAAGAATTTCCCCTGAACACTCTCATTTCAAAGAAACCAAAGAGATCCACCACCCCAGCACGAGATGAAAGAGTCTTTCTTCTTCATCCCTGGAATGTGTTGAGCTGCTTGTCTGCATTGAAAGACGAATGGAGCCTGGAATGCAATAAGCAGTCTCAGGTTGTGTTGTTATTGGATCTTGTGCCTTCATTTCTTGAGTCCTAGTCAAGACAGATTTTGCCAAAGGGACCCATAAAGCATATTAGTGGTTCAGCGCTCACTTTCTAAATGAAAATCCGCTTACGGTTCCAACAAGATCTTGGTATTATCCTGGGAACCTGCCTCATTTAAGCAAATAAGATTCATTTCTGTTCTTTTATATAATAAGAGCGTTGCCTTTGGTGGCCTGACCTTTTGCTCCAGCTCGTATTTACATCTTTCATTACCCTGTAACACCCAATCAGGGTTGGTGAATTACAGCATCGCTGCTCTCTTCCTGGCTACAGTATTTGCAGATTGTGAGAGTTGGCAAGGAAGGTGATCTGTAGCCAGACATTCTTGTGTTTGTGAACCGAGCATTTGAATGATATACAGATGGAATCTTTATTAAAAAGAGATTTTGTTTTTGTTTATCTGCGAATCCAGCTGACAGTGGCATTTCTGTATGACACATGCGAGTCCCTGGTGGTTCCTACAAAACAAGTCAAAATGAATTTCCAGCTACAGCTAACCCAGGTCTAAGGAATAAGGGAACGTCCCAAAAGCAGATCTAGGATGAAATGACCAAAGGCGTTCACAATCGCATGGACTAAAATAGTCATGTGGCTGTGAGGTTTAGCCCCAAAATCTGGTAGTACCTGTCATAAGGAGATGGCTGGATAGAAAATATATATACAAGATTTTTAAGCCACTCACCTTTTAACTAATTAATCAGTTAACTGATTGATTAAATAAATAAATGTGCATATTACCAAAACCTGAATATAGGGACCTGTTCAAGATACTGTCAGTCTTGCAGCTGTTAAAAGCACAGGAGCCCTGCCAGAAAAAAGTTGGCAGCTCAGCTGGAGAATTTCACTTGGCAATTAATCATTTCCACCCATTACGACTTGAAATTGTGACTTGACGTGGTTGCTGAAGGTTGCTCCAGCTGAAGGTTGCTTTGCTTTGCTTTGCTTCCATCCAACCTCTTAAGCCTTGCTTTTCTACAGAGATTTCCTTCTGGGTTGTGAGGTCACCGTGTTCCCAGAACGTAATAATTTATTTGCTCGTATCTTGCAGATTGTAAAATCATGTGTGCGGTATTCGCCAGAATTCTTTATATTTCACGTTTCATAACAGCTTTAATGGGAATGGGATGTCGCCCCTTGGAAAATTGTGACGACAGCAACAATTGCCGCAAAGGAGGAAGCCATGGGAGGAAACTCGCTTGGTGAAGGAATTTAACAGATCTTTCTGTAGTTTGTGAGTGAATCTTTTCAAGCACAGCGTTGCACATCTGGTCTTTTGACCATGACCGACTGCCAGATTCCTCTCATTTCATCCCCACTCTGCTCTTGTATTGCTGCTTTTATCTTATCTCTGTCACTGCAGCTTGCCCTAGCATTAAAACAGCCAGTAAATCAAGGGCATCTTTCTGGAAGCAGGGGCACCCTGTTCTGTCCTGTGATGTGGGATCAGCCATGTGGATCATCTGGTGCAGAGTGATGTACAGGGTCAGCAGAAGTAGGCATCTGTAGTGAACATACAACAGGCCCCAATGGGGCTTTGTGAACAGCCCTTAGACGCCCATGGTGGCATGTTCTATGCCAGGCTTCCTCAAACTTGGCCCTCCAACTGTTTTTGGCCTACAACTCCCATGATCCCTAGCTAGCAGGACCAGTGGTCAGGGATGATGGGAATTATAGTCGCAAAACTTCTGGAGGGCCGAGTTTGAGGAAGCCTGTTCTATGCGCTCACTAGTCTCTCCATCTATCTGTCTGTCTATCACTGCCTGTTAACTAAACCTCATTTGCCCAAATCATCCTAAATTATACAAATGACTTTGTTGAAACCTGAATAAAGCATGCAAGATTTTGGAAAACAGGGAAATTGCATTATAATGATCGAGGAACACACAAAGCACGGCTAGGTTTATAGCCAGCTGTTGTTTCTAGTACAGTGGCACCTCGGTTTATGAACACAATTGGTTCCGGAAGTCTGTTCAAAAACTGAAGCGTTCATAAACTGAAGCAAACTTTCCCATTGAAAGTAATGGAACATCTGTTCCAGACGGGTCCGCGGAGTACTCAACCTGAAGCGTACTTAACCCAAAGCATGGGTGTAATTGGTTCCGGAAGTCTGTTCATAAACTGAAGCGTTCATAAACTGAAGCGAACTTTCCCATTGAAAGTAATGGAAAGTGGATTAATCTGTTCTAGACGGTCCGCGGAGTACTTAAACCAAAGCGTTCATAAACTGAAGTGAACTTTCCCATTGAAAGTAATGGAACGTGGATTAATCCGTTCCAGGCGGGTCCGCGGAGTACTCAACCTGAAGCGTACTTAACCCGAAGCATGGGTGTAATTGGTTCCGGAAGTCCGTTCATAAACTGAAGCGTTCATAAACTGAAGCGAACTTTCCCATTGAAAGTAATGGAAAGTGGATTAATCTGTTCCAGACGGTCCGCGGAGTACTTAAACCAAAGCGTTCATAAACTGAAGTGAACTTTCCCATTGAAAGTAATGGAACGTGGATTAATCCGTTCCAGGCGGGTCCGCGGAGTACTCAACCTGAAGCATACCTAACCCGAAGCATGGGTGTAATTGGTTCCGGAAGTCTGTTCATAAACTGAAGCGTTCATAAACTGAAGCGAACTTTCCCATTGAAAGTAATGGAAAGTGAATTCATCCTTTCCAGATGGGTCCGCGGCGTTCGTAAACTGAAAATTCGTAAACTGAGGTGTTCATAAACCAAGGTTCCACTGTAGTTACAGGGTCTTTTTCTTCTTCATTTCCTGGGGCAAAGGAAGCACATTCATTTTGTAACGACTGCTGGGGGGGGTTATAAGGAAAGAGCAATGTCCATTTTATATTTTATTTATGATTTTCAGTTCTATACATTTCAATAATTTTACAATCATTTTAACATTTCAAAGCTCGACTTCCTCCCCCCCCTTTTCTGCGGTTCCTTAAATTTATTTTTAACGTTTTCCGCATATCCAAGTTAACTTAATTTGCTCATTTATTCATCCTCTTTAAATATATACTCTTATAAAACCACGGGTTATTGCAATAATCCTGCCAATTTTCTTATCTGTTTACAGTTTATTTGTAAATATCCCATGAACTGTTTCCATCCTTTTATAAAAAGTTTCTTATCTTGATTTCTTACTTTTTCGGTAAGTTTTGCCATTTCTGCATATTCTGTAAGCTGGGAAAAAGCAACGTCTGTGTCCACAAAAAGCAACCCATCCACTGCTTCCCCAACATTCATGCCATTTTGAAAGATACACCCATCTCGAGCTTCCCTTTTTCTGATAGAACTTTTAAAAATGTTAATCTTGTGAAAAAGTGTACTAGAGTAGGTTGGGGAATCTTCAACTACATCTCCCATCATCCCTGACTATTGGCCATGCTAGCTGGGACCAATGGGAGTTGTAGTTCATGAAAGGCACTGCCAGAGTTCAGAGATGAGGTTTTTTTCAGAGCAAATAATACGCATATGATCACTGTTCCTAATCTGTGAAAAAGTATCCTAAATTGACAACCAGAAAAGTGGCTGTCGGTGCTTCCGTCAAAATATACAAATCAACAATGAGGGGGTCCGCAAATAGCATCACTGGAGGAAACCAGAACTTCCAGCAAAGCCTGTTCTAGTACAGGTTTGTGGCGAATCTATGGCCTTCTAGGTGTTGTTGAACTACAACTCCCATCAGCCCCAGCAGGCATGACCAATGGCCAGAGAGGATGGGACCTGTAGTTCAGGAATGAAGTTTCCCCACCCTTGATATGTAAGTTAGACTCATCAATAAATCAGTCCTTGAATTGCTGCATCACTCCCCAAATTCAGAATACAGTGGTACCTCGCAAGACGAATGCCCTGCAAGACGAATTTTTTCGCAAGACGAATGCATCTTGCAATGTGATGGTGACTCGCAAGACGAATTCGTTTTGCGAAAAATTCATCTTGCGAATCGCGGTTTCCCATAGGAATGCATTGAAATTTAATTAATGCGTTCCTATGGGCAAAAAAATTTTTTTTCAATGCATTCCTATGGGAAACCGCGATTCGCAAGACGAATTTTTCGCAAAATGAATTGACTTGTGGAACGAATTAAATTCGTCTTGCGAGGCACCACTGTACCTGTATAATTTTTCCTGGGATAATCTTTATCACCCCCTTTGCTGGTATGGTGCCAGGCAAGTCTTAGCAAGGTCAAAAGGTTCTGTTACACCTAGCTGGAAGTGTTCCAATATTCTCAACCGTTTTCTGTCTCACAAGTCACGTTCTGCCCTACCTGATAAAGTCAAATCTTTAAATGATCATTTTCAAAATAATATAAAATAAAATCCAATCAAAGTTTAAGAAAATGGCAAATAAATCCCTGTTCTTTCAGTGGCAGGGGGGGATATGGGGGGAGGAGGGAGGGGGGAGGCTAAACCCAACTTATAATTGGACCCCTTTGATTCTTAAAGCACACGGGTACCACTGGTGGCAGAAGTGGACCGGTGAGTGGAGGGAAAACGAAGGGACAGTGTTATATTGTATGTTTTGTTTGTGTTTGTTTTGTTTGTATAAAATTAATAAAAATTATTATAAAAAAAAAATAAGAAAATGGCAAATAAATGTGCGTCTGGGACACAGCGTGCGGCAGGGGTGGGGGGTGAATGGGGAAATTCATCAAAGGTTTGTTGGCCTGTCTTGGGAAGTGATAAGGTTGTGTGGTGGTCAGATTTAAGTCCCTTAAGCCACCATTTCAATGAAATTATCCTAGCTGGGCAGGTTTACTCTCCAATGGAGCTGAGCAGCATAGGCAGGGTCAGATGTACAAGGAAACCAACAGCTGGCTTACATAATGTGCCTAGTTGCTTGCCTTCTTAATGAAACTTTCTCCTTTAGAGCTATTCCCCTCCCAGAGAGAGTATCCATATGAAAAATTCGAAAGGAAAGCAAAGCCACCCAAATGATTTTCAAACACTTCCATTCACTCCAGTAATGTCGATGATGAAAGTAAAAAAAAAAAAAATGTCTGGAAAGATCAACTGTGGTAGTTTTATTAGATTAAAAGACCAAACACTTGCATGAACTGTATAATTTTCATATTTCATTTAGCAGCTTGCAGAACATGTCTCTGCAGTTTGAAACTTGAATTTGACTTGCGGGTATGAAACTGATGCCAAGGACAAATGTCCCATTTGCCTAATAGACGAGACACCTCTCTGCTAGCAAATGTGGGGCCAATTGACTATATTTTGCTTCGTAGTAATTTCTTTCAGTCGCATAAGGCTTTGATCAGTTCAGGGGTCTGTGCCTTTTTAACATGATACTTTCCCCAGAAGCTGCAGTTGATTAAAAAAACCCAAGCTTATTAACAGCTGGAGAATTTGGGCGACTCTTCCAAGGCAGGCATTCTCTGTGTTTTTTAAAAATTTATTTTCATCCCTCTGCTGTCTTTCTTTTAGGAAGAATTTGAAAACTCAATTCAGCAATAGACAACCTGAGACTTACAGAGCAAACTAGAGCAAACTAGACGTGACATAAAATGCTGCATCTTTGCATTTAACATGCAGCTGTTCTTTTCTTTAATTAAAAAAAAACTGCAAATTTCATCAGTGGCAGGATCTGGGCTGGGTGGCTGATAGCAGGATGAGAACAGGCATGGAGAATAAATTTAACCCTTTCCTCCTCTGCTTTGGTCCTAAAGAAAAATCTTCCTCTGAAGCTAGTATTTGCATTGGTTAAGAAACTTTCCAAGTCAAAAGCCTTGGGTTGAACCCATATTTTCCAGTTAAAGGATCTTGCGTGATAAGACTGGGAAGGAAAGTCACCGCCAGTCTGAGTAGAACAGTATTGAACAAGAAAGAACCAGTTACCTTTATATAAGACTGTTTCACATGTTGCATGCAATTCCCAGGTGCTAGAGCAAGATGTATAGCTATGGGCCAGGAAATGCTATTTGAGACTGATTACCCACAACGACGTGCTTTGGTATCTGACTGGCAAACAGAAGAATGAATGAGTAATGGGATTCTGCTTTCCCACTGAGATCAGCTGGTGTCTGTATCAGAGAGTCTTTTTCTTTTCTTTTCTTTAAAAGGTAAAGTAAAGGACCCCTGACAGTTAAGCCCAGTCCCGAACAACTCTGGGGTTGCAGCACTCATCTAGCTTTACTGGCCAAGGGAGCCGACGTTTGTCCACAGACAGTTTTCCAGGTCATGTGGCCAGCATGACTAAGCCGCTTCTGGCGAAACCAGAGCAGCGCACGGAAATGCCGTTTACCTTCCCGCCAGAGCGGTACCTATTTATCTACTTGCACTGCCGTGCTTTCGAACTGCTAGGTTGGCAGGAGCTGGGACCGAGCAACGGGAGCTCACCCCTTCGTGGGGATTCGAATTGCCGACCTTCCGATCGGCAAGCCCAAGGCTCAGTGGTTTAGACCACAGCGCCACCCGGGTCTCAACAGAATAAGAAATTAACTATGGGAGGTGGGGATGCAAAGGCACTTGCTTAAATAACCATCACATTTTTTTTATCACTACCTTTTCGTGTCTTAATTCTTGCCCTCTCTAGGCATTCTCCCCTGTCATAAATGTTCCTGGTTCCCTATGTCAGACTACAGTACACAAAGCATGAGTATCCAAGAAAGTAGCAATGATGTTACTCAAAGTATAAAATCTGCCTTTCAGTGCATTCATCATGACTTCTAAGGGCAAATCTACAAAGCAGTCATGGGTGAGAAAGTAGCCATGGGAGAGAGAATGGACAGAGGAAAAAGGAACAGAGCGGGGAGCAAGGTTCAAGCTGACACACTGACTTGAAAAATCAGCCAAATCTTAGGCTGCATTACTGGCCTGTTGAGTTGTTGCATCCATCTGTCTTGAAAGACAATGGAGTGCACCTCCGAGGGTGATTGGGCTAGCAGCACTGAAGTGACTTCCCTGGGGCTCAAGCCTGGGCAGTGTGTATGGAGATGCTGGGATGCCCAGATGACAAGACTCTTGGCCTGGCTGATGTGGTCCAAAGGAAAGCAGAGCAATATGTTCGGCACCAGTTGGGCTGCAGTCAGGGAACATGCAAAAAAGCAGAGAGCCTAAATGTGCATACAAATAACAAAGAGTTCTGCAGCACCTTGAAGTCTAACCATTTCCCCCCCCCCAAACTGATTTCTATTAAATTTTCCAAATAAACAACATTAAAAACAACAAAACATAAACAACAAACACAACAACAAATAACAACAAACAATTTTTTCTCAATTTACCATCTATTCAACTATTCTATTTTTGCTCTGCCGAGCTTTGACTTCCCTCCCTCCCATCCTTCGGTTTTCTTTCCCACTCTTGTCTCGCAGTTCCTTTTAGTCCACCTACTTAAAGTCAATTCATAGGATTTATTTCAGTCCTGCAAGTGTCTTCAAACTTCTACAGTTCTTCTCCATATAGCCCACAAATTTACTCCATTCCTTTTGGAACCTTGTCTCTCCCTCATTTCGGATCCCGCAGGTCAACTTTGCTAACTCTGCATAGTCAATCATTTTCGTCTGCCACTCCTCAATTGTTGGTAATTCTTGTGTTTTCCATTTTGGGGTTAATAAAGTCCTAGCCGCAGTTGTAGCATGCATGAATAATTTTTGATCTCCCTTTGCAATCTCCTCTCCTATTAGTTCCAATAGAAATGCCTCAGGTTTTTTGGGCAAGGTGTCTTTAAAAATCTTTTTCAGTTCATTATATATCATTTCCCAAAATCTTTTTACTTTGTCGCATGTCCACCACATATGATAAAATTCACCTTTTTTTGTCTTTACATTTCCAGCATGTCTTATTACTCATTCTGTACATCTTAGCTAATTTTACTGGTGTGATATACCATCTATACATCATCTTCATTAGAAGTCTAACCATTTTTTTAACGATGTCAGCTTTGGTGGAGACAGTGGCGGAGAAAGGGGTGTGTGGTGGGGGGGCGGTTCACACTGGGTGTCATCCCTGAGGGGTGTGTGTGACAAAATCCCCCCTGGGCAGATCGCCGCTGCACCGATAGGGTTGCCCCTAGGGACGGGAATCGTGATGCCCATAGGGATGGGCTGTTTCTATGGGCGCCACATGCGGCCGTCCCTATGGGCGGTTTGCCCCGCCCCTGGGCGTGCCACCCCAGGTGCCTGAGAGGCTTCCTCCACTGCTGGGTGGAGAACAGTCTGCTTTATGAGATACATGTGTTGCCCCAAGTGTGTGCTTTATGAGATACATGTGTTGCCCCACATAGAATTAGCTATGTACAAGGTTGTGGGGGCAGGGCATTGAAAACAGTGATGTTAGAGGGCCATGCAAAAAGTCCAGCCTGTAATAATGCCTTGCTGCAGTGTCCATTCACCATGCAATTGCCTTCCCAGCATAGCTGCCAAGTACCCCGTTTTCCCCGTGAAACCCCCGTTTTTCCTTACCTTTTCCGGATGGTCCCCCGTATCACTTCATCTCCCGTTTTTCTCCGTTATTTTCTTCTGCCGGCGCCCATTTTTTTTCTTTCTGATTTGCCCTTCTATGGGCAGCAAAAATGGCCACCGCCGGCTTCAAAAGTCGCATCTACGCATGTCCGGAAGTGCATAGACGCGACTTCCGGTGTCGGCGGCGGCCATTTTTGGTGCCCATAGATGGGCAGAGCGACACCAGAATTTGCGTTGACGCACTTCCTGACATGCGTAGAAGCGACTTTCGAAGCCGGCGGCGGCCATTTTTGGTGCCCATAGAAGGACAAAACGACACCGGAAGTTACGTTGATGCAACTTCTGGTGTCACACGGCTGCCGGTCCTGGATTCTGCAGTCCAGGACTTGGAAGGTAAGCTTCCCAGTGCTAGGATACTTAACAAATCTAGAAACCACAGGTGAATGTATTTAAACAGAAGTAATGAAGAGGGATGATGAATCATCCGCTCTCAATGAAGACAGACCCCTTGACCTGTAAAATCCCCTCCAGGATAACCATCTTCTCTGCTCTCTGATTTGCCAGGTGACCAGCTAAATTCTGAAGAGAAGAAGAAGAGAAAGCAGAGAAGGAACCGAACTACCTTCAACAGCAGTCAGCTGCAGGCCCTGGAGAGAGTTTTTGAGCGGACACACTATCCGGATGCCTTTGTACGAGAAGACCTTGCACGCCGGGTCAACCTCACTGAAGCCAGGGTCCAGGTAATTCATCTAGCCTTGATCTCAACACACATGACCCAAGAGATAGCTTATCAGGGTGATAGGCTATAGGAATAGTTGTGGTAACATAAAGAGCCCTTATGGGGATGCTATTAATAACTACAAAGGTGTTGCATTTAATTTAGTACCGTATTTGAACCATCTCATATATGTGGATGTATTAAGGAGAGGCTAAGGCTACTAGCTGCAATGCCTCCACTCTCAGAAGAACTCTGCCTCCCAATACCAGTTGCTGAGAATCAGAAGAGGGAAGAGAGGCTGTGGTACCCAGCTCCTGCTTTTGTGCTTCCTAGAGGCATCTGATTGGCCACTGGAAGAACAAGATGCTGGACTGGGTGTGCTTTTGATCCATTCTAATAGGATTCTACTGGCAACTGAGGACTCATCCACACTTGTCCCGTGCCTAGAAAGCACAGATCTGAGAGGCAGGGGCGTATGAAGTGGGGGGCGGAGGGAGCGGTCCGCCCCGGGTGCCACTAGGTGTGTGTGTGTATGTGACAAGATGGCCCCTGCCTCCCCCCAGCTGTAGAGCGGCCGAGGGCGCGCACAGTCAGTATGGGCTGCCTCTCGCACAGCGACTGTACAGGCTGCCGGGCGTGCGTCACCGGGCAGTTTGTTCTGCCCCGGGTGCCGGAGAGGGTTACTCTGCCACTGCCGAGAAGTTTTCTGTTTCCCCCCCAGGGAAACCTGCTAGTTACTGCTGAATTGGAGAAAATGCCAGTCCACTGGAAACCCGACGGTTATTTGCTCTGATTCAGCGACAAAAAGCGGCTTTCCCCAGGGAAAGTGGAAGAAGTGTGGACAAGCCCTGAGCTACAGATACGGCAATTTAAAAAAGAAGGGATAAAAATAATTTTAGTTTCTCTGCTCAAGAGTGCTACGGTATTGATGGTAATTTTCTGGGTTTGCTTTAAGACTGGACTGTGAGGCTGGAACGTAAGATATCTGATGGATCTTATTCCCCTCAGTCTTCCTGGCTTTGTTTCTCCCTCCCTCCCTCTGTCACAGATGAAAAGCCACTCTTTCAAAAGGACACTTAGTTTCAAAAGGATACTTAGCTTTAAAAAAGCTTTGTCTTATTAAAAATTCTTCTTCTTCTTCTTCTTCTTCTTCTTCTTCTTCTTCTTCTTCTTCTTCTTCTTCTTCTTCTTCTTCTTCTTCTTCTTCTTCTTCTTCTTCTTCTTCCTCCTCCTCCTCCTCCTCCTCCTCCTCCTCCTCCTTTTATTATTTTCAATTTTATACATTTCAATAATTTTACAATCATTTTAACAATTCAAAACTTGACTTCCTTCCCCCTCTTTCTGTGGCTCCTTAATTTTTATAAAAAAAATTTCTGCATATCCAAATTAACTTAATTTGCTCATTTATTCATCTACTTTAAATACATACCCTTACAAAACTGCAGGTTATTACAATAATCCTGCCAATGTTCTTATCTGTTTACAGCTTATTTGTAAATATTCAATAAACCATTTCCATTGTTTTATAAAAAGTTTGTTATCTCGATTTCTTATCTTTCCAGTAAGTTTCACCATTTCTACATATTCTGTAAGTTTTTGTCTCCATTCTTCTTGGCTTTGGAACTCTTTGTCAGTCAGGAATGGGTCTGAGGTAGAATCTACAGGCATGTTAAAAACGTTACGAAAATGCTTTTTTAAAAAACCGTTTTGAAAAATGCATTGAATTTGCCATAGCTCGTCGTCGCCATCGAGGATCACAATTGTATATTGCACTTTGCAACACATTTAAAACGGTTTATTTGCTGCGGTATAGCTGAGTGAGACTGAAAGCCATCCATTTACAGTGGTACCTCGGTTTTTGAATGTCTCCTTTGCTTAACATTTTGGTTTACAAATGCCGTAAACCAGGAAGTAAATGCTTCGGTTTTCGAACGTGCCTCGGAAGTCAAACATGCCACGTGGCTTCTGCTGGGTGCAAGATCCTGAGGCCTAGCTGTCGACTGCTGAGTTTTTGGTTTTCGAACATTTCAGAACTTGAACGGTAGTCTGGAACGGATAACGTTCGAAAACCAAGGTACCACTGTAGTTATTTACTTGCTTGTTTTTTTTTTATATTTATGTATTGCATCTTCAACCCTGTAGCATTCTAGGGTCAACTTATAACTGGCAGTGTCCAATCTTTATATAAAAAAAACCCCAAAGCCCTAACATATTAAAATGGTAGCCAAAAAGCGGGTTCTCAAACAGAATAGTTATTGAAGTGAGCACAGCCAGCCCACCCACAGGTCAAGGTGAAGCAAGTTGCCTCAGCATAGCTGCCAAGTTCCGGACTGAGAAATAAGGGACTGGACCGGAAGTAGCAGACCGGAAGTAGCGCTGCCGCCATTTTGGAACTGGGCGGAGCATGCTCAGAAGCTACTCTTGATGCTGCTCTGCCCTGTTCCAAAATGGCCGCCACACCAGAAGTCACGCTGCAGCCATTTTGGAATTGGGCAAAGCAGCATCAAAAGTCGCTTCTGAGCATGCTCCACCCAGTTCCAAAATGGCCGTCGCGCCAGAATAAACCGGGGAAAAACAAAAAAATCCGTTTTTTCAGCTGGGGACAGCTGGAAAAACAGGGGTTTCCCGGGGAATACGGGAGACTTGGCAGCTATGTGCCTCAGTGGCAGAAGCACAATAAGTGGTGCTTCCCCCACCCCACCCGCCCCACGCTTCTGCTGCTGCTGGGATGTCCCACTTTCAGTGAGTTTCAGTGAGAGGGAAGCATAGTATTGCCATTCACCTTCCTGGCCTCTGGGCAAGTTCGACGGTGATGAAAATGGGGAGGTGGGGGGGGGGGGAGATGTGGTGTGGCAAAGTCCCATTTTGCCTCAAGTGGCAAAACGAGATGGGCCACCTGGAAGTGAAGAAATAAATTTCTTTTAAAAAACAATAGCATTTTGTCGATACCAGATCAGCACAATCCCAACCAATAAATTTGTATAACAATTAAGGAGACCCATTTAGGAGCATAGCTGCCAAGTTTTCCCTTTTCTCGCGAGGAAGCCTATTCAGCATAATGGAAAATCCCTTAAAAAAAGGGATAACTTGGCAGCTATGTTTAGGAGGGAGGTCTCATGCCTAAATGGGCAAGGCTTGTAGAGGACACAGTGCAGCCAAAGTCCCCTGTGATTTTAGTGAGGCAAAATCAAACAATGCTTAGATCAGTCCCATTGGAAATGAAAAGGGCTTTAGTTTGGGCTGAATTGTGCTCCAAGTCTTTGTTCTCAGGAACTGACAATCCTGATGTTTTTTTTTTAGAGAGGTATGTTCTTTCTGCAGCAGACTTAAATTTAACATATGAAATTCCAGAGTGGGGGGAATAGCTATTAAATTCTAGAAGCAGCTGTGGGTCTTCTCTGCTTTAACAATCAGAAGAAACTCTGTGGAAATAGGAAAAATGCATAGAAAATTTATGCCTTTTTTTTAAATTGAATTTACGGCATAGGCAAAGTTCTAAGCCAAGTAGGGCTGCCAAAACAAATCTTGTAGGGCCATGGACTTCTCATAGAGGTGCCCTATCTATTTTTAATCATAGAAACATATGCTTCCAAAGGTGAGAGCCAGGGGCCTCCCTAGACTGTCAACTATATTTTAAAGAAGGGGGACAAAGGCTGTTTGCTGGTGTGGGCATCTTTGTGAGTTACAGGAGTTATTTCCTGTAGATTACCACTGCAGCATGAATCCTGATCCAGCAGTCATAGTTTTATAACTGCACGCCCTCCAACATTTCTCCGATGGAAATAGGAATGTCCTATTCCGTGAAAAGGGACCCAGGTGGCGCTGTGGGTTAAACCACAGAGTCTAGGGCTTGCTGATCAGAAGGTCGGCGGTTCGAATCCCTGTGACGGGGTGAGCTCCCGTTGCTCAGTCCCAGCTCCTGCCCACCTAGCAGTTCGAAAGCACCTCAAAGTGCAAGCAGATAAATAGGGACCGCTCCGGCGGGAAGGTAAACGGCGTTTCCGTGCGCTGCTCTGGATCTCCAGAAGCAGCTTTGTCATGCTGGCCACATGACCCGGAAGCTGTCTGCGGACAAACGCTGGCTCCCTCGGCCTATAGAGCGAGATGAGCGCTGAAACCCCAGAGTCGGACACGACTGGACCTGATGGTCAGGGGGCCCTTTACCTTTATTCCATGAAAATAATAATTTGTACACTGCCCTTCATCCATAGATCTCAGGGCAGTTCAAAACCCCAAAATACATTTTTTTAAAAAAATCTAATGCCCCTCCCCTTACAAACACATTAAAAATGGTATATTATCTTAATCAGCCAAAGGCCTGGTTAAAGAGAAATGTTTTCACTGGGAGTGTGAAGATATGTAACCAAAGGCACCAGGTTCACCTCCCTGGGGAGAGCTATTCCACGAGCAAGGAGCCACCACAGAAAAGGCCCCGCTGTTGTATTTCCATCCTCCGAGCCTCTTGTGGAGGATGATCTCAGAGTCTGGGTAGGTTCATTTGAGGTGAGGGGTCCTTGAGATATTGTGCCCCTGCACAGTTAGAGGCTTTATAATTCCCGATTGCAATTGCTTCCCAAGTCAATGCAGTGTTAACATTGAGATTGCAGCTGGCTTCTCATCTAGAAGATTTAAACTGAGTAGCAGTAGATAGCAGAGGCTCTTGTATGGGCTGGAGAAGTGGTATACCATACCAGTTGTCTTTGAGGAGTAGGAAAACGTTCTGGAAATTGGGACAGGGGCCAAGAGGAACAATCCACGCAGCAGTCAAAATAGCAACTGATGCACTGGAGTAAGAGCTGTGTTTTCCTAACTACCCTTGGCGGGCGTGGGGGTGGGATGGGGTGGAGAGAGAGACAGAAAGAACCCCTCACCCTTCATAGATCAGTATTTTTGACTACTTCACACTTCAACCCTGTTCTGATGTTCAAAGTCTCACATGGCAATGGGAGAGCAGGGAAGTCCCAAGTTGTCTGGGAGCAGGCATTAGCCATGCCTCCTTGTGGATGGCGTGGATGCCAAAAGTTAGCTATACTTTGCAGCTGCTCATGTATAAAGCAGACAGAGCTGACTGTTTATCCAAGAGTCTCCCTCCTACAGCAACCCTGATAGTCAGGGGAGACTGGAGCGACTTGGAAGTGCTGGCTCAGCCCTCATCCTTTTCCTGTCTCCTTCTCTTTCCAGGAAAAGCCCCAGCAACTCAAGAGAGCAGAAATAGGCACTTGCTTGAGGGAAGGAGTCAAGCTTTCCACAACTTGGTAGAGAAGGAGCGGTTAACTCTCAAACTGCGTATCTTCCCCAAAACCATATCATTGCATAGTTCCTTTAATCCTTGGGCAATGAGCTATTATTCCTTTGGTTAACCAAGAGTATTTCTCCTTCGTGAAGAGTGAGGCCTTGCTTCAAGACACTCCAGCCTTCGCTGCCTGGGCTCATGCAGACTTATTTTTTTGCACCGCGCTTTCCGGGTCCACACTTTAAAGCTGTGTGCCCATTCAACACTTTCCCCCAGGGAAAACTTGCAGTTTAAGCGCTGAATCAGAAAGAAAAGGCAATTGGGTTTACTGCAGATTGCTGCTGGTTCTGATTTAGCGGGCAGAAAGCAAGGTTTCCAGGGCAAAGGCTTGTGTCTAGACATGACAGGAGAAGCAGAAAGCCCAACAGACCTTCCCAAAAGCATATATATATATATATATATATATATATATATATATATATATATAATAAAAATAATATACAGTGGTACCTTGGGTTACAGATGCTTCAGGTTACAGATGCTTCAGGTTACAGACTCCGCTTACGCAGAAATAGTACTTCGGGTTAAGAACTTTGCTTTAGGATGAGAACAGAAATTACGGTGGCGGCGGCAGCAGGAGGCCCCATTAGCTAAAGTGGTACCTCAGGTTAAGTTTCAGGTTAAGAACGGACCTACAGAACAAATTAAGTTCTTAATCCGAGGTACCACTGTATATAAAAAATAAAAGCAGGAGAGCAAAGAGCTCGGGGACAGATGACCCTAAGAGGCAACTGTAGGGGTGGGGGGTGCTGTTGACAAATGAGGGGTGGAGATATACTTGGGACAACGTCATTATTCCAAGCAGCTGCATTCTCAAGCCTCTCTCTGTAAATATTAAATAAAAAGCAGGTGGTAAGGACTTTCCCTTGTCTTCTCCGTTCCTGGCAACCTGCCGTGGTTCCCCTGTCGCCTGACTACAGCGCTGACCCTGCTCTGTTTGTCCTCCTGTCTTAGGTGTGGTTTCAAAACAGACGGGCAAAGTTTCGCAGGAATGAGAGAGCCATGCTGGCCAACAAGAACGCATCCCTCCTCAAGTCCTACTCTGGGGATGTGACCGCAGTGGAGCAGCCGATTGTACCTCGACCCGCTCCAAGGCCCACCGACTATCTCTCCTGGGGGACTGCCTCTCCTTACAGGTGACCCTAACACTTCCGTATTACACTGAAAGTTTTTCCTCTTGCCGTGTCCGGCCAGTTTCCTGAGCCAGGACTCTCCGCTGCATCTCGTCTATTAAGAAGAAAACTATTTGAAACGGTTTAGATCTGATCTCCTCTACTCTTCCGTGAGCAAGTAGGCAATGCAGACACAGGGAGACGCCGAAGTTGCAATCCTATCCATGCTTGCTCACAGGAGTAAGCCCTGTTTAAGACAGTTGGGTTTACTTCCTGAAGTGTGAATAGGATTGCACTGTCAACCTGGCGTACAAGCCATTCCTCCTCTCTCCAGGGAGTCCTGGGACCTGTTGTTCTCTGCATGTGCACAGGGAAGGGATAGATCTTTGACAGACTTCTCAGCACCCTCAACAAACTACAACTCCCAGGATTCTTTGGAGAAAGCCATGGTCAACAAAGTAGCTTCAAAGCAACATATGCCATAGCTGCCAAGTATCCCGTTTTCGCCGGGAAACTCCCTTTTTTTCCTACCGTTTCCTGGCGGTCTCCCGTATTGGTTATTATCCCATTATTCTCCCTTAAATCCGCTCCTGCTGGTGGCCATTTTTCTGGTGCTGCTTTGCCATTCTATGGGCACCAGAAAATGGTGCCGCCGGTGCCGCAAGTCGCTTTTACGCATTTCCGGTCATGCGTAGAAGCGACTTCCGGCGCAGGCGCCGGCATTTTCTGGTGCCCATAGAAGGGCAAAGCGCCCCCGGAAGTTGCTTCTACGCAACTTCCGGTGTCGCGTGGCTGCCGATCCCGGATTTTTCCGTCCAGGACTTGGCAGGTATGACGTATGCTTGTAGATTAGTTATATCCATGGGGGGGGGGAGCGGTTTAAAGTAGCAGGAAGTGCACTTCTTCAAAACAAAGCAACCCAATACAGCTGGGGCAGCTAGAAAAAGGTGGTATCCTAGACATCAAATCTGTTCTGTGCATGTGAAGGAATCACCTCTGAAGAAGTGTGGTCCTAAGGAGCCTTGGTAGCCTTTTCCTGAAAAAACCAAGAAGGCAGAGACAAGATGGTGGCAGAGCGGGAGCTTCAGGTGGAATACTTGACATGATGTGCATTAGCTTAAGTAAATTACTTTGTTTTAATCCATTCTTACTAACTACTTGTGGATGAAATAAACACATTCCTGATGATGAGACTTTTTCTTCAGAAGGGATCATACTTCACCATGACTCACTCTCTCTCACACAGAAAGAGAGAGAGAGAACAAAGAACAGAGTCGTGCATATAGGAGAGTCCTTATTTTTCAGCAGGGATGCGGGAGAAATTAGGTTCAGTCCACACTTCAGTGCAATCTAATCCACACTTCCCAAACTAACATGTGAACCGAAATCACAGCTATCATTCAAAATTTGTACATACTTATCTGAATTTTGAAATGCAATCCTAGAAAAAAAAAGTATACAAAATGTACAAATTAGAAGGCAGTATGCATAAAAACGCATGTATTTGGGAGAAGAATGAACAAAAAACCATTATATTAGGAAATATTAGGAAAGAATTGTGGGTATTAGGAGAAATGTGCGCTAAAATGCCGATGGTTTGTGAGGACTTGTTAAAAATGTGTATCACAAACTAGTGCAGAAGTGTAATGTTGGAAAAATGAGAAACGGAGAGAAGCCAAAATGGACAGGTTCATCTAACTGAATCCCATCTGAGACAAAGTCAAATGTCTGCCGTCCAGGAGAGAGTGGAAAGGTGGCTAAACCTGCCTTTCACCTCAGACATTGGAGCCGCCAAGGGGAGGAGGGTGAAGCTGCTAGAGAGGAACAACAAGGGCAGAAAAACATTTCCTCACATATATAACCTCCTGTGAGTGTCAGTTTGCCATTATACTAAGACACATTCTCCAGATTTTATTTCCGCCCCCCTCTAGAAGTAGTGTTTTGGGGAAATGGAGGGCCACCTTCTGAAAAACACCTGACCCTACTTTTTGTGGGGGAAACATTTTGTAATGCTGTTTGCAGTCACTCATTTCCCCATTGCTGCTTTGGCAGACATTTCCCCTGTTTTTGTGGGATGTGATATGTAAGTAGCAGTCAAGTACAACATTCCTTGTTTTCCTAGAGTGGACATGCAGGGGAATGTTTGGTCCAGCCAGTTGAAAACTTCCTATTTCCTCCTGGCTGGGACATACTTCCTTTGCATGTGACTAGAGGTGGGCGTGACCTTACCTGTCCAGGTAACAAAAGGGAGAAGGCACGCAGCACCCTCTATCTTTTTGACTTCCTTCATCGTTGGAGGAGCTTTTAGCTAGAAATGCTCTGTTGGAGGAGACTGGGATTATCCCCATGTGGGATAGCTCCACATGTAACTAAGTCTGCCTTCAGGTATCCAACTGTGACGAGAATGTGAGTAAACTACTTTTACATACTTTACGCAAGATGGTGGTGTATTTATTCTTTTAAGAGCAATATAAGGGAACTTACTGGAAACCTAATAGTGAGAGGCTTACACAAGCCTGCAACCAGCTACCCACTGTGCATTTAAAAGGGGAATGTGAAACTCTGCTAAGTAAAGGAACTTCCTAGCGCCAAGTTAGGAAGGATATTAATAAACAATGTATCCTCTCCTGCCTCCCTGAACATTCCCACTGTTTTATCTGTCCTCAGTTCATCCCAGCCAGTTAGGAATTTCATCCTGGGCAGGACTAGACCACATTGCCCTCTAGACCAGGCATGTCAAACTTGTGGCCCTCCAGATGTTTTGGACTACAATTCCCATCTTCCCCAACCACTGGTCCTGCTAGCTAGGGATCATGGGAGTTGTAGGCCAAAACATCTGGAGGGCCGCAAGTTTGACATGCCTGCTCTAGACGATCAGCAGAGCTGCTGTCAAAGGTTGGCATGGTTGAGTATCTGGAGTTCACAGGCAAGAGCTTCCTGGACCTTTGCAGCCTGCTTACTTGCTCACCCATCATTTGCTCTGGCCCAGATGACAGTGGTGGCGAGAAGCAGCAGCAGGGGATCACATCACTGTCTGTTTGGCTGTTGACTCTCTAGCTCAGCCTTTTTCAAGGTTTGGGTCCTAGATGTTGTTGGATTGAAACTCCCATCCTCCCTACTGAGCATGGCCAGTGGTGAAGGATTGTGGGTGTTGTAGTTCATGAACATCTGGCTGCATTGAGCTAGTGAGTAGGTGGTAGAAGTGATGAAGAACAAGAGGAGGAACTGGTGATAATGGCCATGTGGAGGTCACCTCACTGTGGGAAAAGCAGTCTGTAGAGAGCGGCTTGCCCAAGGGAAGTTCAAAACCTGAATCAAACACTGCCAATCAGATTGATTTATTGGTTTCATAAAATTTATATGCCACTTGATTGTAGAATACCTCAAACAGGTTTACAAAAAAAGATAAACCAATAAAACACTTAAAAATATTTAGCTACGTGTTGACATTGCTGAGGGTAAATGAAGCCCTTTATAGAGTTTAGCCAGTTGGAGATCACTCTAAGAATTGGTTTCTCAGTACTTTTACAACAACCCTTGGCAAACTGCAAAGATGGGGGGCACAATCTTTCATTTCAGATTAACATATATTTTTTTCCAAAACTGCCCCCTCTTCCTTTTGGTCCCAGCGTCAGTATCATATTTGTATCTGACAATCTCCTTTAATTACTGCCAAATTATAAGCAGATTCCCTATGTCCACTGCAATGGGCAACTCATGCCAAAATGAAGATTGTTCCCAGGCTTAAGCATTGTTGTTTTTTCCTCCCACACCACTGGAAGCCTCCATTGTAGGTCATCCTTTGAAATTTATTTTTTTAATTTCTTCCAAAAAAAACACACAAAAAAAGTCAATGGGAAAATTGCGCAAAACTTGTGGGAAACTCTCTTGGCAAAACCCTGTACAATTGAGTGAAACATAACAAATGTGGGCCGTGTGGGAAATCAAAAGCTTTTGCTTGGTACGTAATTACCTTTTTTTTTATTTCCAGCAAGAATGGGGAAAGACAAGGCATGTGTCCCAAAGTTGCACTGGTTGGGCCAATCACACAGAGGGCTAAATTCATTGGGTTCAACTACCTTGCAGAAGCGCAGCAGGCCTGTCATCAGTGCCAGGATGGGTGACTAGCTAAGAAACCACATAGATTTATTCTTGTATTCTATACTGGAGAACGACAGGAGCCAAATGTTTAAAAAGAAAAAGAAACCAGCTCTCCTGTACCAGACTCTTTGAAAGAAATGGTTTATTTTGAGGGTATTGTAAACTTAATGGTTAAAGGTAAAGGTAAAGGGACCCCTGACCATTAGGTCCAGTCGTGACCGACTCTGGGGT